>NW_027254369.1:0-351453 GCF_044704955.1 Pristiophorus japonicus
GGGAGTGGGTGGGCTTGGCGGGGTAGGTGATGATGGGCTATTGTCGTCTCGGGGCGGGTTGCATTTGTGTTTTTCTTCCCTTCCCATCCCACGGCAAATGGCTGAGAATATGACCATGCATTATTTATGCAAGTAGTTATAAGATTGAGTGAGTGCTTGAGCAGCTGTTGACCAAGGATTGTTGTGGTATCAATTTCTCACTGCTTTTTTAGGGGGGAAAAATGTTTTGTAAATGATTGCAAAAGGAATGGAATTTAACTTTGCGTTGTGCCGTTTCATCACCCCCCCCCCAAAAAAAAACTAACCCCAGACTAAAGACTATTGGATTTAGTTACTGCATCATTCCTTTTTGTAAAAGAAAAGTGTTTGGAACCCTTCTTCAGTTAGATTGTCGGCAGATGGAAAGCATCTTAAGGCTGTAGTGTAATTTATATGTAATCCTGTGTTTTTGCTTCTCAAATGGATTTAAGGCGGAACTTACAGTTTGGGAGTTAATCTGAGACAGGGAGATGTTTTGGAATGCAATGAGAGACTTCTCCTTCAACCCCTCCCCATAATCTTTATTTTTGTTTTATACTTCCTGTGTGGGAAGATGTGGCTGATGGGCTCGGCTCTGAGTGTGCAAATAAGGTGGCAGATGGAATATAATGTACGGAAATCTGAGGTTTCACTTTGGTAGGAAGAATAGAAAAACAGAATATTTTTTTAAATGGTGAGAAGCTACGAAATGTTGGTGTTCAGAGAGATGTAGGTGTCCTGCATAGGAAAACAGAGTTAGCATGCAGGTACAGCAAGCAAATCAGGAAGGCAAATGGAACGTGGCCTTTAGTTCAAGGGGGATGGAGTATAAAAGTAGGAAATCCTGCTCCAACTGTTCAGGGCATTGGTAAGACCCCAGCTAGAGTACAGCGTACAGTTTTGCTCTCACTTAAGCAGCATATACTTTCCATTGGAGGCAGTTCAGAGAAGGTTCACGAAGTTGATTTCCCGAGAGAGGGTTGTCATATAAAGAAAGGTTGAGCAGGTTGGGCCTATACTCAGAGTTTAGAAGAATGAGAGGTGATCTTATTAAAACATGTCAGATTCTGAGGGGCTGTACAGGGTAGATGCAGAGATGATGTTTCTCCGTGTGGGGAATCTAGAACTAGGGGGCATAGTCTCAGAATAAAGGGTTGCCCATTTAAAAACAGAAATGAGGAGGAATTTCTTCTCAGAGGGTCGTGAATCTTTGGAATTCTCTGCCCCAGAGAGCTGTGGAGGCTGGGTCATTGAATATATTTAAGGTGGCAATACAGATTTTTGAATGATAAGAGAGTCGAGGGTTATGGGGAGCGGGCAGGGAAGTTGAGGCCAAAGATCAGCCATGATCTTATTGAATGGCGGAGCAGGCTCGAGGGGCCAAATGGCCCACTCCTGCTCCTAATTCGTATGTTCTTATGCCTCTCGAGGCTCGCCTTTAGAAGGATATTACCCAACTAGAGGAGATACCAGAAGTCATTGTCTATAATACCATACCCCAGCGAGGTGTCAGATGCTTGAAGGAGGGCGGGGGGTGGGGGCAGAAAGATTGATCTTATTTACCAAAATGAGAGCAGGTGGAATTAGAGGTAGCCTTTTGGCTTGGGTTGGAAATTGGCTGGAGTTCAAGCTGTGGAGTGGCGATCGAGAGTAGTTACTCTGGCTGAATGTGACCAGTGTGTTCCCCAGAAATCCGATAGGGGAACCTCAAAAGTTTCACCGTATTGGCAATGACTCAGATGAAGGAAGAGTGAGTTGCATAATCCAGCTTTGCAGGACAGGAGTAGACCATTCTACAGAAGTAGAGAGCGGTTTAGGGGAGGGAATTCCAGAGTTTGGGGCCCAGGCAGCTGAAGGCACGGCCGACAATGGTGGAGCGATTATAATCAGGGATGTGCAAGAGGGCAGAATTGGAGAAGTCCAGGGGTCTCGGAGGGTTGTGGGGCTGGAGGAGATTACAGAGTTAGGGAGGAGCGAGGGTCATGGAGGGGTTTGAACACAAGGTTGTGAATTTTGAAATCGCAGTGTTGTTGAATCGGGAGCCAATGTAGGTCAGCGAGCACAGGGGGCAATGGGTGAGCAGGACTTGGGTGCAAATTCGTATACAGGCTGCCAAGTTTTGGATGCGCTCGTTTATGTAGTAGGGTGGAAGATGGGAGGCCGGCTAGGAGTACGTTGGAATAGTCAAGTCTCGAGGTAACAAAGGCACGGATGAGGGTTTCAGCAGCAGATGAGCTGAGGCAAAGGGCAGAGTTGGGCGATGATACAGAGTTGGAAGTAGGGGGTTTTGGTGATGGGGCAGGTATGTGGTCGCAAACTCATCTCAGGGTCAAATGCGACACCGAGCTTGCAAACAGGAGCTTGCAAACAGTCTGGCCCGGCCTCAGACAGTTGCCAGGGTGAAGGGTGTAGTCGGAGCCGAGGGGACGGGAGTTTGTGGCAGGGACCCAACACTTCGGTCTGCTCGATATTTAGTGGGAGGAAACCGCTAGCTCGATGATCTGCGGTTAAATTTAATATAAGTTGCCCCAGTCGGTGAACGTACCACCTCGTGTGGAATGAGCCGCACAAAGTAGGTCGGGACATTGCTGTGGCTCGTTGTATGTTTCTTCATCTAAACTCCAATAGTAGCCTTAGGATCTTTTGCGTCCATCTGAGAGAGCAGGCGGGGCCTCGTTTTAACGTCTCATCCGAAAGACGGCACCTCTGACAGTGCGGCGCTCCCTCAGCACTGCACTGGGAGTGTCGGCCTGGATTTATGTGCTCAAGTCCCCCACAACCTTCTGACTCGGACTCGAGAGTGCTACCCACTGAGCCACAGCTGACACAAAGTGGATACAGTGTCGAAATGTCGGTCTAAAGTATGTGCGGCATACTGAGACAAGCTGAAACTTTCCAAACCAGTCGATACGGGACGGTGTATGACGAGGTGGGAGAGGTTTGCAGCCAAGGGCCACGTACAGGCCACACACCCGAGTAATCTGGGCTCCGAAACCCAAGTCTGGTTGCGTTTCAACCTCTTGCTGCCTGGTCTAGTTTGAGCGCCTGGAGATATCAATAACTGGTATTTACATAGTGCTTTATATGTCGTGAAACGCCCCAAGGAGCTTCACAGGAGTGTTGTAAGATAAAACAAATGAATTTGACACCGAGCCACACGAGAAGAAATTATGGCAGATGAGAGGTAGATTTTAAGGAGCGTCTTGAAGGAGGAAAGAGAGACAGAGAGGTTGAGGCAGGGAGTTCCAGAGCTTGGGGCCCAGGCAACAGAAGGCACGGCCACCAATGGTTGAGCGATTATAATCAGGGATGCTCAAGAGGGTAGAATTGAGAGGAGTGCAGACATCTCGGGGGGGGGGGGGGGGGGGGGGGGCGGTGTGGGGCTAGAGGAGATTACAGAGATAGGGAGGGGTGACGTCATGGAGGGATTTGAAAATAAGGATGAGAATTTTGAAATCGAGGCGTTGCTTAACCGGAAGCCAATGTCGGTCAGTGAGCACAGGGAGTGATGGGCGAGTCTCTCTCTGGCTCTCTCTCTCTTTCTCTGGCTCGCTCTCTCTCTCTCTCTCTCTGGCTCTCTCTCTCTCTCTCTCTCTCTCAAGGCTCTCTCTCTCTTTCTCTCTCTCTCTCTCTCTCTGGCTCGCTCGCTCTCTCGCTCTCTCGCTCTCTCTCTCTCTCTCTCTCTCTCTCGCTCACTCGCTCTCGCTCTCTCTCTCTGGCTCACTCGCTCTCGCTCTCAGGCTCGCTCTCTCTCTCTGGCTCACTCTCTCTCTCTCTCTCTCTCTCTGGCTCGCTCTCTCTCGCTCTCTCTCTCTCTCTGGCTCTCTCTCTCTCTGGCTCGCTCTCTCTCTCTCTCTCTCTCTCTGGCTCTCTCTCTCTGGCTCGCTCTCTCTCTCTCTCTCTCTGGCTCACTCTCTCGCTCTCTCAGGCTCTCTCTCTCTCTGGCTCTCTCTCTCTCTCTCTCTCTCTCTGGCTCGCTCTCTCTCTCTCTCTCTCTCTGGCTCGCTCTCTCTCTCTCTGGCTCGCTCTCTCTCTCTCTCTGGCTCGCTCTCTCTCTCTGGCTCGCTCTCTCTCTCTGGCTCGCTCTCTCTCTCTCTCTGGCTCGCTCTCTCTCTCTCTCTGGCTCGCTCTCTCTCTCTCTCTCTGGCTCGCTCTCTCTCTCTCTCTCGCTCGCTTTCTCTGGCTCGCTTTCTCTGGCTCGCTCTCTCTCTCTGGCTCGCTCTCTCTCTCTGGCTCCCTCTCTCTCACTCTCTCTGGCTCGCTCTCTGGCGCGCTCTCTCTCTCTCTGGCTCGCTCTCTCTCTGGCTCGCTCTCTCTCTCTCTCTCTGGCTCCCTCTCTCTCTCTCTCTGGCTCGCTTTCTCTCTCTCTCTCTCTCTCTCTCTCTCTCTGGCTCGCTCTCTCTCTCTGGCTCCCTCTCTCTCACTCTCTCTGGCTCGCTCTCTGGCGCGCTCTCTCTCTCTCTGGCTCGCTCTCTCTCTGGCTCTCTCTCTCTCTCTGGCTCCCTCTCTCTCTCTCTCTGGCTCGCTTTCTCTCTCTCTCTCTCTCTCTCTCTCTCTGGCTCGCTCTCTCTCTCTGGCTCCCTCTCTCTCACTCTCTCTGGCTCGCTCTCTCTCTCTCTCTCTGGCTCGCTCGCTCTCTCTCTCTCTGGCTCACTCTCTCTGGCTCCCTCTCTCTCACTCTCTCTGGCTCGCTCTCTCTCTCTGGCTCGCTCGCTCTCGCTCTCTCTCTCTGGCGCGCTCTCGCTCGCTTTCTCTGGCTCGCTCTCTCTGGCTCGCTTTCTCTCTCTCTCTGGCTCGCTCTCTCTCTCTCTCTCTGGCTCTCTCTCTCTCTCTCTGGCTCGCTCTCTCTCTCTGGCTCGCTCTCTCTCTCTGGCTCGCTCTCTCTCTCTGGCTCTCTCTCTCTCTCTCTCTGGCTCGCTCTCTCTCTCTCTGGCTCCCTCTCTCTCACTCTCTCTGGCGCGCTCTCGCTCACTGTCTCGCTCTCTCGCTCTTTCTATTCTATTCTACGATCATACCCACCTCCCTGGCATTCATGCCATACAGCTCTCCCTGTCTCTTGTCAACGGGCTCAGCCATTTCTTCCCTCCTCTCCTGTCTCGAGAAGCTCCCTGAAATCTCCTCGTGGCTGATCCCCGTCCGGGGGCCATTACCTGATCAGCCCCACACCGCTGCAGAGAGAATGCCAGGTCGAAGCAGTAAGAATAGATGCTGAGAGGTCGTTTCCCCCGGGCTGGGGAGTCTAGAACCATGGATCGCAGTCTCAGGATAAGGGCTCGGCCATTTAGAACTGAGATGAGAAGGAATTTCTTCACTCAGAGGATTGTGAACCTTTTGGAATTCTCTACCCCAGAGGGCTGTGAATGCTCAGTCGTTGAGTATATTCAAGACTGAGATCGATAGATTTTTGGACTCTAGGGGAATCAAGAGATACGGGGATTGGGCGGGAAAATGGAGTTGAGGTCGAAGATCAGCCGTGATCTTATTGAATGGTGGAGCAGGCTCGAGGGGCCGAATGTCCTACTCCTGCTCCTGATTCTTACAATTAATATTACTTAAGAAGATAACAAAAAAAAGATATTGCAGAGGCTGGAAATCTGAAATAAATGCTGGAAATACGCATCAGGTCGGGCAGCATCAGTGGCGAGAGAGAGAGAGTCAGGGTAAACGTTTCAGGTCGGTGACCCTTGGTCAAAACTGCCGAAGTTAGAAATGCTCAGCTTTTAAGGAGGGGGAGGGATGAACAAGGTGGTCTGTGATGGGTGGAACGGCTAGAGAGACAAAATGGATGATGGTGTGAGGCAAAATGGGGTAGTATTGGGCATTGTTCCCACGGGGGGGACATTGGTGGGGGTGGGGCGCGACCCTTTAACTAGCTGCGCAGCTCATGCAACTTCGCGTGCGTGCGTGGTTATTTCAGACCTTTGCACGCCGGGCAGCTTAGCGGGAACATCAGCGATAGGGCAGCAGAACCATGTCAGATCCCACTGACTGAGAACAAGGCTGCCCTGGTTATCAGCCCGCTTGATCTGTTAATACGGATTCTTTTTCCCTCAATCTGTTTCAGCGAATACACTGACGCGAACACCTTGCCTTTTCTGTAAAGGACCTTTATTGAAGATTCTCCAGCCGGGACTTGTCAAGACAAAGGAACACTCTCAATCAGAGCCTGTTTACCTTCCTCTGGACAAGCCCCTTTTCAGCGCGAAACAACAACAGTTATACATTTTCAAAACAGAACACATTTGATTAGCACTTGGTCTATCCAATCCCTCCCCCCCCCCCCCCCCCCCCCCGAGTACGTCCAATGGCAGGCAAGAAAGTCTCCCAATTAGGGCTGGTGTCAGGGTCAGGTTAGTTATAGCTTCGCTACACTGTCTTCCCTTATCAGTAAAGAACCCAATTAGTTTCCCTTCCTCCTTATCAGTAAAAGCCATTACTTTTCCCCTCCTATCTAGGATTGCTTTCTTTCTTTGTGCCGCCTTGCGTCTTTCTCATGACCCGTGTTTAACCTCAACCTCAACTCTTGGTAACCCCTTTTTTTTCTGTCGATTCTGCAGTTGTCTGCATCTTGACATTTCTTTAGCTATTTTCCCATGATTCCCTATTTCCATCCCTCTGCCACATTTACAATCCTTCTGTATCCATTCTCAGATCGGCACCCCATCCACCGCCTTTTTTTTTGGTTCCACCACTGTTTCTGGTGGTGCATTCGATCTCAAAGTGCTTTACAGCTAAGTTCTTCTGAAGTGCAGTCACTGTTGTAATATAGGAAACGCGACAGCTATTGTTTTTGGTGATGTTGACCGAGGGATAAAATATTGGCCAGGACACGGGGATAGTTCCCCTGCTCTTCTTCCAAATAGTGCCCTGGGACTTTTTACGTCCACCTGAGAGGGCAGACGGGGCTTCGGTTTATCGTGTACATGAGTGTTTCTAATTACTAAACAGGACAAAGCAGCCCGCTTGATTACCCACCCCCCATCCACCACCTTCAACACTCACTCCCTCCACCACCGGCGCACCGTGGCTGCAGTGTGCACCGTCTACAAGATGCACTGCAGCAACTCGCCAAGGCTTCTTCGGCAGCACCTCCCAAACCCGCGACCTCTACCACCTGGAAGGTCAAGGGCAGCAGGCGCATGGGAACACCATCACCTGCAAGGGGAAACTCATAGGGGAAACTAAAACTAGGGGACATATCTCAGGATAAGGGGCCGCCCATTTAAAACTGAAATGAGGAGGAATTTCTTCTCTGAGGGTTGTAAATCTATCAAATTCTCTGCCCCAGAGAGCTGTGGAGGCTGGGTCATTGAATATATTTACGGTGGAAATCGACAGATTTTTGAGCGATTAAGTGAGTAAAGGGTTATGGGGAGTGGGCAGGGAAGTGGAGCTGAGCCCATGATCAGATCAGCCATGATCTTATTAAATGGCGGAGCAGGCTCGAGGGGCCAAATGGCCTACTCCTGCTCCTATTTCTTATGTTCTCCTCCAAGTCTCACACACCATACGACTTGGAAATATATCGGCCGTTCCTTCATCGTCGCTGGGTCACAATCCTGGAACTCCCTCCCTAACAGCACTGTGGGAGCACCTTCGCCACACGGGACTGCAGCGGTTCAAGAAGGCGGCTCACCACCACCTTCTCGAGGGGCAATTGGGGACGGGCAATAAATGCCGGCCTTGCCAGCGACGCCCACATCCTGTGAACTAATTTTTTTTAAAAGGTATTAGAGTGTTCCGTTGAGCTTGATTGGAGTAGTGTAGGAGGCCGACGACAGAGTGAGTGGGGTGGAGAATTAAAGTGGAAATTCAGCTGTCTGACTGAGTGCCGGCTGCTACCGCTAAGTGCAGTCATTATTCCGACTGTAAAAGTGAGAGGCAATCTGACTGGATCTTGTGCAGACGCCAAAAACCTTCTGCTGCAAATTGCTGACATGAGTCTTGTTGCGCCTGCCTCTGTGATGCGTATCGTGCGCCAGCGCCCAGCTTTGCAGTCCGTTGCGAAATGTTCACCTGGCACCACGCGCGTTCTGTCCCCCAATTGCCAAACATTTACGGGTAGAAGCTGGATGCCTGTCGAGCAAAAAGTTGCCTCTCTGAAGTGGCCCTAAGTGGAGAGAGAGAGAAGAGAGAGCATTACAAATGCTCCCCACGGGGCAGATGGGGCTGCAGCCCCAGGCCCACCAAATACATGTAGGAAAAAATATATAAGGCCTTCCCAAATAGGCTGAATAGAATCGACAATAAGAGAGGAAAAGAGATTCACTTGTTTATACCAATATACATTAATATATCTAGATACATTAATGTACCTATATACACTAATGTACCGATATACAGAACAGAATATATACTAGCCTGTTTTATTTCACATGTTACTGAGAGAAATTTGCATATATGTATAGGAATCTAGTATTGCAATGTTACCAGAACCAGAATATATACCTACTTGTTACAGAAATATATGCTTTCATTGTTGAATATACTGGTCTGTGTTTTCATACTCAGAATCAGAATCATATACGTAATGTAATGAAGATGAACAAAGATAACTATCGGCCCATTTGGATGGGTTTGCCCCAGGCCCTGAATCCAGCCCTGGCCCCCCCCCCCCCCCATCCATCAACCGTTGCAGAATGATCGACTGAGCCTGGAGTGAGGGGCCAGAGATGTGCAGAAACAGACCTTTCTCTCGCACTCACAGCCAGCGATTTTATAGTGCATTGTGAAGCAGCCAATTACGTCGCTCATTCAATCTGTGATGTATACGGCTAGTTTGCCCGAGATGCACCATCGATAACAAAAGACCCAGGTGCGAGATGAGCTATTTTTTTATTTACTCACCCGGTGAGTTGTTGTGATCTGGAACGCGCTGCCTGAAGGAGCGGTGGGAGCTGATCCAACAGTAACTTTCAAAGAAGAATTGGCAAGTGCTTGAAAAGGGGGAAAAAAAATGTACAGGGACAAGAGAAAAGTGCAGGGGGAGAGGGATTAATTGGATAGCTCTTTCAAAGCTGGCACGGACACGATAGGCCAAATGGCGGCCTCCTCTGCAGTAAAATTCTATTGAATCTATTTTGTCCTTCACCATTCCAATTCTGGCATGCTTGACAAAGGCCGACATAATGTGATTACAAAACATATCTGTCCAAATTATGCATCTAGTTGTACGCCAATCCTTGTAACATAATTTATCTTGCGTTACGCCAGGAATGCTACAGTACCGAGTCACTCGACTATCATAAACGCACGAACATTTCCAAATCGCGGTGTAAAAGTTCGCGTGGTTAATTGTCAACCAATGCCTAAAAATAGATTGATCTAGTCATTATGACATTGTAGTTTGAGGGAGAAAGAAAGACTTGCATTTATATAGTGCCTTTCATGACCACCGGACATCTCAAAGTACTTTACAACCAATGAAGTACGTTTGGAGTGTAGTCACTGTTGTAATATGGGAAACGCGGCAGCCAATTTGAGCACAGCAAGCTCCCACAAACAGCCATGTGATAATGACCAGATAATGTGTTTTCCTTGTGTTGATTGAGGGATAAATATTGGCCCCAGGACACCGGTGCTAACTCCCCTGCTCTTCAATCCCGTCCGCGCTCTCAAGTGGATGTAAATGATCCCAGTGCCATGGAATCTTTTACGTCCACTTGAGAGAGCGGACGGGGCCTCGGTTTAACATCCGAACGACGGCACCTCCGACAGTGCGGCACTCCCTCAGCACTGCACTGGGAGTGTCAGCCTAGAGGTTTTTTTGTGCTCAAGTCTCTGCAGTCGTACTTGAACCCACAACCTTCTGCCTCAGTGGCTACCCACTGAGCCACAGCCGAGCTTCTTGAGGTAGAGAGGTAGAGAGGTAGAGAGGTAGAGAGGTAGAGAGGTAGAGAGGTAGAGAGGTAGAGAGGTAGAGAGGTAGAGAGGGAATTCCAGAGCTTAGGGCCCAGGCAACAAAAGACACAGCCACCAATGGTTGAGCGATTATAATCAGGGATGCTCAAGAGGGCAGAATTAGAGGAGCGCAGACATCTCGGGCGGGGTGGGGGATGGATATCATCAAAGGCAGTCCTTCGGAATCGAGGAAGACTTGCTTCCACTCTAAACATGCAAATGCATGGCAGATGAAGTATAATGTGGATAAATGTGAGGTTATCCACTTTGGTGGTAAAAACAGAGAGACAGACTATTATCTGAATGGTGACAGATTAGGAAAAGGGGAGGTGCAACGAGACCTGGTGTCATGGTACATCAGTCATTGAAGGTTGGCATGCAGGTACAGCAGGCGGTTAAGAAAGCAAATGGCATGTTGGCCTTCATAGCGAGGGGATTTGAGTACAGAGGCAGGGAGGTGTTACTACAGTTGTACAGGGCCTTGGTGAGGCCACACCTGGAGTATTGTGTACAGTTTTGGTCTCCTAACATGAGGATGGACATTCTTGCTATTGAGGGAGTGCAGCGAAGGTTCACCAGACTGATTCCCGGGATGACGGGACTGACCTATCAAGAAAGACTGGATCAACTGGGCTTGTATTCACTGGAGTTCAGAAGAATGAGAGGGGATCTCATAGAAACGTTTAAAATTCTGACGGGTTTAGACAGGTTAGATGCAGGAAGAATGTTCCCAATGTTGGGGAAGTCCAGAACCAGGGGTCACAGTCTAAGGATAAGGGGTAAGCCATTTAGGACCGAGATGAGGAGAAACTTCTTCACCTGGAGAGTGGTGAACCTGTGGAATTCTCTACCACAGAAAGTTGTTGAGGCCAATTCACTAAATATATTCAAAAAGGAGTTAGATGTTGTCCTTACTACTAGGGGGATCGAGGAGTATGGCGAGAAAGCAGGAATGGGGTACTGAAGTTGCATGTTCAGCCATGAACTCATTGAATGGCGGTGCAGGCTCGAAGGGCCGAATGGCCTACTCCTGCACCTATTTTCTATGTTTCTTTGAGTCCTTAGGTGGCTGAACAGTCCAATACAGGAACCACAGTCCCTGTCACAGGTGAGATAGATAGTCGTTGAGGGAAGGGGAGGGTGGGACTGGTTTGCCGCACGCTCTCTTTCGCTGCCTGTGCTTGATTTCTGCATGCTCTCGGCGACGAGACTTGAGGTGGTCAGCGCCCTCCCGGATGCACTTCCTCCACTTAGGGCGGTCTTTGGCCAGGACTCCCAGGTGTCCGTGGGGATGTTGCATTTAATCAGGGAGGCTTTGAGGGTGTCCCTGTAACGTTTCCTCTGCCCACCTTTGGCTCGTTTGCCGTGAAGGAGTTCCGAGTAGAGCGCTTGCTTTGGGAGTCTCGTGTCTGGCATGCGGACAGTGTGGCCTGCCCAACGGAGCTGGTCGAGTGTGGTCAGTGCTTCAATGCTGGGGATGTTGGCCTGATCGAGGACGCTAACGTTGGTGCGTCTGTCCTCCCAGGGGATTTGCAGGACCTTGCAGATGCATCGTTGGTGGTATTTCTCCAGGGACTTGAGGTGTCTACTGTACAGAGATAGGGAGGGGTGAGGGCCATGGAGGGATTTGCAAACATGGATGAGAATTTTGAAATTTAGGCGTTGCCGGACCAGGAGGCAATGGAAATCAGCGAGCACATGGCGGGGGAAGGGTGAACGGGACTTGGTGCGAGTTTGGACATGGCAGCCGAGTTTTGGATGAGCTCGGGTTTACGGAGGGTAGAACGTGGGAGGCCACATTCGTTCTTTTTTTAACCTGTCATGGAGACTGAAGATTAAACGCAGCACAAGGAAAGTAGCAACCTGTGAATATCACCTTGAAGTGTCCCTTTCGCCTTCGGTGGAAAACATATTTGTGTCAACATCGCACAGTAGTTTTCCAGTTTGGCGAGCCAGAAGAAATTGTTATTTGCTGCAGCATGTGACGGACAAATCATGGGTTGGGGCATGCTAACATCGAGGGAGATGATGCAGAGTTGACTCGGTTAGCTGGCATCCGAGATTAGGAACTAATACTGATGAGGAGAGACAGAAACATAGAAAATAGGTGCAGGAGTAGGCCATTCGGCCCTTCGAGCCTGCACCACCATTCAATAAGATCATGGCTGATCTTTCACCTCAGTACCCCGTTCCTGCTTTCTCTCCATACCCCCTGATCCCTTTAGCCACAAGGGCCACATCTAACTCCCCTCTTGAATATATCCAATGAACTGACATCAACAACTCTCTGCGGTGGGGAATTCCACAGGTTAACAACTCTCTTGAGTGAAGAAGTTTCTCCTCATCTCAGTCCTAAATGGCTTACCCCTTATCCTAAGACTATGTCCCCTGGTTCTGGACTTCCCCAACATCGGGAACATTCTTCCTGCATCTAACCTGTCCAGTTCCGTCAGAATTTTTGACGAGATCCCCTCTCATCCTTCTAAACTCCAGTGAATACAGGCCCAGTCGATCCAGTCTCTCCTCATATGTCAGTCCTGCCATCCCGGGAATCACTGATACTGGGGCTTTAAGACGATTCAGCAGATGTTTTAAAAAATTAGGAAAGGTTTTGATGATGTGCACAACGAACAATTATTCCCACTGGTTGGTGAGTGAGTGATGGCGGAGTGGAGAAGCATCTATTTAAAAATATGCTCCAAAGAGGAGATGTTACAAGAAATGTCTTTATAGAATTATACAGCACAGATGGGGGCCATTTGTCCCATCGTTGAAAGAGCTGTCCCATTAGTCCCACTCCCTTGTTCTCTCCCCATAGCCCGGCAAATCTTCCCTTTTTCAGTATTTATCCAGTTCCCCTTTTTTGAAAGTTACTATTGAATCTGCTCCCACCGCCCTTTCAGGCAGCGCGTTCCAGATCACAACTCGCTGCGTAAAATAAAAAACGTTTCCTCATCTCCCACCTTTGCTAATTATCTTAAACCTGTGTCCTCTGGTTACCCACCCTCCTGCCACTGGAAACGTTTCCTCCCTATACGTCTTTCGGATGAGACGTTAAACCGAGGCCCCGTCTGCTCTCTCAGGGTGGACGTAAAAGATCCCACGGCACTATTTTGAAGAAGAGCAGGGGGAGTTATCCCCGGTGTCCTGGGGCCAATATTTATCCCTCAATCAACATAACAAAAAAACAGATTATCTGGTCATTCTCACATTGCTGTTTGCGGGAGCTTGCTGTGTGCAAATTGGCTGCCGTGTTTCCTACATTACAATAGTGACTACACTCCAAAAGTGCTTCATTGGCTGTAAAGCGCTTTGGGACGGTGGTCGTGAAAGGCGCTATATAAACGCAAGTCTTTTCTTCTTTCCTCCTTCTCTCCTCCTCCTCCTTCTCTCCTCCTCCTCCTCCTTCTCTCCTTCTCTCCTCCTCTTCCTCCTTCTCTCCTCCTCCTCCTTCTCTCCTCCTCCTCCTTCTCTCCTCCTCCTCCTTCTCTCCTCCTCCTCCTTCTCTCCTCCTCCTCCTTCTCTCCTCCTCCTCCTTCTCTCCTCCTCCTCCTTCTCTCCTCCTCCTCCTTCTCTCCTCCTCCTCCTTCTCTCCTCCTCCTCCTTCTCTCCTCCTCCTCCTTCTCTCCTCCTCCTCCTTCTCTCCTCCTCCTCCTTCTCTCCTCCTCCTCCTTCTCTCCTCCTCCTCCTTCTCTCCTCCTCCTCCTCTCCTCCTCCTCCTCCTTCTTCTCTCCTCCTCCTCCTCCTCCTTCTCTCCTCCTCCTCCTCCTCCTTCTCTCCTCCTCCTCCTCCTCCTCCTCCTCCTTCTCTCCTCCTCCTCCTCCTCCTTCTCTCCTCCTCCCTCCTCCTCCTTCCTTCTCTCCTCCTCCTCCTCCTCCTTCTCTCCTCCTCCTCCTTCTCTCCTCCTCCTCTCCTCCTTCTCTCCTCCTCCTCCTCCTCCTCCTCCTCCTCTCTCCTCCTCCTCCTTCTCTCCTCCCTAATTGCACCTTGAGAAGGTGGTGGTAAGCTACCTTCTTGCCCTGCTGCAGTCCCGTGTGGGTGTAGGCGCTCCTACAGTGCAGCGAGGGAGGGAGTTCCAGGATTTTGACCCAGCCACGATGAATGGATGGCGTGTGTGACTCTGCACTCTGAGGTGGTGGCAACGTTCCCGGTAATTGTTTTGAGGGACGCGCACCCCGTGCAGCTTACCCAGAGGTCCCCCAGAGACGCATGTTTTTCAAAAACCTGTGAAGACCAAACCCTGGCCCCCTTTTTACGCTGCTCCCTCAGACCGCCCAACCATTTGAACAGCTGGCTCACAGCTGGCTGTGTAAAGCCCCCGCGAAACATGGCAGCTCCCACACCAGTGTTCCCTCCAACTCCTGTCTGAGGCTGAACCGCACTGTCTGCCATCTTAGTGTCATATTTGACCCTGAAATGGGCTTTCGACCACATATCCGCAGCATAACTAAGACCGCCTATTTCCACCTCCATAACATCGCCCGTCTCCGCCCCTTGCCTCAGCTCATCCGCTGCTGAAGCCATCATCTATGCCTTTGTTACCTCTAGTCTTGACTATTCCTAGCTGCCCTCCCTTGTTCTACCCTACGTAAACTAGAGGTGGTCCAAAACTCGGCTGCCTGTGACCTAACTCGCACCAAGTCCCCTGCTCTCCCATCATCATCATCATAGGAAGTCCCTCGGAATCGAGGAAGACTTGCTTCCACTCTTAACATGAGTTCTTAAGGTGGCTGAACAGTCCAATAAGAGAACCACAGTCCCTGTCACAGGTGGGACAGACAGTGGTTGAGGGAAAGGGAGGGTGGGACAGGTTTGCCGCACGCTCCTTCCGCTGCCTGCGCTTGTTTTCTGCATGCTCTCGGCGACGAGACTCGAGGTGCTCAGCGCCCTCCCCGGATGCTCTTCCTCCACTTAGGGCGGTCTTTGGCCAGGGATTCCCAGGTGTCGGTGGGGATGTTGCACTTTATTAGGGAGGCTTTGAGGGTGTCCCTGTAACGTTTCCTCTGCCCACCTGGGGCTCGTTTGACGTGAAGGAGTTCCGAGTAGAGCGCTTGCTTTGGGAGTTTCATGTCTGGCATGCGAACCATGTGGCCTGCCCAGCGGAGCTGATCGAGTGTGGTCAGTGCTTCGATGCTTCACCCATCACCCCTGTGCTCGCTGACCTACATTGGCTCCCGGCTAAGTAGCGCCTCGATTTCAAAATTCTCATCATTATTTTCAAATCCCTCCACGACCTCCCCCCCCTCCCTATCTCTGTAATCTCCTTCAGCCCCACAACCCCTTGAGATGTCTGCGCTCCTCAAATTCTGCCCTCTTGAGCATCCCTGCTTATAATCGCTCCACCATCGGTGGCCGTGCCTTCAGCTGTCCGGGCCCCAAGCTCTGGAACTCCCTCCCTAAACCTCTCCACATCTCTACCTCGCTCTCCTCCTTCAAAGACACTCCTTAAAACCTACTTCTTTGACCAAGCTTTTGGTCACCTGCCCTGATTTCTCCTTATGTGGCTCGGTGTCAAATGTTCTGTCTCCTAACACTCCTGTGAAGCGCCCTGGGACGTTTCACTACCTTAAAGGCGCTATATAAATACAGGTTGTTGTTGTAAGCTGCGCGGCTGTGCCCTGCTCCAGGGAGCCCGCGTAGCCGGCGTTTCAATGCAAGAATCGCGCATGCGCGATATTGTGACTGGCCTGTGCAGCCGCTTAAGGGGGGGGCCTCGCTGGGCTGAACAAAACCACAGGGACCACAGACCCACACAATATAACAACGCCCAACATTTTCCCTCTGCCTCATCCCCTGCTGCTCGTGCCATCTACAACTTGTGTTTATATAGCGCCTTTAATGTATTAAAGCAAGGCGCTTCACAGGAGCGTTATGAGATGAAAAAATATATATTTGACACTGAGCCGCATAAGGAAAGATGACCAAAAGCTTGGTCCGAGAGGTAGGTTTTGAGAGGCGCCTTAAAGGAGGAGAGAGGTTTAGGGAGGGTGTCCCAGAGGGTTAGGGCCCAGGCTGCTGAAAGCACGGCCACCGATGGTTGAGCGGTTATAATCAGGGATGCTCAAGAGATCTACCCCACATTCAGCAGCAAGTGAGCCATTTGCATATTTCTCTGGACAATTCAAAAAGTAATTGGGGATCGTGTGATTTTTTTTTTCTTCTTCTACCGACTCCATTTTTAAAGAATTGTTGGTCTGTCATGAATGAATGCTGAGTTTGTTCTGCCTCATCTAATCTGGTCAGCAAGCACATTGTACTTGTGGAACTGTTAGTGTTGTCATTGTGTTCCAGTTAATGCGGTTTCCCACTTGATAAATAATTGAAAAGCCCTGTGAATGGATGACGCAGTGAATTCACGTCAGGCCTTTTGTACCAGACCAGTGTTGCTCATTAATCTTTTGTTGCAAACCGTAATCCCCACCAAGGCCTTGCTCTTGGGGATGTTCCAAAATACTGCGCCTCGGAACGCAGGAGCAAGAAAGATTTACATTTATATAGAGTCTTTCACGACTACTGGACGTCTCAAAGCGCTTTACAGCCAATGAAGTGCTTTTAGAGTGTTTTTTTTTAAAAGCGAGGGTTCGGGGCCAACCCACACTGCGATCTATGGATAGTAGGAGCATGCGCTCGGTCCGTGCAGCAGAGCAGGTCTCCAGTCGTCTTGGTTAACCCTTGCCACTGGACCAAGACCTGGCTCTGTCAAGCCCGTGTGGTGGCTGGTGTGCAACGGCCACCCCACGTTAAAAAAATCCACGCACAGGCATCTTCCACCCTTCACGATGTAGTTCAGGACCTAGAATGTCAGGTCTCTCATTGAAACACTTGTGAACTCATCCGTTTTTGGTGTGGAAGCAAGTCATCCTCGATACGAGGGACTGCCTAATACTATGCTATATTTAGAGTGCAGTCACTGTTGCAATGTGGGAAATGCGGCAGACAATTTGCGCACAGCAAGCTCCCACAAACAGCAATGTGAAAATGACCCAGATAATCTGTTTTTTTTGTTATGTTGATTGAGGGATAAATATTGGCCCCAGGACACCGGGGATAACTCCCCTGCTCCTCTTCGAAATAGCGCCATGGGATCTTTTACGTTCACCTGAGAGGGCAGACGGGGCCTCGGTTTAATGTCTCATCCGAAAGACGGCACCTCCGACAGTGCAGCGTTCCCTCAGCACTGCACTGGGAGTGTCGGCCTGGATTATATGCTCAAGTCCCTGGAGTGGGACATGAACCCACAACCTTCTGACTCAGAGGTGAGGGTGCTGCCCACTGAGCCACAGCTGACACACGAGGAAATATTTTCTCTCTCTAATCCTATCAAATCCCTCATTTGAGGGACATGGGGGGGGGGGGGTCTGGAGGTTCCCTGCTATAAGGCTATGGGTGAAGTGAGGGGGAGAGGGAGGAGGAGTTGGGACTAATTGGATCGCTCTTGCAAAGATCCCAAAAAGTTAGTTTGCAGGTGCAGCAGGTAATCAGGAAGGCGAATGGAATGTTGGCCTTCATTGTGAGAGGGATGGAGTACAAAAGCAGGGAGGTCCTGCTGCAACTGTATAAGGTATTGGTGAGGCTGCTGCGTGCAGTTTTGGTCACTTTTGGAAGGATATACTGGCTACAATTCACTAGGCTGATTCCGGAGATGAGGGGGTTACCTTATGATGATAGATTGAGTAGACTGGGTCTTTACTCGTTGGAGTTCAGAAGGATGAGGGGGTGATCTTAGAGAAACATTTAAAAATAATGAAAGGGATAGACAAGATAGAGGCAGAGAGGTTGTTTCCACTGGTCGGGGAGACTAGAACTAGGGGGCACAGCCTCAAAATACGGGGGGAGCCAATTTAAAACCGAGTTGAGAAGGAATTTCTTCTCCCAGAGGGTTGTGAATCTGTGGAATTCTCTGCCCAAGGAAGCAGTTGAGACTGGCTCATTGAATGTATTCAAGTCACAGATTGATAGATTTTTAACCAATAAGGGAATTAAGGGTTACGGGGAGCGGGCGGGTAAGTGGAACTGAGTCCACGGCCAGATCAGCCATCATCTTGTTGAGTGGCAGAGCAGGCTCGAGGGGCTAGATGGCCTACTCCTGTTCCTAATTCTTATGTTCTTATGTAAAGAGCCGGTACAGGCATGATGGGCCGAATGGCCTCCTCCTGTGCTGTAAGATATGAGTCACTGCAGCCCACAAAGTGACTCCTGAAGCCCAGGATGTCAGCTGCGATCGATGGGAACGCATCATGTTCGGCTGCTCCTATCACCGAATGGGATTCCTCAGTTTGGAGCACATGCTGGGGTTGCCAACCCTCCAGGAATGTCCTGCAGTCACCAAGAATTAAAGATTAATCTCCGGGCTTGCGACCAACAGCGTGGAGAAAACCACGGGGGGCATAACATAATTGTGCATATTTTTCATTTTACAATAAAAATTCTGAGAGAAACGTATAAAATTCTTAGAGGGCTTGATAGGGTAGATGCTGAGAGGTTGTTACCCCCTGGCTGGAGTGTCTGGAACTGTGGGGGGGGGGGGGGGGACATAGTGTCAGAATAAGTGGATGTTTCCGCAAGATCCTGCAAATCCCCTGGGAGGACAGACACACCAACGTCAGTGTCCTCGGCCAGGCTAACATCCCCAGCATCGAAGCACTGACCACACTCGACCAGCTCTGTTGGACGGGCCACATTGTTCGCATGCCCGACACAAGACTCCCAAAGCAAGCGCTCTACTCAGAACTCCTACACGGCAAACGAGCCCCAGGTGGGCAGAGGAAACGGTTCAAGGACACCCTCAAAGCCTCCTTGATAAAATGCAACATCCCCATCGACGCCTGGGAGTCCCTGGCCAAAGACCGCCCTAAGTGGAGGAAGTGCATCTGGGAGGGGGCACTGAGCACCTCGAGTCTCGACGCTGAGAGCATGCAGAAACCAAGCGCAGGCAGCGGAAGGAGCGTGCGGCAAACCAGACTCCCCACCCTCCCCTTCCCTCAACCACTGTCTGTCCCACCTGTGACAGAGACTGTAATTCCTGTATTGGACTGTACAGTCACCTGAGAACTCACTTTTAGAGTGGAAGCAAGTCTTCCTCGATTTCGAGGGACTGCCTATGATGATGAAGTGGTTGGCCATTTAGGACTGAGGAGGAACTTCTTCACTCAAAGGGTGGTGAATCTTTGGAATTCTCTACCCCGGAGAGCCGTGGAGGCTCAGTCGTTGAGTATATTCAAGGCTGAGATCGATAGATTTTTGGATCCTAATGGAATCAAGGGATATGGGGATCGGGCGGGAGTGTGGAGTTGAGGTCGATGATCAGCCATGATCGTATTGAATGGCGGAGCAGGCTCGAGAGGCCATGCGGTCTACTCCAGCTCCTATTCTTAAATATTTTAATAAGGCCGTTTGACTGGGTGGGCCA
This sequence comes from Pristiophorus japonicus, assembly GCF_044704955.1. Taxonomy (NCBI): domain Eukaryota; kingdom Metazoa; phylum Chordata; class Chondrichthyes; family Pristiophoridae; genus Pristiophorus; species Pristiophorus japonicus. The sequence continues at coordinate 19,328 of NW_027254369.1, forward strand.
GTTGGAGGCTGGAGGTCACGTGATGGAACCTCCAGGAATACGTCGGAACAGATTTGGTAACTCTCTGCTCCTCCGACCTGACGTTCCTGCTCCAGCCAGTCCTAGCTCAACTGTGGGCACAAAGCAAATGGACAGGGGAGGAAGCAAAACAGACGAAGCCCTTTAATGCACTTTTGTTTTACTCAAAGTGAATGTCTAAATAAATTATATATCTAACGTGGACCTCACAGATATGTTAATATAATTGTGGGACTTGAAATACCAAAGTTTGATGCGTCATAACTCTGCGCTTTTTTTTTTCTACAGTGAACCCGATTTGCGACCTGGGCTGGGGCTGCCTCTACACTGATTCATCGTGTTTGTTTTCTTTCGGATGAGCCGTTAAACTGAGACCCCATCCGCCCTCTCGAATGGACGTCAAGGATCCCACGGCACTGTTTCAAAGAAGTGCAGGGCAGTTATCCCCGGTGTCCTGGGGCCAATATTTATCCCTCAATTAACGTAATAAAAAACAGATTATCTGGGTCATTATCGCATTGCTGCTTGTGGGAGCTTGCTGTGCACAAATTGGCTGCTGCTTTTCCTACACAAAGTCTCAGTGCTTATCATTCAGTGAGATCATAAGAAATAGGAACAGAAGTCAGCCATTCAATAAGATCATGGCTGATCTGATCATGGACTCGGCTCCACTTCCCTGCCCGCTCCCCATAACCCTTCACTCCCTTATCGCTCAAAAATCTGTCTATCTCCGCCTTAAATTTGTTCAATGACCCAGCCTCCACAGCTCTCTGAGGCAGAGAGTTCCACAGGTTCACGACCCTCAGAGAGAAGAAATTCCTCCTCATCTCAGTTTTAAATAGGCGGCCCCTTATTCTAAGACTATGTCCCCTAGTTTTAGTTTCCCCTATGGCTGATCTGTATCCTAACTCCATCGACCGGCTTGACTACATAGCCCTTGATATCCTTGTCTAGCAAAAATCTATCGATCTCCGATTTAAGATTATTAATTGAGCTAACATCCACTGCATTTTGTGGGAGAGAGTTCCACACTTCTACCCCACTTTGCCTAAAGAAATGTTTCCCAACTTGTCTCCTGAATGGCCTGGTTCTGATTTTAAGATTATGTTACATAAGAAATAGGAGCAGGAGTAGGCCCCATACGGCCCCTCGAGCCTGCTCCACCATTTAATAAGATCATGGCTAATCCGATCATGGACTCAGCTCCACTTCCCTGCCCGCTCCCCATAACCCCTTAATCCCTTACTGGTTAAGAAACTGTCTATTTCTGTCTTAAATTTATTCAATGTCCCAGCTTCCACAGCTCTCTGAGGCAGTGAATTCCACAGATTTACAACCCTCAGAGAGAAGAAATATCTCCTCATCTCAGTTTTAAATTATCGGCCCCTTTTTCTAAGATCGTGCCCTCTAGTTCCAGTCTCCCCCATCAGTGGAAACATACTCTCTGCATCCACCTTGTCGAGCCCCCTCATAATCTTACACATTTTGATAAGATCACCTCTCATTCTTCTGAATTCCAATGAGTAGAGGCCCAACCTGCTCAACCTTTCCTCATCGGTCAACCCCCTCATCTCCGGAATCAACCGAGTGAACCTTCTCTGAACTGCCTCCAAAGCAAGTATATCGTTTTGTAAATATGGAACCAAAACTGTACGCAGTATTCCAGGTGTGGCCTCACCAATACCCTGAATAGCTGTAACCAAGATGTAGTCCTTACTACTAGGGGGATCAAGGGGTATGGCGAGAAAGCAGGAATGGGGTACTGAAGTTGCATGTTCAGCCATGAACTCATTGAATGGTGGTGCAGGCTCGAAGGGCCGAATGGCCTACTGCACCTATTTTCTATGTTTCTAACAAGACTTCCCTGCTTTTATACTCCCTCCCCTTTGCAATAAAGGCCAAGATTCCATTGGCCTTCCTGATCACTTGCTGTACCTGCATACTAACCTTTTGTGTTTCATGCACAAGTACCTCCAGGTCCCACTGTACTGCAGCACTTTGCAATCTTTCTCCATTTAAATAATAACTTGCTCTTTGTTATCTTGATTTCGACTCCCCTGCCGGTGCAAAAAATGCTTCTCCGCCCTATCAATCCCTTTTTAAAATCCTAAATGCCTCAATTAAATCGTCATTTAGGAGGTGCGCTACACACACAACATATTATAAAATGTTAGCAATTTATATAGCACATTTTACGACCTCGATGTCCTGGATGGCGTTAGGATACAGATCAGCCATGATCTCACTGAGTGATGAGCACTGAGACTTAGTGGTTCAAAGCTCAATCAGGATGTCTCAAAGCGCTTCGCAGCCAATGAAGTACTTTTGGAGTGTAGTCACTGTTGTAATGTGGGAAATGCGGCAACCAATTTGCGCACAGCAAGCTCCCACAAACAGCAAGGCGATAATGAGCCAGATAATCTGTTTTTAGGGATGTTGGTTGAGGGATAAATATTGGCCCCAGGACACCGGGGATAACTCCCCTGCTCCTCTTCAAAATATTGATGTGGGATCTTTTACGCCCACTCGAGAGAGCAGACGGGGGCATCGGTTTAATGTCTCATCCAAAAGGCAAGAAACAATACGATTCAGTGTGGAGGCAGCCCCAGCCCAGGTCAAAATTCGGGTTCACAGTAGGGTGCGGAGTTATGACTCATCAAACTTTGGTATCTCAAGTCCCACAATTACAGTATTTTTGAAGTGCAGTCACTGTTGTAATGTAGGAAACGCAGCAGCCCATTTGCGCATAGCAAGCTCCCACAAACAGCAATGTGATGATGACCAGACCAGATCTGTTTTGGGGGGTGTTTGGTGTTATGTATGCTCCCATGAGTATGCTCACAGATGTGTACAGCTGTTAAGTTGTGAGTGGTTTAGCCAGTCACGTGATGTTTACAAGACTCAATGAAACCCCAGCCAGTTGGTTCTGGGTCATCCACGATGAGGTATGCAGTTGTGAGCCTTGTGGATGAACTGGTAATGTGTAGTGTGATTGTCAAACCTTTGTTAATAAACCAAATAGTTCTTAATAGCAATGTGTTGCTATGAATTCTTAAACAAAGAACCCTTAAAGCAAATACATTACAGTTGGTTATGGATAAACATTGGCCAGGACACCGGGGAGAACTCGCCTGCTCGTCTTCAAAATAGTGCCCATGGGATCTTTTTCATCTACCCGAGAGGAGAGACGGACCTTGGCTTGACGTCTCATTTGAAATGCTGGCACCTCTGACAGCACAGCGCGCTCTCAGTCCCGGTGTTGGAAGCGTCAGCCTGGATCGTGTGCTCGCGTCTCTCGACTGGGGCTTGAACCCACGACCTCCTGACTCGGGCGAGTGACGAAGCCTTTGGGAATGGAGAACGGAAAAGCCGCAAACAGCTTTTGTCAAGGCTGGCATTGTGTGTATCTTCCCCCCCCCCCCCCCCCCCCCCCCCCCCCCCCCCATTTCATCGGGCCCAAGGGGCCCCGCAGTAGCAGCTTGCGGAGCGAGATTGATGTGCTGCCTTGCGACTGTCACACTCCGAGGCATCAACTCGGTGTTTTAAATCGTGATCAGAGCCTTGATGGTCTCGCCGGTTCTTAGTGTCGTTAAGGTCACACATCCTTTTCGACAAGGAAATGCTGCTGTAATCCTTACAGTTATTACCCTGGGACATTGTGTAACTGTTCAGAGCTGTCTTGTGTTTTAAGTAGAACGTGTTGTCAGTTTGGGACTTTGCCATTCCTTTACTGCAGCTGTAAGGGTGAAAGTCCAAAACTGTATTTAGCATTAGGCACCTGTGGTACAGAGGGAGGGTGTGTGTGTGTGTGAACAATAGTTAGGCCACAACTGTAATACTGCGTGTAGTTCTGCTCACCCACAATACAGGAAGGATATGATTGCACAAGAGAGGCTACAGAGGAAATTTACGAGGATTGGAGAATTTTAGCTATTTTAGGCTGGGTTTGTTTTCTTTGGACTAGAGGAGGCTGATGGGGGACCTTATTGAGGTGTGTAAAGTTATGAGGGGCTGAGATCGAGTGGATAGGAAGGACCTGTTTCCCTTAGCAGAGAGGTCAACAGCCAGAGGGCACCGATTTAAAGTAATTGTTGGGAGGTTTTGAGGGGAAATGTCTTCACCCAGAGGGTGGTGGGGGTCTGGAACTCGCTGCCTGAAAGGGTGGTAGAGGCAGAAACCCTCATCGCATTTAAAAAGTACTTGGATGTGCACTTGAAGTGCCGTAACCTACAGGGCTACGGACCGAGAGCTGGAAAGTGGGATTGGGCTGGATAGCTCTTGGGTCAGCGGGCGCGGACACGATGGGGCGAAAAGGCCTCCTTCCGTGCCGTAAATTTCTATGCTTCTATGAAGGAGGAAAGAGAGGTAGAGAGGCAGGGCCACCGATGGTTGAGCAATTATATTCAGGGATGCTCAAGAGGGCAGAACTAGAGGAGCGCAGACATTTCGGAGTGGAGTGGGGGTTGGTTGTGGGACTGGAGAAGGTTACAGCGATAGGGAGGGGCGAGGCCATGGAGGGATTTGAAAACAAGGATGAGAATTTTGAAATCAAGCCGTTGCTTAACCGGAAGCCAATATTGGTCAGCGAGCACAGGGGGTGATGCTAGAACATAAGAAATAGGAGCAGAAGTAGGCTATGCGGCCCCTTGAGCCTGCTCCTCCGCACCTGCCTTCCGCCACAGCTAGGGGGAGTTCAAATTGAGACCGCGGTTTCTGTCTTCAGCGGGGTGGGGTGGGGGGGGGGGGGGGGGGGGGATCAATGGATGGTCGTTGGGCCAGTACTTTTCTCTAGCCAAAACCAAAATTTCTCCCAACATTTCAGCAAAACAGCCATTCATAGATGCGTCGCCCAAGGTAGTGCGTGTCTGGAGGGGATTTGACCACTGGGTTATCGAGGCAAGACCATGCCATTCTCATAAGAACGTAAGAATTAGGAGCAGGAGTAGGCCATTCGGCCCCTCGAGCCTGCTCCGACATTCAATAAGATCATGGCTGATCTACCTCAACTCCACTTTTCTGCACTATCTCCATATCCCTTGATTCCCTTAATATCCAAAAATCTATTGCGTATATGCAACGACTGAGCTTCCACAGCCCTCTGGGGCAGAGAATTCCAAAGATTCACCACCCTCTTGAGTGAAGAAGTTTCTACTCATCTCAGTCCTAAACAGCCGACCCCTTATCCTGAGACTATGACGCCTGGTTCTAGACTCCCCAGCCCGGGGGAAACATCCTCCCTGCATCTACCCTGTCAAGCCCTGTAAGAATTTTGTATGTTTCAATGAGATCACCTCTCATTCATCTAAACTCCAGAGAATATAGGCCTAGTCTACTCAATCTCTCCTCATAGGACAATCTCCCGCCCCCCGCCCCCCCCATCCCAGGAATCAGTCTGGTGAACCTTCATTGCACTCAATCTATGGCAAGTATATCCTCCTTTGGGTATATCCTTCTTTGGGTAAGGAGACCAAAACTGTGCACAATCCAGGTTGCGGTCTCACCAGGGCCTGATATAATTCTCGTGAAGCCCTTTCCCACCAGGAATCACTCGACAGTGATCAGGATCAGTCACCCCGCCCTTCCTCCTCCCTTGGGACTCCCGGTACTTTCTCCTGCCTTTTAGGATTGAGTCGTGGTTTCTTGGGCGAGGTTCTAGAATGCTGTTAATACCTGTGGCACCCGAGCCTCTGCACGGGCAGCGTTTCAACAAGAACGGTTGAACACTACCAAGAGGTGCTTCAGGTAACAGCAGGCGGCCAGGAAGGGAGAGATTAGCGCGGGCGAGGAGAGACGTGAGAATCTGGCAAAGAGTGGAGAGGCATAAATTGGTTCCGGGAGTGAGCAGCTGAATGTTCTCTTACCTAGGCTGGCCAAAGTCACGATGACACAAGAGCTTGTTCTGCGTCTCGCGTGTTTACAACTCCAACCGCATCTTTTTATGTTAATTTAGACTTGTTTCAGCTCGACACCAGCTTATGCAAATCTCCACCAGAGCAGTGATTTTTTTAGCGCCTTTCACAACCGCAGGGCGTCACAAAGCGCTTTACAGCCAATTAAGTACTTTTTGGGGTGTAGTCACTGTTGTAATGTAAGAAACGCGTCAGCCAATTTGCACAAAGAAAGATCCCATAAACAGCAGTGTGATATTGACCAGATAATTTGTTTTTTTTAGTGATGTTGATTGAGTGAATGGCCCCAGGACGCCAGGGATAACTCCCCTGCTCTTCTTCGATATAGTGGCTGTGGGATCTTTTACGTCCAACTGAGAGAGCAGACGGGGCCTCAGTTTAATGTTGCATCTGAAAGACGGCACCTCCGACAGCGCAGCACTCCCTCAGCAGTGCACTGGGAGTGCCAGCCTGGATTTTTATGCTCAAGTCCCTGGAGTGGGACTCGAACCCACAACCTTCTGACTCAAAGGCGAGGGTGCTGCCCACTGAGCCACAGCTGACACATGAGTAACTAGTTGTGTGCGGTTTGAGAGCGTGCGCTCAGGGCTGGGAGTGACTGTGGGCTTATGATTGGGATGTCGGTTGTTTCCTGGCATTATAAATGAGGCCGACTGATGACTGATTGATTGATGAATTGGCAGTGAGCAGGACGGAGTTCGATTGCAAGGTAAAAGATAGTGATGAAGCTGGACCACACGATAAAACGAGAGAAGACATTTGGTCCGTCCAGCTCATCCCTCCATTGAGAGATTCAATCCACCATTGCTCCCTCCCGTTGCCGCTTGAATGACTCTCATCTCTGAGTCAGAAGGTTGTGGGTTCAAGGCCCACTCCTGAGACTTGAGTACCAAATCTAGGCTGACACTCCAGTGCAGTGCTGAGGGAGCGCCCGCACTGTCGGGTGAGAAGTGATTCAATGGAGGGGGAGAGGGAGAAAGTTGTCATTCCACTCCCACCGGAGGAGACCACCCCACTGGACGTCAGTCCACTATTCAGAGGGTGGATCTGTGGGGTTGCCTGGAAACATAGAAACATATAAAGTAGGTGCAGGAGTAGGCCATTCGGCCCTTCGAGCCTGCACCACCATTCAATATGATCACGGCTGATCATGCAACTTCAGTACCCCATTCCTGCTTTCTCTCCATACCCCTTGATCTCTTTAGCCGTAAGGGCCACATCTAACTCCCTTCTGAATATATCTAACGAACTGGCCTCAACAACTTTCTGCGGTAGAGAATTCCACAGGTTCACAATTCTCTGAGTAAAGAAGTTTCTCCTCATCTCGGTCCTAAATGGCTTACCCCTTATCCTTAGACTGTGACCCCTGGTTCTGGACTTCCCCAACATCGGGAACATTCTTCCTGCATCTAACTTGTCCAATCCCGTCAGAATGTTATGTTTCTATGAGATCCCCTATCCTTCTAAATTCCAGTGAATATAAGCCTAGTCGATCCAGTCTTTCTTCATATGTCAGTCCTGCCATCCCAGGAATCAGTCTGGTGAACCTTCGTTGCACTCCCTCAATAGCAAGAATGTCCTTCCTCAGATTAAGAGACCAAAACTGCACACAATACTCCAGGTGTGGCCTCACCAAGGCCCTGTACAACTGCAGTAAGGCATCCCTGCTCCTGTACTCAAATCCCCTCGCTATGAACTTGAACTGAAAGTGGGACTTGGGGCGGGGCACTGAGGGAGGCGTTGCACACCCCTTTTAGGGCGCTAGGCCGGCTGAGCAAGGGAAAATCCCAAGCTAAGCAGCCGGCCTCGGAGCGCCATAACGGAGGCCGCGGAGGGGGGGGGGGGGGGAAGAAAACCTGGAAAAAAAACCCCATCAAAAAACATTCCCAATATATAGCTCACGCCACCACAACATAAATTGCCCAAAAAAAATGTCTTGACCCGAGGTCGACATTACTTCCCTCGCTGAGGCCGCGACAGCTCGGACCACCCGCTTTCACAGGCGGTCCCAGCAGGCCGCTTTACGGAGCGCTACGGGTCGGGCGGCAACCAAGCATCGAGCCGGCGCTGCACACCGGCTCGCCACTTTCGGGCGGTAATGGTCCGCTCCCCGTCGATACCGGCACCGAATGTCCCAGCGGGGCGCAGGAAGCTAACGGGGCCGGCAGAAGGCTGAATTTCCACCCCTTGGTGTCTTATGACCTATATAAAAGCCTCTCCCATCCAACTGCTGTCAAGGCAGAAAGTTTTTCATCGTAACAGTCCTCTGTCTGGGGACTCGCCCCGGCCATTTACAACTCCTGGCACCGGTGGCACTCGGTCACCTTTCTGCTCCGTGGACATTTCAACTTATTTTTCATTCTCCCTCTCAACAGATCCCTCTCCCTCAACCCCAAGCAACGGGACAGCAGTCACCAAATCTTCACAAGCTGACCACTTGAAGATGTGCATCAGTGATCCACCGGAACTTGGTAAGTGATGAGAGGAAATCGATATAGCCGAGGTTCGGTTAGTCGTGATTAACGCAGTGGGTTTAAAACACAAAAAACACTTGCATTTATATAGCGCCTTTCACGACCAACGGCCATCTCAGTGCTTTACAGCCAATGAAGTGTAGTCACTGTTGTAATGTAGGAAACGCAGCAGCCAACTTGCGCACAGCAAGCTCCCAAAAACAGCAATGTGATAATGACCAGATAATCTGTTTTTGTTATGTTGATTGAGGGATAAATATTGGCCCCAGGACACCGGAGATAATTCCCCCTGCTCTTCTTCGAAATAGTGTGTGGGATCTTTTACGTCCACCTGAGAGAGCAGACGGGGCCTCGGTTTAACGTCTCATCTGAAAGACGGCACCTCTGACAGTGCAGCACTCCCTCAGCACTGCACTGGGAGTGTCGGCCTGGATTTACGTGCTCAAGTTGCTGGAGTGGGCCTTGAACCCACAACCTTCTGACTCCGAGGCGAGAGTGCTGCCCACTGAGCCACGGCTGACAGAATAAAAAAGTTGGCTGTCTTCGTATCTTGTCCGCCATCCAGTACAGGATGAGCAGAAATTTCCTCCAACTAGATATCGAGAAGAGCGAAGCCAATGTTTTTGGTTCCCGCCACAAACTCCGTTCCCTAGCTACCGACTCCATCCCTCTCCCGAGCAACTGTCTGGGGGTGAACCAGACTGTTCGCAACCTTGGTGTCATATTTTGACCCCGAGATGAGCTTCCAACCACATCCGCGCCATCACAAAGACCGCTTACTTCCACCTCCGTAACATCACCCGACTCCGCACTGCCTCAGCTCATCCCTCAGCCACTGCTGAAACCCTCATCCATGCCTTTGTTACCTCTAGACTCGACTATTCCAAAGCACTCCTGGCTGGCCTCCCATCTTCCACCCTCGGTGAACTTGAGGTTATCCAAAGCTTTGCACCAAGTCCCACTCACCCATCACCCCCTGTGCTCGCTGCCCCGTGTCCTAACTCGCACCGAGTCCCGCTCACCCATCACCCCCTGTGCTCGCTGTCCCCGTGTCCTAACTCGCACCGAGTCCCACTCACCCATCACCCCCTGTGCTCGCTGTCCCCGTGTCCTAACTCGCACCGAATCCCACTCGCCCATCACCCCCTGTGCTCGCTGCCCCGTGTCCTAACTCACACCCAGTCCCACTCACCCATCACCCCCTGTGCTCGCTGTCCCCGTGTCCTAACTCGCACCGAGTCCCACTCACCCATCACCCCCTGTGCTCGCTGCCCCGTGTCCTAACTCGCACCGAGTCCCACTCTCCCATCACCCCCTGTGCTCGCTGTCCCCGTGTCCTAACTCGCACCGAGTCCCGCTCACCCATCACCCCCTGTGCTCGCTGCCCCGTGTCCTAACTCGCACCGAGTCCCGCTCACCCGTCACCCCCTGTGCTCGCTGCCCCGTGTCCTAACTCGCACCGAGTCCCGCTCACCCATCACCCCCTGTGCTCGCTGCCCCCGTGTCCTAACTCGCACCGAGTCCCGCTCACCCATCACCCCCTGTGCTCGCTGTCCCCGTGTCCTAACTCGCACCGAGTCCCGCTCACCCATCACCCCCTGTGCTCGCTGACCCCGTGTCCTAACTCGCACTGAGTCCCGCTCACCCATCATCCCCTGTGCTCGCTGACCCCGTGTCCTAACTCGCACCGAGTCCCGCTCACCCATCACCCCCTGTGCTCGCTGACCTACACAAGGTTCCAGGTTAAAACAATGGCTCGATTTAAAAATTCTCATCCTTGTTTTCAAATCCCTCCGTGGCCTCGCCCCTCCCTATCTCTGAAACTTCCTCCAGCCTCAAACCCCCCCCGAGATCTCTGTGCTCCTCTAATTCTGCCCTCTTGAGCAACCCTGATTATAATCGCTCCACCATTGGTGACTGTGCCTTCTGTTGCCTGGGCCCCAAGCTCTGGTACTCCCTCCCTAAACCTCTCCTTTCCTCCTTTAAGACACTCCTTAAAAGCATACCTCTTTGACCAAGATTTTGGTCATCTGCCCTAATATGTGGCTCGGTGTCAAATTTTGTTTGATAATCGCTACTGTGAAGCGCCCTTGGGATGTTTTTTTACTACATTTAAAGGTGCTATATAAATGCAATTTCTTGTTGCTCTGGTTGTTATAGCTGAAACGCTTTCTGAGCCATTTCTGAGCGAGCTGCCGCTCAAATGTAATTGGCGCGTATTTCCCTTGTGTTGAGTCGGTATAGATCGAACTAACAAAAGCTCTCTGGCTTCCCGGTTGACAGTCGGCCCCCTGAGGATCGTGTTTGATAAGGAGCATTCGTTTGAGCAGTTGGCAGAATTGAATCCCTATGTGGAGTTTGGAGGCCACTACAAACCCAAGGACTGCGTCCCCCTGCAGCGAATCGCCATCATTATCCCTTTCCGCAATCGGGACCATCACCTAACACACTGGCTCTACTACCTACACCCTATCCTACGCCGACAGCAGGGTGATTATGGGATTTACATCATTGAGCAGGTAGGAGCCACTTGGGGGCAGTACTCTTAAAAGGCTCAGGGACTTCAGCTGTGTGAACGTCACCCGCCTCCGCCCCTGCCTCAGCTGTTCCGCTGCTGAAGCCCTCATTCCATGCCTTTGTTACCTCTAGACTTGACTATTCCAACGCACTCCGGCTTCCCAAATTCTACCCCACCTAAACTAGAGTTGATCCAAAACTCTGCTGCCCCGTGTCCTAACTCGCACCGAGTCCCGCTCACCCATCGCCCCCTGTGCTCGCTGCCCCGTGTCCTAACTCGCACCGAGTCCCGCTCACCCATCACCCCCTGTGCTCGCTGCCCCGTGTCCTAACTCGCACCGAGTCCCGCTCACCCATCGCCCCCTGTGTTCGCTGCCCCGTGTCCTAACTCGCACCGAGTCCCGCTCACCCATCACCTCCTGCTGACCTACATTGGCTCCCGGTTAAGCAATGCCTCGATTTCAAAATTCTCATCCTTATTTTCAAATCCATCCATGGCCTTGCCCCCTCCCTATCTCATCTCCTCCAGCCCCACAACCTCCCCCCTCCCCCCCGAGATGTCTGCACTCCTCTAATTCTGCCCTCTTGAGCATCCCTGATTATAATCGCTCCACCATTGGTGGCCGTGCCTTCAGCTGCCTGGGCCCCACGCTCTGGAACTCCCTCCCTAAACCTCTCCGACTCTCTACCTCTCTCTCCTCCTTTAAGACACTCCTTTAAAACCTACCTCTTTGACCAAGCTTTTGGTCACCTGCTCTAATTTCAACTTGTGCGGCTCGGTGTAATTTAAAAAAAAATCTCATACTACTCCTGTGAAGCGCCTTGGGACATTTCAGCACGTTAAAGGCGCTGTATAAATACAAGTTGTTGAGACTGGAAAAACCTGGCTTGTTCTCTTTAGAGCAGAGACAGTTAAGAGGATGTGTACAAAATCTTGAAGGTTTTTGATGGAGTAAATAAAGAGAGACTGTTCCCATTGGCGGAAGGGTCAGTAAGCAGAGGACACGGATTTAAGGTGATTGGTAGGAAAACCAGAGGCGACAGGAGGAAGCATTTATTTAAACAGGGAGTTGTTGTGATCTGAAATGTATTGGAGCGTCGTCCTCAAATTTGGCTGCCCCCAAAATTTTGTCGTCATTCTCTGCCTGCTGCACGATGACATGCAGGCCGTAATCCTGACCAACGGATCCATCACAGATCCGTTCTACGTTCGTACTGGGGTCAAGCAGGGCTGTGTCATCACACCAACGCTCTTTACGATCTTCCTTACTGCAATGCTCCATCTCACCCTCAGCAAGCTCCCCGCTGGAGTGGAGCTAAATTACAGGACAAACGGGAATCTGTTCAACCTCTGCTGCTTGCAGGCCAGATCCAAGGTTGTCCCATCCTCCGTCGTCGAACTTCAGTACCCGGACCACGGCTGCATCTGCGCACACTTGGAGGCCGAACTCCAAGCCATCGTCAACACCTTCACCGAGGCGTACGCGAGCATGAGCCTTACACTAAACATTCCGTAAGGCAAAGGTCCTCCACCATACCTGTCCCTGCCACACAGCACCACCCCCCCACCCGGCCCCCGGTGGTTATCAAAATTCACGACGAGGTCTTGGGACAACATGGACCATTTCCCATATCTCGGGGAGCCTACTGTCAATAAGGGCAGACCGACGACTAGATCCAACACCGCCTCCAGTGCGCCAGTGCAGCCTTCGTTCTCCTAAGGAAGACAGTGTTTGGAGACCAGGACCTCAAACCCAGCACCAAGCTCATGGTCTGCAGAGCACTGGTGATACCCGCCCTCCTATATGGCTCAGAGACGTGGACTATGTACAGCAGGCACCTCAAAACACAGGAGAAGTACCACCAACGCTGCCTCCGCAAGATCCTGCAGATCTATTGGCAGGATAGACGCACCAAGGTCAGTGTCCTCGCTCAGGCCAACATCGAAGCACTGACCACGCTCGATCAGCTCCGTTGGGCGGGCCACGTCGCCTGACACGAGACTCCCAAAACACGCGCTCTATCTACTCTGAGCTCCGACACGGAAAACGCGCCTCAGGTGGGCAGAGGAAACACTTCAAGGGACACCTCAAAGCGTCCTTGGAAAAAATGTAACATCCCCACCGACACCTGGGAGTCCCTGGCCCAAGACCGCCCAAAGTGGAGGAGTAGTATCCGGGAGGGCGCTGAGCACCTCGAGTCTCATCGCCGAGAGCAAGCTGAAGCCAAGCGTCGACAGCGGAATAAACGTCTGGCAACCCATTGTCCCCACCCACCCTTTCCTCCAACCACGGTCTGCCCCGCCTGTGACCGAGACTGTAGATCCCACATTGGACTCTCAGTCACCTGAGAACTCATTTCTAGTGTGGAAGCAAGTCGGCCTCGACTCCGAGGGGCTGCCGATGATGATGATTAGATAAATACTTGAAGGGAAAAACTTTTCAGGTACAAGGGGAAAGAGCGGGGGATTGGGACTGATTGGATCGCTCTACCAAAGAGCCGGCACAGACTCGATGGGCCGAATGGTTTGCTTCTGTGCTGTATTGGTCTATGCCTCAAGAAACATTGACCTGAGCTGCATTTATCCGGGGGCGTACTTCAGAAAGAAAGAAAGAAAGAAAGAAAGAAGATTTAGAATCTCCAACACTGTCTCTGGTCTGAACTCACTCAAGCCCCGAGATCTTTGTGTCTTCATTCCAAACCGATTCTACACTGAACCATTAAGGGATGTACTGAAACTCAGTAAATTAGAATGATTGCCTTTAAGGGGAAGCATGAGGGAGAAAGGAATACATAAGAAAATAAGAAATAGGAGCAGGAGTCGGCCATTTGGCCTCTCGAACCTGCTCCGCCATTCAGTAAGATCATGGCTGATCTGATCCTGGTCTCAACTCCACTTCCCTGCCCGCTCCCCATAACCCATGACTCCCTTATCATTCAAAAATCTGTCTGTCTCTCCGCCTTAAATATATTCGATGACCCAGCCTCCACAGCTCTCTGGGGCAGAGAATTCCAAAGATTCACGACTCTCTGAGAGAAGAAATTCTTATTTTTGTTGTAAATGGACCACCCCTTATTCTGAAACTATGCCCCCCCTAGTTCTAGAATAGGAGGATATGCTGATAGGGCGAGATGAATTATGGGTGCAAGGAGGCTTGTGTGAAGCATAAACTCCGACATGGACCAGTTGGCCTGTTTCGCCGCCATACACTCGATGTGACCGACAGGGAAATGTGACACAGTGTGATTTAACACTGAGTAAACGTTTACATCGGATTCAATCCCTCGATGGTGTACTGAGATTGGGGTGGCCAAACATTGCTCAACCAAGACCATTTGTATTTCCGAGTGTCATGTTTAATCACTCATTCACCTTGTTGGTCAGATTTTCCGATTGGGTCTACCTGATTTATAGCATCGTAGAACAATACAGCTCACAACAGGGCCATTCGGCCCATTGAGTCCGTGCTGGCTCTTTCGAAGAGCAATCCACTTAGTTATATACGGGTACGGTAGCATAGTGGTTATGTTACTGGACTTGTAATCCAGAGGCCTGGGCTAATAATCTGGAAACAAGAGTTCAAATCCCACCACGGCAGCTGGGGAATTTAAATTCAGTTAAATAAATCTGGAATTAAATGCTAGTATCAGTAATGGCGCCCATAAAACTACCGGATTGTCGTTAAAAAACCCATCTGGTTCACTGATGTCCCTTGGGGAAGGAAATCTGCCGTCCTTACCCGGTCTGGGCCTAAATGTGACTCCAGACCCACAGCAATGTGGTCAACTCTTAACTGTCCTCTGAAATGGCCCAGCGAGCCACTCCGTTGTATTCAAGAAGGTGACTCACCACCAACACCTCACGGGCAATTGGGGAATGGGCAATAAATGCCGGCCTTGCCAGCGACTTTCACACCCCCTGCACTTTCTCCATATCTCTGCGATTATTTCTCCTTCAAGTCTTTATCCAATTCCCTTTTGAAGGCTACGACTGAATCTGTATCCACCACCCTGTCAGGCAGTGCGTTCTAGATCCTAACCACTCGCTGCGTAAAAAAGGTTCTCCTCCGGTCACCTTTGATTCGTTTGCCCTTGAAACGTTTCCTCTGCCCACCTGGGGCTCGCTTGCCGTGTCGGAGCTCTGAGTAGAGCGCTTGCTTTGGGAGTCTCGCGTCGGGCGTGCGGACAATGTGGCCCCGCCCATCTCGATGTGTAGCTCGTTGGCGACCAGCAGCGCTGCAAGACGTGCCCTTCCCACGGTCCCTTTATTTTAAGGCAGTCCGTCGTCTCGCTATCCTTTGACCTGGCTTCAGGGAGATAAAACTGTCCTCTGTCGCCATGGCCACTGACGCCTGTGCAGTTACCTAGGATATGAGCTGGTTGCCCCGGAAGGTCCATTCAGCTACCTGAGTAATCACTGAAAACGGCATTGACATGTTGAAGGTGCAAATAACATTACAGCACAGAAGAAACCATTCAGCAATAACTTGTATATATACAGCCCCATTAACCTAGTAAAACTTCCCCCATGGTGCTTCACAGAGGACATTATAAAACAACATTTGATCTTGGGGGGGCAGGTGACCAAAAGCTTGGTCAAAGAGGTAGGTTTTTAAGGAGCGTCTTCAAGGAGGAGAGAGAGACGGAGAGGTTCAGGGAAGGAATTCCAGAACTTGGGGGCCCAGGCAGCTGAAGGCACGGCTGCCAATGACAGAGCGATTATAATCAGGGATGTGTCAGAGGCCAGAATTAGAGGGGCGCTGAGATCTCGGAGGGTTGTGGGGCCATCGAGCCTGTGCCCGGCTCTCTGAAAGAGCTGTCCCACTCCTCTACTCGTACCCCATATCCGATTTCTTTTTCAAATATTTATCCACTTCCCTTTTAAAAGCTATTCCGAATTTGGGTTCCACCACTGTTTCTGGTGGAGCATTCCATGCCCCAAAGTGCTGTACAGCCAGTGAGGTTCTTTTGGAGTGTAGTCACTGTTGTCATGTGGGAAACGCGGCAGCTGATTTGTGCACAGCAAGCTCCCAAAGACAGCAATGTGATAATGACCAGATCATCTGTTTTAGTGATGTTGACCGAGGGATAAATATTGGCCCCAGGACACCGGGGATAACTCCCCTGCTCTTCTTCGAAAAAGTGGGATCTTTTACATTCACCTGAGAGCGCAGACGGGGCCTCGGTTTAACGTGTGCATAAGTGTTTCTAATTACTAAACAGGACAAAGCAGCCCACTTAATTGACCCCCTGTCATCCACCACCTTCAACACTCACTCCCTCCACCACCGGCGCACCGTGGCTGCAGTGTGTACCATCTACAAGATGCACTGCAGCAACTCGCCAAACCTGCGGCCTCGACCGCCTGGGGAGAGGGAGGGGGGAGAGAGAGAAGGAGATGGAGAAGAGAGAGAGATAAAGAAAAGAGGAGAGAGCCTCCCTCTCTTTCCTCTCCTCCCCTCTCTCTCTGTGTCCTTCTTGCCTTCGAGCTAGCATTCTTCACTTGAATTACCTCTGGGAGCGATCAGCCGGCCTCGAGATTCGCAGCGCACATATTTCTTGTAGGGGGTGTCACAACGTGTTTTTAAAAAAAAAAAAAAAAAAAAAAAAAATGAGGTTGCGACGACTGTTGGATTCTCTCCGCTCCCCCGGTAAATCCTGTAGGCCAAGGCCAGTGACTGGCTGAGCTGCACCAACTGAGAGAGCGCCGGGTTTGACCCCTGGACTGTGTTGGGTTGGTGAATCGGGGACAAGGGCAGCAGGGGCATGGGAACACCACCACCTCCCAGGTTCCCCTCCCAGTCACACACCATCCCGACTTGGAAATACATCGCCCGTTCCTTCATCGTCGCTGGGTCACAATCCTGGAACTCCCTCCCTAACAGCACTGTGGGAGCACCTTCACCACACGGGACTGCAGCGGTTCAAGGCGGCGGCTCACCACCACCTTCTCGAGGGGCAATTAGGGATGGGCAATAAATGCCGGCCTTGCCAGCGACGCCCACATCCCGGGAACGATTTTTTTTAAATACCAGCGGTTGAGGGGTGGGGGTCGAGCTGCTGAGTGGTTGAGGTTGTGCGGCAGTAGTTATTAATTTGTCTGTACTTTTACCAAAGGCTGGTCAAGACACCTTCAACCGAGCGAAGCTGCTGAATGTGGGATTTGTGGAGGCTTTGAAAGAGAAAGATTACGACTGTTTCATCTTCAGCGATGTGGATATCATCCCCGAGAATGACAAGAACCTGTACCGCTGCTCCCATAATCCTCGCCACCTGGCCTGTGCCATGGACAAGTTTGGATACAAGTGAGTACCTGGGCTGGAGCCGGGCATCGCGAGGTTGGGCTGGGGGTTTCTCTCTCGCTCCCCTCCCCCCCCCCCCCCCCCCCCCGCGCTCCCCTCCCCACCCCCCCTCACGCTCCCCTCTCCACCCCCCCTCACGCTCCCCTCTCTCCTCCCCCCCCCCCCCCCCCTCGCGCTCCCCTCACCTACTGTTGGTTTCTGTCCGCGCACCCGGTAGATCCCGTGGGCCAAGGCAGTAACTGGCTGAGCTGTACCAGCCGAGAGAGCGTAGGGTTTGATCCCTGGACTGTGTTGCGTTGGTGAATCAGAGCGTCTGCGCCAACGTTGTTGGGCTGGCATTCTGTGCGCTTTGGCGGGGGGGGGGGCGAGGATGGGAACCTTGCTAGAGTTCCCGCTGCCCTTGCCCAAGCTGGGACGTGCACGTGTGTGAATGTTGCTCAACTTGTGAAGCCTCCCGTGGGTGAATAGTCTGCATTGGTTCAATGGCTCCTTCCTCAAGCTAATTGGCCCCCAGTGAGGAGGCAATGTATTCAGGAGGGAATGGGGAGATAATAGACGGAGCGAGAGAGGCATTTTTGAAACCTGCCTTGACATGTTGTCGTTCCGCTATTCAAATTGTTGGTGAGATGTCTCCTCTTGGGGGTGTGGTGAGCCAATCAGACAAAAGCTGCAGTGGGATCAGGTTTCATGAGTTGTTGCAGCAGACATTAGATTCCTGGGTGTGTTATTAAAGGAGGCATAATTGGGGTAATGTAACAGCTGCTTTCTGCCAGGCTGAAATGGAAGAAGTGTCAAATTTACAGGCGGGGCAGAATTGATGGGCATGGGAGGAATATGCCAAGACTGATTTGCAGAAGTAGCGCTTCACCACGGTTCCGATAAACTTGCAAGGGAGGGGGGAACAACGGATGTAACTGATCTCTCAAATCATTCTGTGTCAAAGCAAAAAGGAAGGGGAAGAAAAGGTCAAGATTTGCATTCTAGGGCTGAGCGAGGCCGCAATTAAACGTTCATAACGCGAGGTTTCGATTCGCCAAATGCTGACCCGGTGAGGGAGAACTAAAGCGGAGGGGGGGGCAGTGAGGTTATCTCGGCAAAGGAGCGACGAGCGATTGCAGAGGGACGGGATCGGGGCCCAGAAGAGCCGAGGGCCCAGGGGCAGCACGGGCCCAGCCCACACTGTGCGACATGTGTGCGCGCACTGGGTCCGTGCAGCCGAGCAGGTCTCCAGTCGTCCTGGGTAATCCTCGCCACTGGGCCAAGGCCGAGCTCTGTCAAGCCCGTGTGGTGGCTGGTGTGCAACGGTCACCCCACGTTAAAAAAATCCACGCACAGGCATCTTCCTCCCTTCAGGATGTAGTTCGGGATCCGGAATATTAGGTCCTTCATCGAAACACCTGTGAACTCGTCCTTTTTTGGTGTGGAAGCAAGTCATCCTCGCTTTGAGGGACTGCCTATGATGATGACGATGATGTTTCCTTGCACAGCTTGTTAACGTTTTCCGTCTGTCGGATGAGATGTTAAAACGAGACTCCTGTCTGCCCTCTCAGGTGGCCGTAAAAGATCCCACGGTCACTATTTCAAAGAAGAGCAGGGGAGTTCTCCCCGGTGTCCTGGGGCCAATATTTATCCCTCAATCAACTTCACCAAAACAGATTATCTGGCCGCCATCACATCGCTGTTTGTGGGAGCTTGCTGTGCGCAAATTGCCGACCGCATTTCCCGCATTACAACAGTGACTACACTCCAAAAGTACTTCATTGGCTGTAAAGCGCTTTGAAAGGATCCGGTGGTCATGAAAGGCGCTATATAAATGCGAGTCTTTTTTAAGTCGACCCATCCCCTGATACAACGGTGTTTGCTAATGTTGACATGTTGCTGGCCCTATGCCCTAATATATCCCGATGTGGTTCCACCCATCCCTCCGACCAACCCTCTGCCCCACCTGTGACAGAGACTGCAGATCCCGCATTGGTCTCATCAGTCACCTGAGAGCTCATGTTAGTGTGGAAGCAAGTCATCCTCGACTCCGGGGGACTGCCTAAGAAGAAGAAGTGGTGCCTTGGGACGTTTTACTATGTTAAAGGCGCTATATATGCACGTTGTTGTTGTGCAGTGAGAATGTCCCTGGTGTAGCACCTTGGAGGAGTTAATGAGTCTGACGGTGCGGAGGAGTTAATTTCCCCACACTCGTGGTTTTGTCAGCGACTATTTATCAAGCTCGTTAAATCACTGGCACAGAATGCATCTGTCGGTTTTCATTTGTAGGAGTTTATATTTTCAATTTAAAATAGCGGTCACTTTTACTTTCCCACCAGTGTCAGTTTAGTCGCCACACACTATGCCAGCCGGGCGCCCAAAGAACATAAGAAATAGGAGCAGGAGTTGGCCATTCGGCCCCCTCGAGCCTGCTCCGCCATTCAATACGATCATGGCTGATCTGATCATGGACTCAGCTCCACTTCCCTGCCCGCTCCCCATAACCCTTCACTCCCTTATTGTTCAAAAATCTGTCTCTCTCCACCTTAAATATATTCAATGACCCAGCCTCCACAGCTCTCTGAGGCAGAAAATTCCCAAGATTCACGACCTTCAGAGAGAAGAAATTCATTCTCATTTCCGTTTTAAATGGGCGGCCCCTTATTCTGAAATTATGCCCCCTAGTTCTAGATTCCCCCATGAGGGGAAACATCCTCTCTGCATCTACCCTGTCCAGCCCCCTCATAATCTTATATGTTTCAATAAGGTCAACACTCATTCTTCTAAACTCCCAACCTGCTCAACCTTTCTTCATCTCTGGAATCAACCGAGTGAGCCTTCTCTGAACAGCCTCCAATGCAAGTATATCCTTCCTTAAATACGGAGACCAAAACTGTACACAGTACTCCAGGTGTGGCCTCACCAATACCCTGTACAGTTGTAGCAAGACTTCCCTACTTTTATACTCCATCCCCCGTGCAATAAAGGCCAATATTCCATTTTCCTTCCTGATTACATGTTGTCCCTGCATGCTAACATTTTGTGTTTCATGTACAAGGACCCCCCAGGTCCCTCTGTACCGCAGCATTCTGTAGTCTCTCCATTGGAACTGATCACAGACCTAGGAAAGAATTTTCTAAAGCTGCTATCCCCTCAATTTCCCGCACCCTCGAACATCTACCCAACGTTCCCGCTAAGCCGCGCAGCCGTCTAGAGGTCCCGCATGGGCCACTCACCGGCTCTTCAATGGAAGAAACAGCACACTTTAAAATAGCTTACGGGATCCTGGACTTCGTGAATAGAGGCATAGATTACAGAAGCAAGGAAATTATGATGAACCTGTATAAAGCACTGGTTTGGCCCCAACTGGAGTATTGTGTCCAATTCTGAGCACCGCACTTTAGGAAGGATGTGAAGGCCTTGGAGAGTGAGCAGAAAAGATTTACGAGAATGGTTCCAGGGATGAGGGACTTCAGTGACGTGGAGAGACTGGAGAAGCCGGGGTTGTTCTCCTTGGAGCAGAGAAGGTTGAGAGGAGATTTGATCAAGGTGTTCAAAATCATGAGGGGTCTGGACAGAGAGAAACTGTTCCCGTTGGTGGAAGGGTCAAGAACCAGAGGACACAGATTTAAGGTGATTGGCAGAAGAACCAAAGGCGACACGAGGAAACACTTTGGTCGGAAGAATGAGGAGAGGCAATATAAACTAAAGGATACAATCATAAAGTGGGTGCCTGAACAGAGAGACCTGGGGTATAGGTGCACAAATCGTTGAAGGTGGTAGGGCAGGTTGAGAAAGTCGTTAAAAAAGCTTACGAGATACTGGGCTCCATAAGTGGAGGCATAAAGTACAGAAGCGTGGAAGTTATGATGAACCTGTATAAAACCCAACTGGAGTATTGTGTCCAATTCTGGGCCCCGCACTTTAGGAAGGATGTGAAGGCCTTAGAGAGGGAGCAGAAAGGATTGACGAGAATGGTTCCAGGGATGAGGGACTTCAGTGACGGGGAGAGACTGGAGAAGCCGGGGTTGTTCTCCTCCGAGCAGAGAAGGTTGAGAGGAGATTTGATCGAGGTGTTCGAAATCATTCACTATAAGCAGAGAGACTTGCACGTGCTCTGACTGGATTCACTGGAGACTACATTCTCAGCGATGCTTTCTCCCCCCTCTCTCTCTTTAATGCAGGTTGCCATACACAGGGTATTTTGGAGGCATCGTGGCATTCACAAAGGAACAGTACTTGAAAATAAATGGCTTCTCCAACAGTTACTGGGGCTGGGGTACTGAAGATGACGATACATACAAGAGGTAAAATTTACCGCATGAATGAAACTGGTGTTTATAAAATAACGCCATTATCAGGGGCATGTACGTTCGATGGTTTTCCAAGTCCATGTGCACTCTTGCTTTGAGTAAGGTCATCTCATTTTTACCTATTTTTAAAAATAATATTTTAGACTTTGGACCGGTGAAACCGAATTGAGACAAAAGATTTTTGCAACTTGTACAAACTTTGGAAAATGGATTTCCTGCTGTTTGAGTTGAGGGAGCTGTCACCAAGTCTACTTCAGTGTAATGCGTGGCTCAGTTAGAAGCAACGCGCGCTCTTGCATCTGAGCCAGAAGGTTGTGGGATCAAGCCCCACGCCAGACAAACCGAAGCCCCGTCTGACGCCTCGGGGGCACATAAAAGATCCCTATTTTAGAGAAGAGCAGAGGGAGTTCTTCCCGGTGTCCTGGCCAATATTTACCCCTCAATCAACACCACCAAAAACAGATTATCTGGTAATTTATCTCCATGCTGTTTGTGGGAGCTTGCTGTGCGTAATTGTGACTGCTGCCTTTCCCACATTACAACAGTAACTGCACTTCAAAAAGTACTTCTTTAGCTGTAAAGCGCTTTGGGACGTACTAAGGTCGTGAAAGACGGTGTATAAATGCAAGTCTTTATTTCCTTCTAACTTCTTTCATGCTTTGACATGAAACATAGAAAATAGGTGCAGGAGTAGGCCATTCGGCCCTTCGAGCCTGCACCACCATTCAATAAGATCATGGCTGATCATTCACCTCAGTACCCCTTTCCTACTTTCTCTCCATACCCCTTGATCCCTTTAGCCGTAAGGGCCATATCTAACTCCCTCTTGAATATATCCAATGAACTGGCATCAACAGCTCTCTGCGGCAGGGAATTCCACAGGTTAACAAGTCTCTCAGTGAAGAAGTTTCTCCTCATCTCAGTCCTAAATGGCCTACCCCTTATCCTAAGACTGTCCCCTTGTTCTGGACTTCCCCAACATCGGGAACATTCTTCCCGCATCTAACCTGTCCAGTCCCGTCAGAATCTTATACATTTCTATGAGATCCCCTCTCATCCTTCTAAACTCCAGTGTATAAAGGCCCAGTTGATCCAGTCTTTCCTCATATGTCAGTCCAGCCATCCCAGGAATCAGTCTGGTGAACCTTCGCTGCACTCCCTCAATAGCAAGAACGCCCTTCCTCAGATTAGGAGACCAAAATTGAACACAATATTCCAGGTGAGCCCTCACCAAGGCCCTGTACAACTGCAGTAAGACCTCCCTGCTCCTATACTCAAATCCCCTAGCTGTGAAGGCCAACATACCATTTGCCGCCTTCACCGCCTGCTGTACCTGCATGTCAACTTTCAATGACTGATGAACCATGACACCCAGGTCCCGTTGCACCTCCCCTTTTCCTAATCTGCCACCAT
This sequence comes from Pristiophorus japonicus, assembly GCF_044704955.1. Taxonomy (NCBI): domain Eukaryota; kingdom Metazoa; phylum Chordata; class Chondrichthyes; family Pristiophoridae; genus Pristiophorus; species Pristiophorus japonicus. The sequence continues at coordinate 42,253 of NW_027254369.1, forward strand.
TCAGATAATATTCTGCCTTCGTGTTTTTGCCCCCAAAGTGGATAACCTCACATTTATCCACATTATACTGCATCTGCCATGCATTTGCCCACTCACCTAACCTGTCCAAGTCACCCTGCAGCCTCTTAGCGTCCTCCTCACAGCTCACACCGCCACCCAGCTTAGTGTCATCTGCAAACTTGGAGATATTACACTCAATTCCTTCATCCAAATCATTAATGTATATTGTAAAGAGCTGGGGTCCCAGCACTGAGCCCTGCGGCACTCCACTAGTCACTGCCTCCCATTTTGAAAAGGACCCGTTTATCCCGACTCTCTGCTTCCTGTCTGCCAACCAGTTCTCTATCCACGCCAGTACATTACCCCCAATACCAAGTGCTTTGATTTTGCACACCAATTTCTTGTATGGGACCTTGTCAAAGGACTTTTGAAAGTCCAAATACACCACATCCACTGGTTCTCCCTTGTCCACTCTACTAGTTACATCCTCAAAAAATTCCAGAAGATTTGTCGAGCATGATTTCCCTTTCATAAATCCATGCTGACTTGGACCGATCCTGTCACTGCTTTCCAAATGCGCTGCGATTTCATCCTTAATAATTGGTTCCAACATTTACCCCACTACTGATGTCAGGCTAACCGGTCTATAATTACCCGTTTTCTCTCTCCCTCTTTTTTTTAAAAGTGGTGTTACATTAGCTACCCTCCCGTCCATAGGAACTGATCTAGAGTCGATAGACTGTTGGAAAATGATCACCAATGCATCCATTATTTCTAGGGCCACTTCCTTAAGTACTCTGGGATGCAGATGATCAGACCCCGGGGATTTATCGGCCTTCAATCCCATCAATTTCCCCAACACAATTTTCCGCCTAATAAGGATATCCTTCAGTTCCTCATTCTCACGAGACCCTTGGTCCCCGAGTACATCCGGAAGGTTATTTGTGTCTTCCTTCGTGAAGACAGAACCAAAGTATTTGTTCAGTTGGTCTGCCATTTCTTTGTTCCCCATTATAAATTCACCTGAGTCCGACTGCAAGGGACCTACGTTTGTGTTCACTAATCTTTTTCTCTTCTCATATCTATAGAAGCTTTTGCAGTCAGTTTTTATGTTCCCTGCAAGCATCCTCTCGTACTCTTATTTTCTCCCTCCTAATTAAACCCTTTGTCCTCCTCTGCTGAATTCTAAATTTCTCCCAGTCCTCAGGTTTGCTGCTTTTTCTGGCCAATTTATATGCCTCTTCCTTGGACCTAACACTATGCTTAATTTCCCTTGTTAGCCACGGTTGAGCCACCTTCCCTGTTTTATTTTTACTCCAGACAGGGTTGTACAATTGTTGAAGTTCATCCATGTGATCTATAAATGTTTGCCATTGCCTATCCACCGTCAACCCTTTAAGTATCATTTGCCAGTCTATTCTCGCCAATTCACGCCTCATACTGTCGAAGTTAGCTTTCCTTAAGTTCAGGACCCTAGTTTCTGAATTAACTGTGTCACTCTCCATCTTAATAAAGAATTCTACCATATTATGGTCACTCTTCCCCAAGGGGCCTCGCGCAACAAGATTGCTAATTAGTCCCTTCTCATTACACATCACCCAGTCTAGGATGGCCAGCTCTCTAGTTGGTTCCTCAATATATTGGTCAAGAAAACCATCTTTAATACACTCCAGGAAATCCTCCTCCATCGCATTACTACCAGTTTGGTTAGCCCAATCTATATGTAAATTAAAGTCGCCCATGATAACTGCTGTACCTTTATTGCACACATCCCTTATTTCTTGTTTGATGCTGTCCCCAACCTCACTACTAGTTTGGTGGCCTGTACACAACTCCCACCAGCGTTTTCTGCCCTTTGGTATTCCATAGCTCCACCCATACTGATTTCACATTATCCAAGCCAATGTCCTTCCTTACTATTGCATTAATTTCCTCTTTAACCAGCAACGCCACCCCGCCTTCTTTTCCTTTCTGTCTATCCTTCCTAAATGTTGAATACCCCTGGATGTTGAGTTCCCAGCCTTGGTCACCCTGGAGCCATGTCTCTGATGTCAATTACATCACATCCATGAACTGCTATCTGCGCAGTTAATTCGTCCACCTTATTCCGAATACTCCTCGCATTGAGGCACAGAGCCTTCAGGCTTGTCTTTTTAACACACTTTGCCCCTTTAGAATTTTGCTGTAATGTGGCCCTTTTTGTTTTTTGCCTTGGGATTCTCTGCCCTCCACTTTTACTATTTTCCTTTCTATCTTTTGCCTCTGTCTTCCATTTATTTCCCTCTGTCTCCCTGCATTGGTTCCCATCCCCCTGCCATATTAGTTTAACTTCTCCCCAACAGCACTAGCAAACACTCCCCCTAGGACATTGGTTCCGGTCCTGCCTAGGTGCAGATCGTCCGGTTTGTACTGGTCCCACCTCCCCCAGAATCTGTTCCAATGCCCCAGGAATTTGAATCCCTCCCTTCTGCACCACTCCTCAAGCCACGTATTAATCTGAGCTATCCTGCGATTCCTACTCTGACTAGCACGTGGCACTGGTAGCAATCCTGAGATTACTACTTTTGAGGTCCTACTTTTTAATTCAGCTCCTAGCTCCCTAAATTCGTCTCGTAGGACCTCATCCCATTTTTTACCTATATCGTTGGTACCTGTATGCATCACGACAACTGGCTGTTCACCCTCTCTTTTCAGAATGTCCTGCACCCGCTCCGAGACATCCATGATCCTTGTACCAGGGAGGCAACATGCCATCCTGGAGTCTCGGCTGCGGCTGCAGAAACGCCTATCTATTCCCCTTACAATCGAATCCCCTATCACTATCGCTCTCCCACTCTTTTTCCTGCCCTCCTGTGCAGCAGAGCCACCTATGGTGCCAGGAATTTGGCAGCTGCTGCCTTCCCCTGATGAGTCATCCCCCCCAACAGTACTCAAAGCGGTGTATCTGTTTTGCAGAGGAATGACCGCAGGGGATCTCTGCACTACCTTCCTTGCGCTGCTCTTCTTTTGGTCACCAATCCCTATCTGGCTGTGTACCCTTTACCTGCGGTGTGACCAACTCACTAAACGTGCTGTTCACGTCATTCTCAGCATCGTGGATGCTCCAGAGTGAATCCACCCGCAGCTCCAGTGCCGCAATGCGGTCTGTCAGGAGCTGAAGGCGGATGCACTTCCCGCACACGTAGTCGTCCCTGACTTCCCACATTTATATTAATGCTCGAAGGCAGAAGGTGTGAATCATGTCCCAAAATAGGGTGTCTTCGGCAGCACCTCTCAAACCCGCAACCTCTACCAACCAGAAGGACAAGGGCAGCAGCGCATGGGAACACCGCCACCTCCAAGTTCCCCTCCAACTCGCACACCATCCCGACTTGGAAATATATCGGCCGTTCCTTCTTCGTCGCTGGGTCAAAATCCTGGAACTCCCTCCCGAACAGCACTGTGGGAGCACCTTCACCACACGGACTGCAGCGGTTCAAGAACGCGGCTCACCACCACCTTCTCGAGGGGCAATTGGGGATGGGCAATAAATGCTAGCGACAGCCACATTCCATGAACGATTATTCATATAATTCAAACAGGACAAACCATGAGCAAGAAATAGAAGTGGAAATAGGACAGAATTGATGGCTTGAGGGAGAAGGTATCTGGTTCAGTAACCAAGCTATTTGCGACCTTGTTAAATAGTTGATCTGATTTAGTGGATTTTACATGAGAACATAAGAATTAGGAGCAGGAGTAGGCCATACGGTCCCTCGGGCCTGCTCCGCCATTCAATAGGCTCATGGCTGATCTTTGACCTCAACTCCACTTTCCCCATATCCCTCGATTCCCTTATTGTCCAAAAATCCTTCCTTGGGTACGGAAACCAAACCTGTACAGAGTACTATGCCCTATATAATTGCAGCAAGGTGTCCTTACTCTTATACTCCAACTCCTTCGCAATAATAACTTTTATTTATATAACGCCTTTATGTAATAAATCGTCCCAAGACGCTTCACAACAGTGTTACAGAACAAAACAGATAAATTTGACACCGAGCCACAAAAGAAGAAATTAAGGCAGAAGCTTGTTTAAAGAGGTAGGTTTTAAGGAGTGTCTTAAAGGAAGAAAGAAAGAAAATGTACCATTTGCCTTCATAACTGCTTGCTATAGCTGCAGGGTAACTTTCCGTGAGCCATGTACAAGAACACACAACTCCCTCTGAATAACAACATTTGCTAGTCTCGAACACACTTGTTCTTTTCATTTGCTTTTCTTCCAAGTATTGTACGGACTACTCAACAGGATTGTTGGAAATGGCGAATTAGTGCCAATGGAAGGTGCCTCGACACAATTTTCCTCTCCGCCATAGTCCGATAACTCCCCTGCTCTTCTTCGAAATAACTCCTTGGGATCTTTTACGTCCAGCTGAGAGGGCATTTTTCTTTTAAGTGTCAGCTGGGAGCACCCTCGCCTCTGAGTCGGCAGATCATGTTGCAATGTGGGAAACGCAACAGGCAATTTGCGCACAGCAAGCTCCCACAAACAGCAATGTGACAATGACCAGATAATCTGTTTCTGTTGCGTTGATTGAGGGATGAATATTGGACCCAGGATAGCGGGAATAACTCCCCCTGCTCTTCTTTGAAATTGTGCCGTGGGATCCAGCACTGTGCTGGGGCGTCGGCCTAGATTTTTTGTGCTCGGGTCTCTGGAGTGGGACTTGGACCCACGACCTTCTGACTCAGGCGTGTGATTATGGTACAAATAGCCCGAAAAGCATGTTATCTCAGAGCAGTAACAGCAACTAAAAGCAGCCGAGCACCTTGGGGGATAAATTTGGTCGCGCCTCGGATGTGCGTTAACCCGGGCGGGGCGGTAACTTTTGCGCCGGGAAATGGTTTGCATCTCCAGCCGCAAAATTCACCAGCCGGGCCCGGAGTGTGGGGTGGGGCGGGGCGCTAAGGGAGACGTTGCACACTTGGCTTAGGCCGGTTGAACAACTGAAAATCCCGAGCTAAACAGCCGGCCTCAGAGCGATCCAAGAGAGGCCGGGGGGCGGGGGGGGGGGTGAAATCTGGAAAAAAAAACACCAAAAACAATCCCAATATATTACTCACGGACACCACAACATAAATCGCAGAAATAAAAAAACAATCCCCGTTACCTCAGGTCAACATTCCTTCCCTCACTGCTGCCGCTACAGCTCGGACCGCCCGCTTTCCCAGGCGTTCCCACTAGGGGGCGCTACGGATCGGGCGCCAACCGAAAATCGAGCCAGTGTCGCGACCAGGGGCGTTGCACACTGGCTCGCCTCCCCCATGGCGGTAATGCTCCGCGCCCCGCCCAAACCGGTCCCGAAAACCCCGTCGGGGTGCAGGGAAGCTGGCCGGCCCGCCCGGAAATGCTTACCGCCACCATTGTCGCCCCTCCAGGGCGCTAACAGGGGGGCGGCAGAAGGCCGAAAATCCAGCCCACTAAGCGAAAATAAAGCCGATCGTTTCCTGCAGTCAATATTTGCCACGAAGCAGCTCAAAGTCAGCCAGGTGCTTTCTAAATCGAGTTGGAGGAGGCGAGGGGAGCAGTGAAATGGATTGCAGACTTTATAATCTCCTGTGAGCTTTCACAGATGCATTTAAGGGGAAAGAAAGAAAGACTTACATTTATATAGCGCCTTTCACAACTACCGGACGTCTCAAAGCACTTTACAGCCAATGAAGTACTTTTTGAAGTGTCGTCACTGTTGTAATGTAGGAAACGTTGCAGCCAACTTGCACACAGCAAAGCCACAGTGCAACAGCTCTACAACTATTTGGTTAACAAATAAAGCCATGTGCCCCCTTATTAAAGGGACACTAGAACCCACAAATTCACAAATAAAACTTTACCTGAACCTTAAACGATCAAATTTAAATTTGGTTGCCGGGCGTGACGATGCACTCCAGTCCCTCCGGCGCCCACCTCTCGCGGAAGCCCGCGAGCGTACCGGTGGACACCGCGTGCTCCATCTCCAGGGACATCCTGGTGCGAACATAGCCGTGGAAGAGAGGCAGGCAGTCGGGCTGAACGACTCCCTCGACCGCCCGCTGCCTGGACCGGTTAATGGCCACCTTGGCCAGGCCCAGGAGCAGTCCTACGAGGAGGCCCTCCGACCTGCCCGCTCCCCTCCCCACAGGGTGCCCAAAGATCAGAAGCGTGGGACTGAAGTGCAACAGCTCGACAAACCTGTGAGCATACTCTCGGGTGCGAACATTACACTATGTCGCTCTCCCTTTGTACTGACTGAGGGTATAGCAGTCAGGTACGGGAATGGTCGGTAGCGATCCCCATCAGTTCATAGCACTGAACATCTCCCCTCCGTTAAGTGGTACAGCCCAGCCAGGATGCAAGTCCGCACCTGCAGAACTTCCTGCCCATGCAAATGGCCGGGGCTGAGGGGGAGAAACGATACAGCCAGCTGCTTCCTCCCAAGACGCAGGCAGCATCGGCTCCACCGTGACCACAGAGCAACATCTCCCTTGAACATCATTCTGCCCAGTCATTACGGTGTGACTCAGTGGGCGGGCTCTCGCCTCTGAGTCTGTGGGTTCAAGCCCCGCTCCAGGAACTTGAGCACATAATCCCGGCTGACACTACCGAGGGAGGTGCTGCACTGTCGGAGGTGCCGCCTCTCAGATGAGACGTTAAACCGAGGTCCCTCTCGGGTGGATGTAAAGGATCCCACGGCACTATTTCAAAGAAGAGCAGGGAGAGTTATCCCCGGTATCCTGGGTAGCCAACATTTACATAGTACAGCACCACAGAGGGCGCTGAGCACCTCGAGTCTCGTCGCCGAGAGCGTGCAGAAACCAAGCGGAAGGAGCGTGCGGCAAACCAGTCCCACCCACCCTTTCCCTCAACGACTATCTGTCCCACCTGTGACGGGGACTGTGGTTCTCGTATTGGACTGTCCAGCCACCGAAGGACTCATGTTAAGAGTGGAAGCAAGTCTTCCTCGACTCCAAGGGACTGCCTATGATGATGATGATGATGATGACAGCACAGAAACAGGCCATTGGGCCCAATGGCTCCGTGCCGGGGTTTATGCTCCACACCAGCCCCCTCCCACCCCTCTTCATCTCAACTCATCAACATATACCTTCTATTCCTTTCTCCCTCATGTGTTTATACAGCTTCCCCTTAAATGCATCCACGCTATTCGCCTCAACCCCTCCCTGTGGCAGCGAGTTCCACATTCTCACCCCTCTCTGGGTAAAGAAGTTTCTCCTGAATTCCCCATTGGATTTATTAGTGAGCATCTTGTCTTTTTCGCCCCTAGTTCTAGTTTCCCCCACAAGTGGAAACAGCTTCTCTACGTAAACTCTATCAAACCCTTTCATAATCTTAAAGACCTCTATCAGGTTACCCCTCAGTATTCCCTTTTCAAGAGAAAAGAGCCCCCGGGCCTATTCAATCTTCCCTGATTGGTATAACCTCTCAGTTCTGGTATCATTCTGCTATAATATCTCCTCCTTGGCGCACATGTGTGTCTGGCTTATACCCCTGTTTGAGCGCCTTGGGACATTTTTCAACTTTATGGTCCCTTAAAATGCCAGCTGTTGTTGATATGGTCTCATGGCGGACATATCTTTAGGCACAAAGTTTTATTAATCAAATCCCTCCATGGCCTCGCCCCCTCCCTCTCTCTCTGTGACCTCCTCCAGCCCTACAACCCTCCGAGATCTCTGCGCTCCTCTAATTCTGGCCTCTTCCGCATCCCCCGATTTTAATCGCTCCACCATTGGCGGCCGTGCCTTCAGCTGCCTGGACCCGAAACGCCGGAATTCCCTCCCTCGGCGCCTCCACCTCTCGCTCCTCCAAGGCGCTCCTTAAAACCTACCTCTCTTCTCTCTCCTAATATTACGTAGCTCGGTGTCAAAGTTTCTTTGATAACGCTCCTGTGAGGCGTCTTGGGACTTTTAAAAACGTTAAAGGCGCCATATAAATGAAAGTTGTTGTTGTTGTTGTTAAATCGAGACTTTAAATCATACTCATCAGATCCTTGTATTGAGGAAGTGTCACTGCTCTAAATCTCGCAGGGTGACGTTGAACGGGATGACTGTGGATCGACCCGATCGCAACATTGGAAGAACTAAAATGATACGGCACCAAAGGGACAAAGGAAATGAGGTCAACGAGAAAAAGTGAGTCGTAAAAAAACTGTCCCATTGCACACCTGGGTCCGGTGGGCAAACACATTGGATCACCGAGAATGGAGGCATTCAGGGTTACATGAGCATGATGACATTCACATCGAAAATGCAGCAACTTTTATCTCCGTAACTTCACTCTCTCCCACCGCTGCTTCGGCACATCTGCTGCTGAAACCCTCATCCGTGCCATTTGTCCATCTCCAGGCTTGACTATTCCAGTGCTCTCCTGGCCTCTGTAAACTTCCAACTCATCCATAAACGCTGTCGCCCGCATCCAATCCCGCACCAATCTCCACTTGCCCGCTTATGGGCATCGCTGGCAAGGCCGGCATTTATTGCCCACGAGAAGGTGGTGGTGAGCCGCTGCCTTGAACCGCTGTTCTTTATAGCGGTTTGGTACAACTGAGTGGCTCGCTGGGCCACTTCAGAGTTGCTGTGGATCAGGAGTCACATACAGGCCAGACCCCGGGTAAGGGCGGCAGATTTCCCCTTCCCTGTTGCATAGGCACCGGCAGCAACTCCTGTACTTGCTCCAGTGGCCAACCTTCGTCGGAGGCTTGGCAGGCTAGTCGAGGATGGAGAGAGCATCGCAGCCCGTTGCAATTCTGTCCTCATACGATATCCACACACACCTGTACACTCCCGCAGAGGGGGGTCACTGGATACTGATGGGCAGGAACCCTGGCTCATTCTCTTCCCCCGGATCTCCCAACAAACAGGGCCACGGTTTCTGCTCACCGCAAAGCTTGTTTACTGGCTCTTGATCCACCAGGAGTTGGATGAGGCCTGAGACTAGGCCGCACGCCCTCTCAGCTGGTGCTCTTAATTAAACTTAAGAACATAAGAATTAGGAGCAGGAGTCGGCCATTCGGCCCCTCGGGCCTGCTCCACCATTCAATATCACAGCTGATTTTCTACCTCAATTTCACTTTCTTCTACTATCCCCATATCCCTTGATTCCCTTAATATCCCCAAATCTCTGCCTTGAATATACTCAACGACTGAGCATCCACAGCCCTCCAGGGTAGAGAATTCCAAAGATTCACCACCCTCTGAGTGAAGAAGTTTCTCCTCATCTCAGTCCTAAATGGCTGACCCCTTATTCTGAGACTGTGACCCCTGGTTCTAGACCCCTCAGCCCGAGGGAAACATCCTCCCTGCATCTACCTTGTCGAGCCCTGTAAGAACTTTGTATGTTTCAATGATGATATCCCTCATTCTAGAGTATATACCCAGTCTACTCAATCTGTTGCACCTCATTGCACTCCCTCTGTGGCAAGTATATCCTTCCTTGGGGAGGGAGACCAAACTTGTACACAATACTCCAGGTGTGGTCCCACCGGGGCCCTTAACGTAGCAAAACATCCCAAGGTGCTTCTCGAGTGCGGAAGGAACCTGTTGAAGGAGCTAGGATTGCGGGGGGGGGGCAGGCAGAGAGGGTGGGGTGAAATGCAGATGTGGTGGGGGGCAATGATGGGCCTAGAAGAGTTGGACCGTATTCGCCGGGACATAGGCTGAAGAAAGATGAACATAAGAAATAGGAGCAGGAGTCGGTCATACGGCCCCTCGAGCCTGCTCCGCCATTCAATAAAATCATGGCCGATCTGATCATTTGCTCAGGTCCACTCCCCATAACCCCTTTATGTTTAAGAAACTGTCTATTTCTGTCTTAAATTTATTCAATGTCCCGGCTTCCACAGCTCTCTGAGGCAGCAAATTTCACAGATTTACAACCCTCTGAGAGAAGAAATTTCTCCTCATCTCTGTTTTAAATGGGCGGCCCCTTATTCTAAGATCATGCCCTCTAGTTTTAGTCTCCCCCATCAGTGGAAACATCCTCTCTGCATCCACCTTGTCAAGCCCTCTCATCATTTTATACGTTTCGATAAGATCACCTCTCATTCTTCTGAATTCCAATGAGTAGAGGCCCAACCTACTCAACCTTTCCTCATAAGTCAACCCCCCTCATCCCCGGAATCAACCGAGTGAACCTTCTCTGAACTGCCTCCACAGCAAATATATCCTTTCGTAAATATGGAAACCAAAACTGCACGCAGTCTTCCAGGTGTGGCCTCACCAATACCCTGTATAACTGGAGCAAGACTTCCCTGCTTTTATTCTCCATTCCCTTTGCAATAAAGGCCAAGATACCATTGACCTTCCTGATCACTTGCTGTACCTGCATACTATCCTTTTGTGTTTCATGCACAAGTACCCCCAGGTCCCGCTGTATTGCAGCACTTTGCAATCTTTCTCCATTTAAATAATAACTTGCTCTTTGATGGAGCAAGACTAAAAAAAAAGGATCAGGAAACAAAGTCATGAATTTTGAATTCAGTGCATTGAGGGCTGATGGGACGTTGTCAGGGTTGGGGGCAGGTGCAGAAAAACATTCTGTTAAAAACAAAGTGTGCTTTAAAACTTGAAGTTCAGGACATGCTTGAGTTAGATTCACCATCTATTTACAGTCAATGGGTGGAACATTAAAACACCTGAAAAGACTATTCCAACAAACTCCTGGCCGGCCTCCCACATTTTACCCTACGTAAACAAGAGGTGATCCAAAACTTGGCTGCCCCGTGTCCTAACTCCCACCAAGTCCCGCTCACCCATCATCCCCTGTGCTCGCTGACCTACATTGGCTCCCGGTTAAGCAACGCCTCGATTTCAAAAATTCTCATCCTTATTTTCAAATCCCTCCATGGCCCTCGCCCCTCCCGATCTGTGTAATCTTCTCCAACCCTCCCCCCCCCCCCGAGATATCTGCGCTCCTCTAATTCTGCGCTCTTCAGCATCCCTAATTATAATCGTTCAACCATTGGTGGCCGTGCCTTCTGTTGCCCGGGCCCCCAAGCTCTGGAACTCTCTCCCTAAACCTCTCCGCCTCTCTACCCCTCTCCCCTCCTTCAAGACGCTCCTTAAAACCTACCTCTGTGACCAAGCCTTTGATCACGTGCGCTAATCTCTACTCGGTGTCAAATTTGTATCTCCGCACTCCTGTGAAGCGCCTTGGGAGGTTTCACTACGTTAAAGGCGCTATATAAATTCATCGTGTTGTTTTTGAAATAATTGCAAAATATTCTCATAAAACCAGTCCTTTTTTTTTCTTCTCCAGTTACGTCATTTATAATCGGATGAAATATACGAGGCACCAGGATGGCTACAAATCTCTTAAATATTCAGTGGTCAAGTTGGAAAAAAGACAACTTTACACCAAAATAACGGTTGATATCGGAAAACCCCCGTCGTAAAGAACCGGGAATGTGCCTTTTCTACCTCCATCTGGCGTGGAATCAACCAAAGAAATGTGTGTGGTTGCTGCTTGGGACTACTGCTCACACATTTGAACAAAAAGAAAAACACACACACACACACACACACACAATACGGAGTTCTGTGGCTGAAATCTCCTCACTTTGAAGACAATGGTGTTCGATTCTGTCTCTTCCTCCTTTTAGATGTGAGGGAAGGGGTGTGGTGGGGGGCACTGAAGCTGGTTTGCTTCAACCTTCCCCTGGACAGGCAAAGGGATTCCAACACTTACTTGGGCAACGGGAAGACTCGTGAGAGTATGAATACGCCCGAGTGCTAAGGAACGATATGTCGCTCGCACCAAGCCTCCGATTCGAATGTTATCTTGCATCGATCCTGTGCACCTCTTTTGAATCTCTCTCTCTTTGGACGTAAAGGGAGGGGATCAACCATGTGACTGAAATGCGAGTTTGTTTGTGGGAGATGTCTTATGACAGGAGACCCCCCCGCCCCCCTCTCTCACATTTGCAGTTTACTGCATTCTGTATCGGGGAGGGGGACCGAGACTACCAGGGAGGGAAGTGAATTCCTCACTCCATTCACAATCCGTATAATCTCTCAGGTACGCCGCTTAAGTTTTATTTTGTAAATCAACCATTTATTTTCTTCATCCCAGCTTTCCCCCCCCGCCCCCCCCCCCGCACGCGGGAGCAGCCCGATGTTTTGGCTGGCTGGCTGTAGATAGCGGGGGGGGAGCAGATATTGTCTCGCGTGAAAAACACTCCCCATCGACGCTATCCACGGTGACCTTGACTGTTGCCACCACTGCGTTGGCACCCCAGCCTCTCTCACTCCGGGAGTCGGCTCCATCTCGCGGAAGGTGCTGGCTCGCCCCCCCACCCCCCCGGAGTGTACAGTTCCACAGGCACCTGCTTATTCCTTCACTACTTCACCCAAGTGCCCCACTCGTGACGCCTGCGGCCCCAGAACAACGCTCATTCAATTATCGAGCCATTCTGTGCAGCAGAGCAGGTCTCCAGTCGTCCTGGTTAACCCTTGTCACTGGATAAAGCTCTGTCAAGCCCCGTGTGGTGGCTGATGTGCAACGGCCACCACACGTTAAAAAAAATCCACGCACAGGCATCTTCCACCCCCTCAACTGGAGTTCAGGACATGGAACATCGGGTCCTTCATTGGAACAGCTGCCAACTCGTGTGGAAGCGAGTCACCCTCGTTCGAGGGATTGCCTGTGATGATTATGACCCGACCCTGATCTTGTCCCCACTCGCTTGCTCCCACACGAGCCCCAGACACACGGGTGTCCCAACAGGGAGAATGAATCACTGATTCGGTGCAATCGGTCGCGGGGAAAACCCTGGGTTAGATTCTCCTCCGTTGTAAGCACACTCCGGAACACAGGTCTGGCCGGGGATGAAGCAACTCGCCCTAGGGATTGAAACTTCAACATTACTTACTTTTTGGGCTCGGGACCCACAACCGAGCAGTGCTGTAAAAGGTGAGTTGGGGCACCCTTTTGAACCGAGTACGGTTTATTTATTTTTTTTAAATAAAAATGTGTTGCCTGACTTTGTATTCCATTTGTTTCCAACACGTTCTGTAAATGACATCATGCGTACAATCATGTGACTTCTGACCAATAGAATCGTTCTTGATCCAACCTTTTCCATATTCCCCCTCCCTCACCCCAACATTTTATTCACAAAGGTTTGTCATGCACGATGGCACCACTTTAATCGGGACAGGGTGGGGCCAACACATGTCCAAGCATTTTTTTAATCTTCCAATACAACTGTCCAGCTCCCCCCCCCACCCCCGGCCCATCTGCCGGGAGCAATGCCGTTCATATTTCCGTCTCCACTACCAAGAGGAAAATTCCTCTCCTGTGTGCAGTGCAAGGGACATGCCTTGGAAGAAGCGTTACTTTGCGATCGTAAAGCTCAATTTGTAACCTTTTTTTAAAAAAGAAAAAATGTTAATTGTAAATGAACCAAAGATCTCTGTGCAAAAATGTTTAAATTAAAATTATTTGTCAAATGGAATGATATTTATTGAATTATGTGCCCCACAGTATTGGAGGTGAAACTCTTGTGGGTTTTAAGTTGATCATAGAATGAAGGATGTGGTGGATGTAAAATGTTGATCCCTTTTTAACGGCCTTGTTATTGGATTCATTCTGTGTAAATGTGTTGGGCCCCGGTATCTGATGGATGTCTGCCTCCTTGGGACAGGAACACTTCGTTTCTGCTCCAGCAAGGCTCAGCCATCGCCCTGCTCCAGCACTCGTTCGTGCGCTCCTGAAGTATCGTCTGTTTGTTTCTTATTTCTCTCGGCTCCATTTCACCGACCCTGGCTCGACTGGCTGAAGCAAGCAGTAACTGAGCCACTCTGGGCTAGGGAAGGGAATGCTCATCCAGGGTTCCTGCTCCTAGTCACTGTGCAGCGATCCTGTGGGATGTGTGTGTGGGGACATTGGGAGAGATCAGGATCGAGACCATGTGTGTGTGTGTACAATGGTACAACCAGACTGATGTGTGTGTGTGTGTACAATGGTACAACCAGACTGATTGTGTGTGTGTGTACAATGGTACAACCAGACTGATGTGTGTGTTTGTACAATGGTACAACCAGACTGATGTGTGTGTGTGTGTGTGTGTACAATGGTACAACCAGACTGATTGTGTGTGTGTGTGTGTACAATGGTACAACCAGACTGATTGTGTGTGTGTGTGTGTATAATGGTACAACCAGACTGATTGTGTGTGTGTGTGTGTGTGTGTGTACAATGGTACAACCAGACTGATTGTGTGTGTGTACAACCAGACTGATTCCTGGGATGGGGGGTGGGGGGGATTGTCCTATGAGGTCTATATTCTCTGGAGTTTAGAAGAATGAGAGGTGATCTCATTGAAACATACAACATTCTTACAGGGCTTGACAGGGTAGATGCAGGGAGGATGTTTCCCCCGGGCTGGGGAGTCTCGAACCAGGGGTCACAGTCTCAGAATAAGGGGTCGGCCATTTAGGACTGAGATGAGGAAAAACCTCTTCACTCAGAGGGTGGTGAATCTTTGGAATTCTCCAACCCAGAGAACTGTGGAGGCTCAGTCTCTGAGTATATTCAAGACAGATCGATAGATTTTTGGATATTAAGGGAATCAAGGAATATGGAGACAGTGCAGGAACATGGAGTTGAGGTAGATCAGCCATGATCTTATTGAATGGCAGAGTAGACTCGAGGGGCCGAATGGCCGACTCCTAATTCTTATGGTGAGACACTGATCTAGATCCGGTGTGTGGACATTGGGAGAGAGCAGGGTCTGGATCCTATGTGTTTGGTCAGACTTTGGGTGAGCATGATCTGGACCCTCGCAAGAATCTCCACCTTCAGCCAGAGAGAGGAGAAGAAATTGGACACACTTTCCTTGAATCTAAGTTTTGTTCACCTCAAGGTTCAGAATGTCAGTGCTGGCAAGTGTAACACTGGCCACTTCCATTATCTGGCGTGAGAATGAAATAATCGGTTCCTGTCGAGTAGTTAGACGCGCAGAGTAAACCTTCCATTAACCTGCTCCAGTCCAACCTCCGAAGTGCACACCCTCCTGTACCAGTGTGACCTGTGACCCATACCACCCTGTGTCCTCTCGAGCAGGATTGGCGATGTAATCCCAAATAAAGGGGTATTTTTGTTGGAATTGGATTGGGTGCGTCCAAACAGATTTAACCGGGGAGGTGGGGGCCTTCCAACAGACACGGGAGACTTCCATCTTATCAGTCTGAGGTCCTACAGACGCCTTGCCGTTCAGTCCGCAAGTGTGACCCTGAGCTTCCGGTTGCCTGTCACTTTAATTCTCCACTCCACTCCCACTCTGACCTCTCTGTCCTCGGCCTCCGACACTGTTCCAATGAAGCTCAACGCAAGCTCGAGAAACAGCACCTCATCTTTAGGCACTTTACGGCCTTCTGGACTCAACATCGAGTTCAACAGTTTCAGAGTAACCGCTGGCCATCTTTGGCTCCCTTCGCCCCCCCCCCCCCCCCCCCCCCGCCCCAGAGCTTGTCTCTTTTTTTTCTCCTTGTCTCTAATGGCAGCTGATCATTATTCATTGTCCCACCATTCACACCCTATCTCGACTCATGTTTTTCTAACTCCTGGCATTAGCATTTGAATTTGGCCCATCATCCCTTTTGTCTCTCTAATCTCTCCTGTCTTCCAACCTATCACAGACCTTCCCTTTTGTTCTTTCCTCCCCTCCCCCTTTCAGGGCTTGTTAAGAATCTGTCCTGTCCGAACACTCCAGTTCTGACAAAGGGTCGTCGACCCGAACCGTTAATTCTGACCACACTCGACCAGCTCCGCTGGACGGGTCACATTGTCCGCATGCCTGACACAAGACTCCCAAAGCAAGCGCTCTACTCTGAACTCTTTCACAGCAAGCGAGCCCCAGGTGGGCAGAGGAAACGTTTCAAGGACACCCTCAAAGCCTCCCTGATAAAAATGCAACAGCCCACCGACACCTGGGAGTCCCTGGCCCAAGACCAGTCCGCCCTAAGTGGAGGAAGTGCATCCGGGAGGGCGCTGAGCACCTCGAGTCTCATCGCCGAGAGCGTGCAGAAACCAAGCGCAGGCAGCGGAAGGAGCGTGCGACAAACCAGTCCCACCCTCCCTTTCCCTCAACCACTGTCTGTCCCACCTGCGACAGAGACTGTAATTCCCGTATTGGACTGTTCAGTCACCTGAGAACTCACTTTTAGAGTGGAAGCAAGTCTTCCTCGATTCCGAGGGACTGCCTATGATGATAACTCTGCTTTCTCGCCACAGATGCTGCCTGACCCGCTGAGATTTCCAGCATTTTCTGTTGTTATTCCAGATTCCAGCATGCGCAGTATTTTGCTTTTGTACTTGCTGTGAGCCTGTCCAAAGCAGACATGGCCGGCCATGTTGAATCACCCTCTGGCCCAGCTCCACACAGCCACACAGTTGGCGCGCTGTCTGCATTACCTTGCCAAAACACTGAGGGGTTTATTTTTCTCTTTGAACACTATTTAGTGGTGACAATTATATTGTCCTTCCCAGAATACGTTGCACGAAGCAGAGAGGGAATGGGAAGCCCTCTGCTGGGGCAGGGAGGGAAGAGACAATGTTGTGAGCTGGTTTCATTTATGGCATAAAAAAAAATATATCCTTCAAACCATGTATTCGCTTTGGAATTAAAACTTAAAATGTGTAACTTTTATGTAGAGTTCCACTTTAATTGTTTCAAGAAATTAGTTATCTATAGCCAGCCAGAGGGCCATTATTAAAATATTGTGCACGGTTACTAATCTATTTCCCCCTCCCCACCTTCGCTCTGTGCCTTCTCCCCAAGATGGCGCGGGAAGATTATCTGAGATTACATTTCTATAGCGCCTTTCACGACCACCAGACGTCCCAAAGCGCTTTACAGCCAATCGTGTACTTTTTGACGTGTAGTCACTGTTGTAATGTAGGAAACGCAGCAGCCATGTGATTAAGACCAGATCATCTGTTTTAGTGATGCTGGTGGAGGGTGCAGATGTCGCCATGTCTCTGTATTTTATTTCATCTCAGTGAAACGTATAAATATTGGCCAGGTCATTGGGGAGAACTCCCCTGCTCTCTTCAAATCGTGGCCGTGAGATGTTAACTGATGTCAGTACAGCGGTGTAAAAACAGGCTCAATGGCCTTCGAGACTCTAGCGGGGCAGAACTTCTTTTATCACCGCAAAACAATACCAGTTTCACTAGCTGGCTGCAGTTTATCTACAGCAATTAATGGCTTGCAAGCCAGAAAGTGAAGACAATGTACATAGTTCCTCGATTACAACCGCGACTATACTGCTTAATTGGCTCTAAAGCACTTTAGGATGTCCTGAGGGCGTGACAGGTGCTATATAAATGCACAGTCTTGATTATTTGGTTCCTCCAAAGTCCCCTCAACGCCAACAAAAGCCTCTAGAGTCAGCTGTGGCTCAGGGGTTAGTGCACTCGCCTCTGAGTCAGGAGGTTGTGGGTATCAAGTCCCACTCCAGATTCTTGAGCACAAAAATCTCAGCTGACACTGCAGTTAAACCGAGGCTCCGTCTGCTCTCTCAGCTGGATGTAAAAGATCCCACGGCGCTATTTCAAAGAAGAGCAGGGGAGTTATCCCCGGTGTCCTGGGGCCAATATTTATCCCTCAATCAACATCACGAAAACAGATTATCAGGTCATTATCACATTGCTGTTTGTGGGAGCTTGCTGTGCACAAATTGGCTGCCGCGCTTCCCACATTACAACAGTGACTACACTCCAAAAGTACTTCATTGGCTGTAAAGCGCTTTGAGACATCTGTTGGTCATGAAAGGCGCTATATAAATGCAAGTTTTTCCTTTCAGTAAAGGTTGCAGTGGCAATTGGGAACAGGAGCTCGGTTGGTTATTCCGAAGGATATTTTTATATCATTAATTCTTTGCTAAAGATGCTAAGTATGAGTTTGTTTTCTGTGTTGAAACTTAATTCTTGTGGTTTAGCGAGGTGGGTGGAGGAGAGGGGGGTAGGGAGCTCCTTTTTTTGTCCAGTTTTTTCCCCTCTTCTGAAGACACTGGCTCATGGTTTACAGAGACATAACCCCCAGCTTGTACATGAGACCATTCCATATGTGTGAATCTGGACCATAAGTGCAGGCTTCTGAAAACTGGAGAAAGAATCACAACCACGTTCCCTTCTAGCCTCATTCACTGACCACACACCCTCCTCATCATCATAGGCAGTCCCTCGGAATCGAGGAAGACTTGCTTCCACTCTAAAAGTGAGTTCTCAGGTGGCTGTACAGTCCAATACAGGAATTACAGTCTCTGTCACAGGTGGGACAGACAGTGGTTGAAGGAAAGGGTGGGTGGGGAGTCTGGTTTGTCGCACGCTCCTTCCGCTGCCTGCGCTTGCTTTCTGCATGCTCTCGGCGACGAGACTCGAGATGCTCAGCGCCCTCCCGGATGCACTTCCTCCACTTAGGGCGGACTGGTCTTTGGCCAGGGACTCCCAGGTGTCAGTGGGGATGTTGCACTTTATCAGGGAGGCTTTGAGGGTGTCCTTGTAACGTTTCCTCTGCCTCCACCTGGGGCTCGCTTGCCGTGTAGGAGTTCCGAGTTGTGTGACCAACACAGGCCTGTTCCAGCAGGATTTCTGGGTTATCCATGAGAAGTAGTTAGCCAGTAGCGTTGATTTTTTTTAACCACTTAATAGTTCAGGGGCACGGAGTGCTGTCTTGGCCACCTTGCTGTTGTCCAACGTTGGATGGGTTAACACAGCATGGCCCAGGTATTGAATCTGGCAACATCCTAATCTGTGTGGCTCAATATTGTCTCATCCAAAAACACTTGACGATTCCAACGCACTCCTGGCTGGCCTCCCACATTCTACTCTACGTAAACTAGCAGCCAACCATAACTCGGTTGCCCCACTCACCTATCACTGGCTCCCGGTTAAGCAACGCCTCGATTTCAAAATTCTCATCCTTGTTTTCAAATCCCTCCATGGCCTCACCCCTCCCTATCTCTGTAATCTCCTCCAGCCCCACAACCCCCTCGAGATGTCTGCGCTCCTCTAATTCTGCCATCTTGAGCATCCCTGATTATAATCGCTCCACCATTGGTGGCCGTGCCTTCTGTTGCCTGGGCTCCAAGCTCTGGAATTCCCTGCCTGGACCTCTCCACCTCTCTTTCCTCCTTCAGGGCGCTGCTTAAAACCTACCTCTTTGGCCAAGCTTTTGGTCACCTGCCCTCATTTCTCCTTCTGTGGCTCAGTGTCAATTTGTTTGTCTGAAAATACTCCTGTGAAGCGCCTCGGGACATTTCACAACATTAAAAGTGCTATATAAATACAAGTTGTTGTATTGTATTCAAACACGTCCAGAGAGTGAGACTGGTTTGTTAGCTGTGAAACACTCTGCCGACTCAACTTTCGGTGAGAAGAACAAAGAGGGAGGAGATCACACTGTAATGGGTGTAAGTCATGTGTTTTGGTCAACAATGAAATTATTGTTCCATGTTGCATGTGTTATCATTTGCTGAGGCAACATTTGCAAAGTGAATTTTTATTAAAATTTGATGAGTCTTGGCTTTTCTATGTACTGCTGCAATTAAGTAGGCCGGGGTTCTCGATGAGGGGAGTGAGTTGAATGACTTTACTGAGCAGAGCTGTGTGGGAAGAGGGCATTTGTGGGGGATGGTGGTTGTTTGCAGTTGAAGCCAACTCATTAAGAACTAAAGACCTTTCTTCCGAATATGCAACCTTGCCTGCCAGAGACGATATCTTGGGAAATCACAGCCACATGGCCCACGCTGCCGACAATGTACCAAGACATTTATGCTTGCATAGCCAGTTTTCCTTTCTAGATACCTCTCTCCGAGTGAAGAAATGCAAAAAAATTCATAAGACAATTTACAAACTTTCCTTTCATGCCTGCACAACATCCCAAAGCTCACAACCAACTTTTGAAGAGTAGTCGCCCTTGTTACATCAGCTAACATGGCAGCCAATTTTCACACCGCAAGACCCCACAAACAGCAGCTATAAATGACTAGATAATCTCTTTTTTTTTTGGTGGAGTTGGTTGAGGGTTGACCAAAGCACTGTTCTTCAAAGTCTTGCGTTATTTTTTAACATTCACCCGAACGGGCAGCTGGGGCCTCGGTTTGATGCCTCATCCAAAAACCCGGGCAACTCCCACAGCGTAGCACTCCCTCAGCGACAGTCTAGGTTTTTTTTTGTGCTCAAGTCCCAGGAGTGGGTCTCGAGCCCGCAACCTTCCGACTCGGAGACACGGCTGCTGCCCACTGAACCACAGCTGAGCAGATAACGTGAAATGCTGGAAGTACACAGCAGATCAACCCCAACTTTAATGTCGCGAAACGTCGCAAGGCACCCGACAGGAGTATTATCGGACAAAAAAGGTTGGCGCCCGGCCGTGTACGTAGTGAGAGGCGACCAAAAGCTTGGTAAAAGAGGCGGGTTTTTAAGGAGCGTCTTAAAGGAGGAGGAGGAGAGAGAGAGAGAGAGGCGGAGAGGTTCAGGGAGGGAGTTCCAGAGCTTGGGGCCCAGGCGGCTGAGGGCGGGGCCGCCGGTGGCGGAGCGATTACAATCGCAATGCTCAAGAGGCCGGAATTGGAGGCGCGCGGATCGCCAACATTCGGGGGTAATGTTGGTTTGTATCCTTGATTAGGATTTTTTTTTAAGTCAATGCTTTTTTTATATATAACGATGTGGAGAATTATTGTGAATTAAAAAGGAATCTGCCTGGACTATACTTCCCCTTTAAGAGTAGTTATTTTATTGTGGCCAACACAAAAGTCTTGGCCGTCCCTTTAAATGGGTTTTTGCGGTTGCTCGGCAACCAGGACCGGGTGATCGTTGGCGCATGCGTGGGTCTGTCGGCATGTCCCGCCCTCCTTTCGGTTGATTGACGGCTGCGTCATAAAGGAGTCTGTCCTGCGATTGGCTTGTCTGAGCGGAGATGTGAGTCAGTCAGAGCGCAGCGGGCTGCTGATTGGCGGACGGCGCTGTCAGTCAGAGCGCTGATTGGCGGGCGGCGCTGTCAGTCAGAGCGCTGATTGGCGGGCGGCGCTGTCAGTCAGAGCGCTGATTGGCGGGCGGCGCTGTCAGTCAGAGCGCTGATTGGCGGGCGGCGCTGTCAGTCAGAGCGCTGATTGGCGGGCGGCGCTGTCAGTCAGAGCGCTGATTGGCGGGCGGCGCTGTCAGTCAGAGCGCTGATTGGCGGGCGGCGCTGTCAGTCAGGCGACGGAGTCCGCTCGGGGATGGAGGCGGCGGCCGACGCGCTCGAGTCGCACCGGGGCCGGGACCGCCTGGTGCGGGCCGCCGCCTACAGCTCGCGGCTGCTGGGCGGGCTGCTACTGGCGGCGAGGGGAAGCCGCCCGGACCCGGACCCGGGCCTAGGCCGCCGGATGCTGCTCGCCTCGCGGGAGCTCAGCAACTGCCGGGCGGCGCTGCGGCTCTTCGATGACCTGCCCGCGTTCCTGTACTCGCGGCGGTACGGGCTGGGCGCGGCGGTGAGCCCGGGGCGGGGCCTGCGGGGCAGGGGGCGGGGTCTGTGGGGCAGGGGCGGTGCCTGCGGAGCAGGGGGCGGGGGCCTGGTGCAGGGGGCGTGGCTTGTGGGGCAGGGGCAGGGGTGGGATTTGTGGGGCGGTGTCTACAGGCAGGGGGTGTGGCCTGCGGAGCAGGGGGCGGTGCCTGCGGGGCAGGGGGCGTGGCTTGTGGGGCAGGGCCTGTGAGGCAAGGGATGTGACCTGTGGTGCAGGGGCGGTGCCTGCGGGCAGTGGGTGTGGCCTGCGGAGCAGGGGGCAGTGCCTGTGGGGCAGGGGCGGGATTTGTGGGGCAGGGCCTGTGAGGCAGGGGGCTGGGCCTGTGGGGCAGGGGGTGTGGCCTGTGGGGCAGGGAACGGGGTCTGTGGGGCAGGAGCGGTGCCTGCGGGCAGGGGGTGTGGTCTGTGGGGCAGGGGGTGGTGCCTGTGGGCAGGGGGGTGTGGCCTGTGGGGCAGAGGCGGGATTTGTGGGGCAGGGGGTGTGGCCTGTGGTGCAGGGGCGGGGCCTGTGGGGCAGGAGCGGTGCCTGCGGGCAGGGGGCGTGGGCTCTGGGGCGGGGGTGTGGCTTGTGGGGCAGGGGGTGGTGCCTGTGGGGCAGGGGTGTGGCTTGTGGGCAGGGTGTGGTGCCTGTGGGGCAGGGGTGTGGCTTGTGGGCAGGGTGTGGTGCCTGTGGGGCAGGGTGTGGCCTGTGGGGCAGGGGGCGGGTTCCCTGGGTTGGGTGAGTGTGGGTGAGTGGTGAGTATGGCGAGACCTGCAGGCACTGGTGAATCCCATGCAGAGATGATCAGGCTGGGGCAGAATATAAACAGCCCAAGGTGTGTCACGGGGTGTGCTGAAGAATAAAATGGTGTTCACGGATAGTTGGCAAACCCACAGCCTAACGTGGAGCTGGGGCGTACCGAGGACCCGAGCCCACTTCCCCCCAATCCAAAGCCCTGACTCTTACACA
The DNA here is from genome assembly GCF_044704955.1 of Pristiophorus japonicus. Taxonomy (NCBI): domain Eukaryota; kingdom Metazoa; phylum Chordata; class Chondrichthyes; family Pristiophoridae; genus Pristiophorus; species Pristiophorus japonicus. Next base: position 64,744 of record NW_027254369.1, read on the forward strand.
GAAACCGGCCATTCGACCCAACAGGTCCATGCCGTGTTTATGCTCCACACGCGCCTCCTCCCGCCCCTACTTCCTCTCACTGTATTAGCATGTCCTTCTACTCCTTTCCCCCTCATGTACTTACCTAGCTTCCCCTTAAGTGTTTCAGGCAGTGTCTTGGTGAAGCTGCTTGAAATGAGAAGGAGTCTGACTCCTGACTGCTCTCTCAGGTGGACGTAAAAGATCCCACGGCACTATTTTGAAGAAGAGCAGGGGAGTTCCCCTGGTGTCCTTGATAATATTTATTCCTGCAGGAAACGCAGCAGCCAGTTGCGCTCAGCAAGCTCCCACAAAACAGCAATGTTTTGGTGATGTTGATTGTGGGATAAAAATTGGCTCCAGGACACATAGAAAATAGCAGTAGTAGGCCATTCGGCCCCTCGAGTCTGCCCCGCCATTCAATATGATCATGGCTGACCCTCTATCTCAACGCCATATTCCCGCTTTTTCCCCATACCCCTTGATGCCTTTTGTTTCTAGAAATCTATCTATCTCCCTCTTAAATATATTCAGTGACTTGGATAGAAACATGCTGACTTAGATAGACACCGGGGATAACTCCCCTGCTCTTCTTCGAAATAGTGCCATGGGATCTTTTGCATCCACCTGAGAGAGCAGACGGGGCCTCGGTTTAACGTCTCATCCGAAAGACGGCCCCTCCGACAGTGCAGCAACAGTGATTGCACTTCAGAAGTAACCTATTGGCTGTGAAGTGCGTTGCGATGCCCTAAGGAGGTGGAATACATTGCATAAATATTAAAAGTTTAGCGTTGATGTAAGGATTGCTTCTTATCCTCAACAGGAGGAAGATGCTATTGTGCGGTTGCTCTCCGTGACTGGGAACCTGGCGGATCAACTCTATTACCCTTGTGAGCACGTGGCTTGGGCCGCGGACTACAAAATCCTCAGCATTAACTCGGACAAGTGGTGGACGCTAAGTAACACACTGTGGAGTCTGTCGCTGGCCCTGGGAGCTCTGCGGTGAGTGACCCTGACGGCTTAAACTTGTCTCCCTCCTCCTTTTCTGTCGCCGATAGAGAGAGCGGCTCCATTCTTACCTGGGCGCTGAGAGGGAGGGAGGGGTGCAGCCAGTCTGGTCCCACAAGCATCATCGTCATCGTAGGCAGTCCCTCGGAATCGAGGAAGACTTGCTTCCACTCCAAAAGTGAGTTCTCAGGTGACTGAACAGTCCAATAGGGGAATTACAGTCTCTGTCACAGGTGGGACAGACAGTGGTTGAGGGTAAGGGAGGGTGGGACTAGTTTGCCGCACGCTCCTTCTGCCTGCGCTTGGTTTCTGCATGCTCTCGGCAACGAGACTCAAGGTGCTCAGCGCCCTCCCGGATGCTCTTCCTCCGCTTAGGGCGGTCTTTGGCCAGGGACTCCCAGGTGCCGGTGGGGATGTTGCATTTTATCAGGGAGGCTTTGAGGGTGGTCCTTGAAACGTTTCCTCTGCCCACCTGGGGCTCGCTTACCGTGTAGGAGTTCCGAGTAGAGCGCTTGCTTTAGGAGTCTTGTGTCGGGCATGCGGACAGCGTGGCCCGCCCAACATTGTTCGCATGCCCGACACAAGGTCCCACAAGCAGCAATGTGGTGACGACCGGATAACCTGTTGTCGGTCAAGGGGTAAATATTGAGCCAGGACGCCTGGGGAGAACTCCTCAACGCTTCTTCAAGACAGTGGCCATTGGGATCTTTCACATCCACCTGAGAGGGCAGACGGGGCCTCGGTGTAACGTCTGATCTGAAAGACGGCAGATTCCCCCCCCCCCCCCCCCCCCCCCACCATGAGGCTCAAGGACATGCACCTCAGCACTCCGAGAAGCTGAAACGGTTGGGACACTCCCGGGCTAGTGGATAAAGCCTGTGCCAGCTGTTGTACTGAGCCATACTGGACAGACTGGATGCGGGGAGGATGTTTCCCCCGGGGCTGGGAAGTCTAGAACAAGGGGTCACAGTCTCAGGATACGGGGTAGGAAATTTAGGACTGAGATGAGGAGAAATGTTTTCACTCCGAGGGTGGTGAACCTGTGGAATTCTCTACCACAGAAGGCTGTGGAGGCCAAGTCACTGAATATATTTAAGAGGGAGATAGATAGATTTCTAGAAACAAAAGGCATCAAGGGGTATGGGGGAAAAGCGAGAATATGGTGTTGAGATAGAGGATCAGCCTTGATCATATTGAATGGCGGTGTAGACTCGAAGGGCCGAATGGCTACTCCTGCACATATTTTGTATTTTCGATATAGACCTGGGGCTGCATGTTAGGTTCCGCTCATTTCGGGACGGTAAAGTTTGCGCCCGGAAACAGCTTGCGCCTTAGTCAGCAACATTCATCGGCTGGGCCCTGAGTGTGGGGCGGAGCGCTAATGGGGGCGTTCCACACCTCTCTCGGGGCGCTAGGCCGGCTGTGCTTTGGGAAAATCCCGAGCTAAACAGCGGGCCACAGAGCGCTGTGCGAGGGGCCTGGGGCAGGAGGCGGACCTGAAAAAAAAACACCACCAAAAACATTCCCAATAAATACCGCACGGCACCACAACATAAATCGGCCAGAAAGAAACAATCACAGTTACCTGAGGTCGACGTTTCTTGCCTTGCTACGGCCGCTCCCAGGCGTTCCCACCAGGGCAGCAGCCAAAAATCGAGCCGGTGTCACAACCCAGGGGCGTTGCACACGGGCGCGCCTCTCCCGGGCGGTTAAGCTCCGCGCCCCCCCTCCCCCGTCGACACCGGCACCGAATGTCCCGGCGGGGCAGTTGGCCGCCCGCTCGGCGCAAGTGCTCGCCGTCACCATTGTCGCCCTTCCAGGGCGCTAACAGGGGGCGGCAGAAGGCCGGAAATGCAGCCCTCTGTCTGGTTCCCAGTTGGTGCTGAGGTGACCGAGCGCGGCAGAATGGCAGTGTCTCCGTGAGGGGACAGAGAGCGGCCAGGGCTCCAGCGATTGAGCCTTGCCGGGTCGGGTTTGGCTGTGATGCTGCTCACGGTCGGATAGCCAGTCACTGCTTACTGTTTCAATGGCGAACGGTGAGGGGCCGAGGGGCCACCTTTTGGGAGGGTGCGGGGGATGGATTCTATTTTTAAATCTTTCTGTTTTGGGATTTAGTAAATACACAGTCGGCTAACGCACCGGCTGAAATAATGTGCTTTTTCCCCTCTTCTCCTTTACGTTGGCAGATCGTTTAGAGTTGTTCAACTGCTGATGAAGAAACTGAAGGGAAAGCAGACTAAAGGTCACCTCGGAGCAGAGTACGGTGAAAAACCTGGTTATTTATGTTGGGTGTTGCAACGTGCTGCAACAAGGAAACGTAGCTGACATACGGTTAAAGGAGGGAACTTTGACTGGCGGGGCGGGGGGGGGTTGCCAAACCAGAGAAATTCAGCACTTGGTGCTTTTTTTTGGAGCAGGGCAGAAGTGGCCACATCATCGGGGCGGAGTAGCCGTCACTAGGGGGGGGAGAGTCAGAGTGGTCGTCACTAGGGGGGGGAAGGGTCAGAGTGGTCGTCACTAGGGGGGGGGAGGGTCAGAGTGGTCGTCACTAGGGGGGGGGAGGGTCAGAGTGGTCGTCACTAGCGGGGACAGAAGTGGGGGGGAGGGTCAGAGTGGTCGTCACTAGCGGGGGGGAGGGTCAGAGTGGTCGTCACTAGGGGGGGGGAGGGTCAGAGTGGTCGTCACTAGGTGGGGGGAGGGTCAGAGTGGTCGTCACTAGGGGGGGGGAGGGTCAGAGTGGTCGTCACTAGGGGGGGGAGGGTCAGAGTGGTCGTCACTAGTGGGGGGGAGGGTCAGAGTGGCTGACGCTACACGTCATCGCGCTGGTGCGTCACAACGCCCCTCCCCTTCAGTTAAAGGGGAGGGCCGCTGCCGACTCTGCAGCTACTTTGGTGGCAAACACTGGGCCACCAGGGCGGGTTTCGGCCGGGCCAGCGGCCTGGCACCCGATCATTGCCGGCCCGATCTGGCAGTCGGCCGACGAAACAAAAACGTGGGAGTCGCCGCCACCTCCCCTTTAAGGGCGGCCACCTCCCCTTTAAGGGCGGCCACACCAGCAAAAGCTGTCTGGCGCTGACCGGTGGGCAATTTCCCGCGGGGCAATTTCAGGAAGGGGCCACCCACCGCCAGTCGGTAAGGGGGTCGGTGCGTGCACGCCGCGGCGGGCAAACGGGCGGAGCAGTCCCCTAAACCGCTCCAAAACCGAGGAAGGACAATTTGTAAAATGGCGGCCCCTCCGCAGAGAATCAGCGGCCAGTCCGCACCGACCCCGTGGCTGACGCTGGCAGGCGGCCACGGGCCTTATAGAAAGGGGCACTTTCGACCCCCGGGTATCGCGGGGCTCTGAGCGGTGAGATGCCAGCCTTCCCAGATTATTGGTATTTTATTCGGAGAGGGGAAAATTGAAAGAAAAAGACTTGGATTTCTCTGCCGCCTTTCACAACCTCAGGACGTTCCAAAGCGCTTTACAGCCAATGAAATACTTTCGGAGCGTTGTAATGTGGGAAACCCGGCAGCCAATTTGCGCACAGCAAGCTCCCACAAACAGCAATGTGATGATGACCAGATAATCTGTATTTTTTTTGTTATGTTGATTGAGGGATAAATATTGCCTGGAACACCGTCTTCGAAATAGTGCCGTGGGATCTTTCACGTCCACTTGAGAGAGCAGACGGGGCCTCGCTTTTAACGTCTCATCCAAAAGACGAGACATTGCAAAGGAGTGGTTTAATAATCTGAAGAGATTTTTATGATTGTCATTCTCATTTCAAGAACCTGCACACAATTATTTTTGCCCCTGTTGACGTCTGATTAACAGTTCCCCGCGGGTCCAGTTTGGGAACTTGGGAACAATGAACCGACATTCTGAGCTCCCCACAAAGAACTCGCTAACTGCTACCTCGTCGTCTGAGTGCTTGTGGCCACTTTCAGCGCATGCCAGCCAATTATTGAGGCCCCTGGGGCAATGTGAACGAGACAGTGTGTGAAAGCTTTACTGGCAGGGGTGTAAACACATTGCATCAGTCTTCTGTGGATCGGCACTAAGTGGAAGCCTAGTGCCACGCTCCCTGGGGGATGTACACTTGTTTATCTCCTTTCTTGCATCTTGGCACCTCTCTACACGGGGTGGAGATGTGGAACCCCAAAGGCTATGGCTCAGTGGGTAGCCCCCTCGCCTCTGAGTCAGAAGGTTGTGGGTTTAAGTCCCACTCCAGAGACTTGAGCACATAAATCTAGGCTGACACTCCCAGTGCAGTGCTGAGGGAGCGCCGCACTGTCGGAGGTGCCGTCTTGCGGATGAGACGTTAAACCGAGGCCCCGTCTGCGCTCCCAGGTGGATGGAAAAGATCCTGTGGCGAAGAAGAAGAGTGGGGGAATTCTCCCCGGTGTCCTGGGGCCAATATTTTTTATCCCTCAATCAACATAACAAAAACAGATTATCCGGTCGTTATCACATTGCTGTTTGTGGGAGCTTGCTGTGCGCAAATTGGCTGCCGCGTTTCCAACATTACAACAGTGACTGCACTCCAAAAGTACTTCATTCTCTGTAAACCGCTTTGAGATATCTGGTGGTTGTGAAAGGCGCTATATAAATGTACGTCTTTTTTTCTTTCAGCGTTCCCTGTAATTTATTTGGGTGTCACCCGCCCGCTTTAAGGAGCTGCACAGGCCATTCCAAATCCCATGCATGCACGGTTTCTGCATTCACAAGCCGGCTGCGCGGGTCCCTGGGACGCAGTGCAGCCGCGCAGCTTACGGGGAACTTTGCTGGGGGTTCAATTGGAGCTTTCAAGGCTGAGATTATTTGTTGGTTTGAGGCCATGCAACAAAGGCAGGGAGATGGAGTTAAGGTACAGATCAGCCATGATCTAAATATAAGCTAGTCGCTAATAAATCAATTAAAGGATTGATCAGAAACTTCTTCACCCCAGAGAGAGGTGAGAATGTGGAACTCTCTACCACAGGGAGTGGTTGAGGCGAATAGCACAGATGTATTTAAGGGGGAGCTGGATAAACACATGAGGGAGAAAGGAATAGAGGGATATGCTGATAGGGTTACAACACCAATTTGCATCAAGGTCCAGGTCGGTGATTGGAGCGTGGGCAGGTACAGCAGGAGCGATGAGGTCGGGGCGAAGGAGCGGCGAGAGAATGTAGAGGGACGTGATCGGGGCCCAGGTGAGGCGTGAGTTCGGGGCCAGAAGAGGCGAGGGCCCAGGGGCAGCACAGACCAGCCCACACGGCGATATTTGTGCACACTGGGTCCGTGCAGCAGAGCTGGTCTCCAGTCGTCTTGGTCAACCCTTGCCACTGGACCAAGACCTAGCTCTGTCAAGCCCGTGTGGTGGCTGGTGTACAACGGTCACCCCACGTAAAAAAAAAAAATCCAGGCACAGGCATCTTCCACCCTTCAACGTGTAGTTCGGGATCTGGAATATTAGGTCCTTCATTGGAACACCTGTGAACTCATCCTTTTTTGGCGTAGAAGCAAGTCATCCTCGTTTCGAGGGACCGCCTATGATGGTGAGATTTATAGAGCGCATTCAATGTAGCAAAAGGTCCCACGTCACTTAACGAGGACCACATAAGGAGACATTACAACAGGTGGCCAAAAGCTTGGTCAAAGAGGTAGGTTTTAAGGAGCGTCTTAAAGGAGCGAGAGAGACGAGGAGAAGTTTAGGGAGGGCATTCCAGAGCTTGGGGCCCAGGCAGCTGAAAGCACGGCCGCTGATGGTGGAGCGATTAAAATTGAGGATGCGCAAGAGACGCAGAGATCCAGGGGGTTTGTGGGGCTGGAGGAGATTACAGAGATAGGGAGCTGACGAGGCCATGGAGGGATTTGAAAACAAGGATGAGGATTTTAAGCTCGAGTTGTTGTTGGACCGGGAGCCAGTGTAGGTCAGCGAGCGCAGGGGAGTGATGAGTGAACGTGACTTGGTGAGGGTTTTGGACGAGCACAAGTTAATGTAGGGTGGAAGATGGGAGGCTGTCCCAGAGACCACTGGAATAGTCCAGTCTAGAGGAAACAAAGGCATGGATGAGGGTTCCAGCAGCAGATGAGCTGAGGCAAGGGTGAAGAGACGGAGTTGGGGGGGAGGGGGCTTGTGTGGAGCACAATCACCGACACAGACCAGTTGGGCCAAGCGGCCTGTTTGTATAGAATCGTAGAAATTTACAGCATTTCGGCCCATCGTGTCCGCGCCGGCCGACAAAGAGCTACCCAGCCTAATCCCACTTTCCCGCTCTCGGTCCGTAGCCCTGCAGGTTACGGCACTTCAGGTGCACATACAAGTACTGGTTAAATGTGGTGAGGGTTTCTGCCTCTACCACCCTTTCAGGCAGTGAGTTCCAGACCCCCACACCACCCTCTGGGTGAAGAAATTTCCTCTCAAACCCCCTCGAAACCTCCCCCCAATTACGTTAAATCTATGCCCTCTGGTTGTTGACCCCTCTGCCAAGGGAAACGGGTCCTTCCTATCCACTCTATCCAGGCCCCTCGCAATTCTATACACCTCAATCAGGTCTCCCCTCAGCCCCCTCTGTTCCAAAGAAAACAGACCCAGCGTCTCCAATCTGCCCTCGAGTTTTTACGTGCTGTAATTTCTACGTGTTTACAGATATCAGCAGGCACTGTCCTAGTAATGCTATTTTAACAATAAATGTCACCCCCTCCCCCCCCCCCCCTCCGCAGAGAACCGAGCAGACGGGCGTACCGAATGCGGCTGCGGGCGGAGATCCTCCACATCATCAGCAGCCTGGCTGACCTGGCAAACGCCGTGCACTGGATGCCGCCCGGCTTCTTGTGGGCGGGGAAGTTCCCCGAGTGGCTGGTCGGACTGATGGGGACGCTCTCTTCGGCGATCGGTCTCTATCAAATGTCCCACGGGAGCGACAGCGCCACGGAACCCTGAGAAGAGGGCCGGTGGGGAGGGGGGGGGGGGGGGGCGCGTGACTTCGACCCGGTAATCTGGCACCTCGGTTCAGTCTGTCGGTGGATTCGGTGACGTCGGTGGGGGAGGGGGGTGCACTGGCTGTCGTTTTTGGCGGGACGACTGGGGAGGGGGGTGAGTTGAATGTAAGTCCTATCGCCCCCCCCCCCCTACCACCCCACCCAGCTGGACCCTCCGGCGAGATGAAACAGTTACGTTGGGGCTTGATCCCAGTGAAACCTTGGCTCTGTCCCCAAGTTTGTCATCAACCGGCCCGACACTGGCAAGGCACCCTGCTACCGAGCTGGCCGAGCTCAAACATGTCTGAATTTTGGACCCAGATTAGCAATCTCCCACCCCGCCCTCACCCTTTACCGTAGAATCTTACAGTGCTGAAGAAGGCCATTTGGCCCATGGTGCCTGCTTTGCCTCTCCGAGAGAGATATCCAATTAGTCCCACTCCCCATTGTTTTATTTTTACTCAGAGCAGTGTTGAGGAAATTTCCTTTACCCCACTTGCCTGCTTCCGGGGACAACCGAGAAGAAATGTGTGTCAGGGGCTCTCCCCATGACCTCGAGGGGGGGGGGGTGCGCCCTTTGCTCCAGTGCAGACTAGGGAGGCTCAGGATTGGACCGTGGGTCTGTACTGAGTTAGCCAACCTCGCCGCTGGGCTGGGCGGGGGGGCGCTCCACAAACGGGCTCCCTTGGGTTAGCGAGCGGAATAATCGATCAGGGAGGGAGCCGCTCCTGGCCGCTGCCCTTGCTGGGATTGTGCGTGTTGTGGGCTTTTGGGGCGAGATCGCAGGTGGGTTCGGCTGCGAGGGGGGCTCCTGTTGCGACACTCCCGTGTCTCGGCAGACTGGCGGAGAACGGCTACCCTGGAGGGCCCCTGCCGAAGTGATTCTCCACTTCTGGACGGGGTTAAAATATCGGGTAAAAATAAAAACTGGGGACCTTGAGCATGCCTACTTTGGGACGTCACTAACTGCCGATTGTCGGTGATGTGAAGTGGTTTGTACCACACGGAAATCCAAACACTGAAACCTCGCGTTTAAAACTGGGTTAAAAGGCAGCAAGGCATTTATTTTCAGGTACACACACACACACATATTTTTTTTAATTACTCCAGCAGAGCCGGGCTGTGTACAAGGGGATAGCCTCCCAGGGACTCCCCCCTCACCTCCATCCTAACTTACTAAAGACAAGTGCTTATAGACAAGCAGAGCTACCATTGCAAAAAACATAGCGACAAAAATAGCATTAATCGCTCAACAAATGTGTAAAATGATAACCGATGGACAGAAATAGAACCTACGGTGTAAAGAAAAGTGTTTGAGAATTTAAAAATCTAAATGTAATTTTTTTTCAATTAACAATATTCTTATTTCAAGTTTCACATTTTGTTTGCGTTTTTCTGATTCTGATTATAAACCTTTGTGCCCTCCGTTTTCTCGGAATCATTCATAGGCTGTAGCGTTTAAAGTCACCTATTTTCCACTAAAAAAAATTGTTAATTACTTTTTTAAATTATCCATTCATGCGGGCGTCGCTGGCAAGGCCGGCATTTATCGCCCGTCCCCAGTTGCCCCTTGAGAAGGTGGTGGTGAGCCGCCTTCTTGAACCGCTGCAGTCCCGGGTGGTGAAGGTGCTCCCACAGTGCCGTTGGGTAGGGCCGCATCCAATGCCAAGGTCGATGCCGCGTGTTCCATCCACTTTATTTCACATGATGCGGTTTTTGATGCAACTGAGCGTCTCGCTGGGCCATTTCAGAGGGGCAGTTCAGAGTTGCCCACATTGCTGTGGGTCTGGAGCCACATGTAGGCCGGACCGGGTAAAGACGGCAGATTTCCTTCCCTAACAACAACAACAACTTTTATTTATATGGCGCCTTTTATGTAGTAAAACGTCCCAAGGCGCATCACAGCAGTGTTATAAAACAAAGCAGATAAATTTGACACCGAGCCATACAGGAAGAATTTATATGGCAGATAGTCAAAGAGGTAGGTTTTAAGGAGCGTCTTTAAGGAGGAAAGAGAGGTGGGGAGGTTTAGGGAGGGAGTTCCAGAGCTTGGGGCCCAGGCAGTTGAAGGCACGGCCACCGATGGTTGAGCGATTATAATCAGGGATGTTCAAGAGGGCAGAAGGTGAGGAGCGCAGAGATCTCGGGGTGGGGGGTGGGGGGGGGGGGGGGGTTGTGATGCTGAAAGAGATTACAGAGATAGAGACATTAGTGATCCAGACAGGCTTTGACAACAATCCGGTAGTTTCATGGCCACTATTACTGAGACATAGAAACATAGAAAGTAGGTGCAGGAGCAGGCCATTCGGCCCTTCGATCCTGCACCATCATTCAATAAGATCATGGCTGATCATGCAACTTCAGTACCCCATTCCTGCTTTCTCTCCATACCCCTTGATCCCTTTAGCAGTAAGGGCCACATCTAACTCCCTTTTTGAATATATCTGACGAATTGGCCTCAACAACTTTCTGTGGTAGAGAATTCCACAGGTTCACAATTCTCTGAGTGAAGAAGTTTCTCCTCATCTCAGTCCTAAATGGCTTACCCCTTATCCTTAGAATGTGACCAACATCGGGAACATCCTTCCTGCACCTAACTTGTTCAATCCCGTCAGAATTTTATATGTTTCTATGAGATGCCCTCTCATTCTTCTAAATTCCATTGAATATAAGCCTAGTCGATCCAGTCTTTCCTCATATGGTCAGTCCTGTCATCCCGGGAATGAGTTTGGTGAACCTTCGCTGCACTCCCTCAATAACAAGAATGTCCTTCCTCAGATTAGAAGACCAAAACTGTACACAATGTTCAAGGTGTGACCTCACCAAGGCTTTGTACAACTGCAGTAAGACCTCCCTGCTCCTATACTCAAATCCCCTAGCTATGAAAGCTAACATGCCGTTTGCCTTCTTCACCGCCTGCTGTGCCTGTATACCAACTTTCAATGACTGATGTACCATGACACCCAGGTCTCGTTGCACCTCCCCTTTTACTAATCTGCCTGCCTGTTTTTACCACCAAAGTGGATAACCTCACATTTATCCACATTATACTGCATCTGCCATGCATTTGCCCACTCACCTAACCTGTCCAAGTCACCCTGCAGCCTCTTAGCATCCTCCTCACAGCTCACACCGCCACCCAGCTTAGTGTCATCTACAAACTTGGAGATATTACATTCAGTTCTTTCATCTAAATCATTAATGTATATTGTAAATAGCTGGGGTCCCAGCACTGAACCTTGCGATACCCCACTAGTCACTGCCTTTATATTCCAGATTCATTCAATTAGCAATTCAAATTCACAAACTACCATGGTGGCATTTGAACTCCTGTGTGCGGATCATTAGCCCAGAGCTCTGGATTACTAGCCCAGTATCCCAACCATTTGAATGAAGCAATGTAAATTACACAGCGTAGTGGGACTTTAAAAATGTGAATTATCGGATCATTTAAAATAAGCGAGCCTTGAATTGAGAAGGGATAGCTGTACATCTAACTAAAATAATTGTGGGAGGGGAACAGAACCAAACCTATGGCGAGCTGGTTATATCATCATCATCATAGGCGGTCCCTCGAACGAGGATGACTTGCTTCCACGCGAGTTCGCAGATGTTTCAATGAAGGACCCGATGTTCCAGTCCTGAACTCCAGTTGAAGGGGTGGAAGATGCCTGTGCGTGGATTTTTTTAACGTGGGGTGGCCGTTGCACACCAGCCACCACACGGGCTTGACAGAGCTCGGCCTTTATCCAGTGGCAAGGGTTAACCAGGACAACTGGAGACCTGCTCTGCTACACGGACCCAGTGCGCACACAAATCGCAGTGTGGGCTGGGCCCGTGCTGTCCCTGGGCCCTCGGCTCTTCTGGGCCCCGTACCCTCATTCACCGCACCTCCGCCTTATATAGCACGGATCTTGGGCAGCAGACAGCAAGTGAACCACCAGGCTCGCCTGCCTTTTATTTAAAGCTGCACCTTGCCAGCCACTGGCCACGTCAGCCGTGGTTCAGTGGGCAGCACCCTCGCCTCTGAGTCACACAGTTGTGGGTTCAAGTCCCACTTCAGAGACTTGAACACAAAAATCCAGGCTGACACTCCCAGTGCAGTGCTGAGGGAGCGCTGCACTGTCGGAGGTGCCGCCTTTCAAACGAGACGTTAAACCGAGGCCCCGTCTGCTCTCACAGGTGGGCGTAAAAGATCCCAGGGCCACTATTTTTGCAGAAGAGCAGGGGGAGTTCTCCCCGGTGTCCGGGGGCCAATATTTATCCCTCAGTCAACACCTAAAAACACGATGGGGCTGAAATTCAGGGTCCGGATAAGGCCTGTTACCCCCCCCCCCCCACCCTGTTTGGCGGCGGAATCGATGGGGCGGTCCCCACTCCCGATCCGCTGCTGCCGACTGCCCCAAGCGCGTCATCAAAGCGCGCACCTCCGTAACACTCCGCCCCAAATTTACCTTCAAAAACCCTTGACCTGCCGCGCGGTGCCCCTGACAGCTTTATCGGTCGGTGCACCTGGTCCTGTGTGTGTGCAGCGCGGCGGCCGCCATTTTTTTTTTTGCCGGCCAACTTGCCGATCGGCCGGACGATTATGGCCCTCCGGAGCAGCCCGGTAAACCGCCCGCCCCCCCCCTCTTGGATGCCAGGCCACTGGCCCGGCTGAAACCCTTCCTGGTGGCCCAGTGGGCCGATCTTAAATAATCGCCAATTCTCTCCCCTTTAAACGTCAGCATCCGCTCCGCCACTGACTGACAGTGGCGCTGACTCGGTCCCGCCCCTCACCAGCACTTATCGCCGCACCACCGTCCCCATTATGACCGAATTCCAGTCTTCTCAAAAATAAAAGACAAGGACCTGAATATGGATCAAGTGTCGACCTCTTCCGAGACGGCGGTAAAAACACTTCAAAAACCCTAAGCGCACCAACTTTCTGCCCCGATGTCCTGGTCATCATCACATTGCTGTTTGTGGGAGCTTGCTGTGCGCAAATTAGCTGGCGCGTTTCCCACAATACAGCAGTGACTTCACTCCAAAAAGTGCCTCATTGGCTGTAAAGCGCTTTGAGAGACGTCCTGAGGTTGTGAAAGCCGCCATATAAATTCAGGTTCTTTTATTTTTCGAACGTGGGAAGTTGCCTTTGGCGTCCCTGCGGGAGACTCGAAACGTTTCGAAGAATATAAAAGCAGGTTGGCAGGTTGCTGACCGAGTGTCACGTCTGAAGGCAACCTGTGAATGCAGCAACGCTGCTGAAGTAAAAGGCAGAAAAAACTGGTAATAGGCAGCGCCTGAGAAGAGAAGAGGCTGCCCCTGTGTATTTATCCTTTGTTGCTGATTCCCCAAGTGGCCCCCAGGGTTTTTAATGCAGAGGCGCCTTCATAATTGGAACTTTGTGCTGGTTTTATTTGCAAACTTGACGCAAAGCTGTGAATTGTGCCTACGCATTGCCACGGTAACTATATATCCTGACTGAAATAAAGCCTTGTCCACCCTCAAACAAAAAGGCTTGAAAAAGAAGTGTCAGGGCAGAGCTTATTAAGATTCTACGGGCATCAATACATTGAATACACGGCTGCGGTAGTGTAGCGGTTATCTTACTCGACTAGTGATCCCACCGTGGCAGTTTGAGGGAAAGAAATCTGGAAATAAAAAGCTGGTACAGGTTGAACCTCTCTTATCCGGAACTCTCGGGACCCGGCCTGTTCCGGATCAGGGATTTTTCCGGACAAGGGGTGGTCACATTAAATTGGATGGTACAGGTACTGAGCAAGGGGATATTGGGGCTGGCTGGCTTGGGGCTGGGAGTACGGCAGAGAGATCGTGGGGGGGGTGGATCGCGGGGTCAGGCCAGCGATTGCGGGAGTCGGCCGTGAGGAAGGGCTTCAATTTGTTCGTGTCGGAGTTCTGCGCATGCGCCACCCGGTGGCCGGGAATGGTTCTGGACGAGGGGTGGTTCTGGATAAGGGAGTTTTGGATAAGGGAGGTTCAACCTGTACCCGTAACACTAGACAAATGTGGCCACCAAGCTGTCGGATTGTCGGAAAAACCCAACTGGTTGACTAATGCCTCTTGAGGGATGGACATTACCGTTCTTACCTGATCTGGGCCTAGACGTGTCGCCCGTCCCATGCCAGCATGGTTGACTCTGAAGTTGACCCGAGCGAGCAGTCTGAATGTCCCGTGCAGCCGGCTCTTGAATGGAAAAAACGCACATGTGTGGAAATTTGAGCGAGCTGCGCAGCCCATTAAAGAAGATTTACATTGATATAGCGCCATTCACGACCGCCGTACGTTCCAAAGCGCTTTACAGCCAATGAAGTACTTTTGCAACGTAGTCACTGTTGTGATGTGGGAAACGTGGCAGCCAATTTGCGCACAGCAAGCTCCCATAAACAGCAATGTGATTCTGACCAGATAATCTTTTTTTCTTGTTATGTTGAGGGATAAATATTGGCCCAGGCCACCCTGCTCTTCTTTGAAATGGTTACCATGGGATCTTTTACATCCACCTGAGACTAGGCGGAGCCTCGGTTTAATGTCTCATCTGAAAGACAGCACCTCCGACAGTCGATTTCCCCCCGCCCCCAAAATTAGAGGGAACATTGCAAGCAAGCCACTCTGTTGTATCAGACCAAGGACGGACAATAAACGCCAGCCTTGCCTGCGATGCCCACATCTCAAGAATGAATTTAGGAAAATAACCACAATCTCTGTAACCAGGGACGTGACCTCAAGGGGATGGGGAGGTGAAGGGGCAGTTTGGATATATACACAGTGCGTGGTGAATATACGGAACAGTGCATAGTGTCAGTAAATTCAGGAGGTATCCTGGTAGATATTTGGTAGAGAAGGCTATAAAAGAGAGTATGCATGTAATGTTTTTCCAAATTTGTATTTATCATCATCATTATCATAGGCAGTCCCTCGAAATCGAGGAAGACTTGTTTCCACTCTAAAAGTGAGTTCTCAGGTGGCTGAACAGTCCAATACGGGAATTACAGTCTCTGTCACAGGTGGGACAGACAGTGGTTGAGGGAAAGGGTGGGTGGGGAGTCTGGTTTGCCGCATGCTCCTTCCGCTGCCTGCGCTTGCTTTCTGTATGCTCTCGGCGACGAGACTCGAGGTGCTCAGCGCCCTCCCGGATGCTCTTCCTCCACTTAGGGCGGTCTTTGGCCAGGGACTCCCAGGTGTCGGTGGGGATGTTGCATTTTATCAGGGAGGCTTTGAGGGTGGTCCTTGTAACGTTTCCTCTGCCCACCTGGGGCTTGCTTGCTGTGTTGGAGTTCCGAGTAGAGCGCTTGCTTTGGGAGTCTCGTGTCGGGCATGCGGACAGTGTAGCTTATAGCACCTTTAATGTAGCAAAACATTCCAAGGTGCTTCACAGGAGCGTAAATCGGACAAAATAAGAGATTTAGGACAGGTGAACAAAAGCTGGGTCAAAGGGGTAGGTTATAAGGAGCGGTTTAAAGGAGGAGAGAGAGACGGAGAGGTTTAGGGAGGGAGTTCCAGAGCTTGGGGCCCAGGCAACAGAAGACACGGCCGCCAATGGTTGAGCGATTATAATCAGGGATGCGCAAGGAGCCAGAAATCTCAGCGGGCTGGAGGAGGTTGCAGTGGTGAGAGGCGAGGCCATGGAGGGATTTGAACATGAAGCACAACGGTCTCTTGTGGTCCTGTGGTGAGCGATATTCAGGGATGGTGTCCCTTTAAAACAAATCGTCTCAGTGCCAGTTCACAAAAAATTAGCCAACAGCTTAAGACTTTTGTTTGTTTCTGACGCAATGGTTGGTGTTTTCACCCAAACAATCCCCGAGTCAGAATGTTCTGAGAAAATTTACCTCCGTTTGAGGTGGCTCGGTGGGTAGCACTCTCTCTCTCGCCTCTGAGTCAGAAGGTTGTGGGTTCAAGTCCCACTCCAGAGACTTGAGCTCAAAGATCTAGGCTGACACTCCCAATGCAGTGCTGAGGGAGTGCTGCACTGTCGGAGGTGCCGTCTTTTGGATGAGACGTTAAACCGAGGCCCCGTCTCTCAGCTGGGAATGGCACTATTTCGCTTGTTGCATGCTCCTGCTCCTGCTCTTATTTCTTATGCATGGCGTGATTGTAAAGGGTTGATGTGAATAATATGTGAGCTATCATAATAAGAACATAAGAAATAGGAGAAGACCATTCGGCCCCTTGAGCCTGCTCCGCCATTTAATAAGATCATGGCTGATCTGCTACCTCAACCCCACTTTCCCACCCGATCCCGGTATTCCTTCATTCCCTGAGTGTCCCAAAATTATTATTGAATGGCGGAGCAGGCTCGAGGGGCCAGATGGCCTACTCCTGCTCCTATTTCTTATGTTCTTATATCGGCCGTTCCTTCCTCGTCGCTGGGTCACAATCCTGGAACTCCCTCCCTAACAGCACTGTGGGAGCACCTTCACCACACGGGACTGCAGCGGTTCAAGAAGGCGGCTCACCGCCACCTTCTCGAGGGGCGGTTAGGGACGGGCCACAAATGCCGGCCTTGCCAGCGATGCCCACAACCCATGAATGAATTTTTTTTTTTAAAGTCATGCTATGAGGGACTTCAGTTCCCTGGAGAGGCTGAGGTTGTTCTCTTTGGAGCAGAGAAGGTTACGGGGCGGTTTGATAGAGGTGTTCAAAATCGTGGAGGTTTTGATGGAGTAAATAAGGTGAACCTGTTTCCACTGACGGGTGGGTCGATGAACAGAGGGCACAGATTTAATTGGCCAAGAACTGAACCTTACCCAGTACAAACCCTCGTTCATCTATCATCCTCGTCCTCACTAATTCTGAAATTTATCTGTGGGTGGGAGGGCTGGTAATTGAATAAATCTGAAAAATCAGTCGGCTTAATTATAAAATTATCTAGTTATTTTAAACTACATCTTTTAAAGGGGTATTAAAAACCTCAGAATAATACACTGCTCAATCAGCACTGTACGTACTCTGTTAATCTATCAGTAGTCACATGGGGCTCGCTACAAGCACATACTCTAATCTCGGAGTAAAAACTCATTGAAATTGCAGTTGTATCCAAACTCCCGCCGCCCCCATGAGATTACTGCCTTGTAAACACTGCCAGGTAACCACACCAGCCTGGAGTTTCCGAAAACAGATCGTCAGTGAGGTAATGGTCTATCGGAAAATCTCAGAGCCTGCCAGAGATGGAAAAGCATTTGCAGGGCCCTGGGGAACGAGCAGGAGCGAGTGGAACTAATTGGATCGCTCTGTCACAGAGCCAGCATGGGGACGATGGGCCGAATGGCTGCCTCCTGTGCAGTGAGATTCCATGAATTCTGTTTCTTTAGAACGTAAATTTTAGGAATTTTATTTAATCATATCCCACTGTGTGTTGTGGCTGCATGCTGGAGTACTGCGTGCAGTTCTGGTCACCACATTACAGTAAAGATATGATTGCACTGGAGAGGGTGCAGAGGAGATTCACAAGGATGTTGCCTGGACTGGAGAATTTTGGCTACGAGGAAAGATTGGAGATGCTGGGTCTGTTTTCTTTGGAGCAGAGGAGGCTGAGGGGAGACCTGATTGAGGTGTATAAAATTATGAGGGGTTTAGATAGAGTGGATAGGAAGGGCCTGTTTCCCTTGGCAGAGGGGTCAACAACCAGGGGGCATAGATATAAAGTAACTTGTAAGAGCTATAGAGGATATAGGCTGGGTTTGTTCTCCTTGGAACAGAAAAGGCTGAGAGGAGACCTCATTGAGGTGTGTAAAATTTTGAGGGGTCTGGATATAGTGGATAGCGAGGGCCTATTTCCCTTGGTGGAGGGGTCAATTACGAGAAGGCATAGTTTTAAAGTGGTTGGTGGAAGGTTTCGAGGTGATTTGAGGGGAATTTTCTTCACCCAGAGGGTGGTGGGGGTCTGGGGCGGAACTCGCTGCCTGAAAGGGTGGTAGAGGCAGAAACCCTCACCACATTTAAAAAATACTTGGATGTGCACTTGAAGTGCCGTAACCTACAGGGCTACGGACCGAGAGCTGGAAAGTGGGATTAGGCCGGGTAGCTCTTTGTCGGCCGGCGCGGACACGATGGGCCGAATGGCCTCCTTCCGTGCTGTAAATTTCTATGATTCCATAAGAGAAGCTCGGCTTCAACTCCCAGTCTGAACAGAACCAATAGGGACCAGGAGAGTCTTGCATTGGATCCTGGTCTGTGCTGATCCGGGTTAAGGTAAGGATGCTGCCATTTCACAGAATCAGGCAGCGAGGAAGGAGGTGTCCGGCACACTCACGCTTGTGCCTGCTCTTTGAGAGCGTTTATCCCACACCCCCTGCTCTTTCCCCAGAGCCCTACAAGTGTTTCCCTTTCAAGTATACATCCAATTATCCTTCTCAAAGTTCCGATTTATTTTTTTATTTGCTCCCGGAATGTGGGCGTCGCTGGCAAGGCCGGCATTTATTGCCCGTCCCTAATTGCCCCCTGAGAAGGTGGTGGTGAGCCGCCTTCTTGAACCGCTGCAGTCCCGTGTGGTGAAGGTGCTCCCACACGGTGCTGTTGAATCTGCATCCACCATAGGCAGGCAGTGCATTCCAAAAGCAAGGTTTGCATTTGTATCAGCCGTGGGCTCAGCGGGTAGCCCCCTCGCCTCTGAGTCAGGAGGCTGTGGGTTCAGGTCCCACTCCAGCGACTTGAACACAAAAATCAGTGCAGTGCCGAGGGAGTGCTGTACTGTCGGAGGTGCCGTCTTTCAGATGAGATGTTAAACCGAGGCCCCGTCTGCTCGCTCAGGTGGACGTAAAAGATCCCATGGTACTATTTTGCAGAAGAGCAGGTGTCCTGGCCAATATTTATCCGTCAATCAACGTCACTAAAACAGATTATCTGGGTCATTTGTCACATTGCTGATTGTGGGAGCTTGCTGTGCACAAATTGGCCATCATGTTTCCTACACTTCAGTAAGCACTTCATTGGCTGTAAAGTGCTTTGGAACGTTTGGTGGTTGTGAAAGATGCTATAGAAATGCCACTCTTTATTTATATAGCGCCTTTCATGACCTCAGAATGTCTTAAAGCACTTTACAGCCAATGAAGTACTTTTTGGAGTGTAGTCACTGTTGTAATGTAGGAAATGCGGCAGCTAATTTGCGCACAGCAAGCTCCCACACTGTGATAATGACCAGATAATGTTTTTTTAGTGATGTTGATTGAGGGATAAATATTGGCCCCAGTACACTGAGGATAACTCCCCTGCTTTTCTTCGAAATAGTGCAATGGGATCTTTTACATCCACCTGAGAGCAGAAAGGGCCTTGGTTTAACGTTTCATCCCACTGCCCTATTTCGAAGAAGAGCAGGGGATTGCTCCCTGGTTAGCTGGGGCCAATATCTATCCCTCAAAAACAGATTACTGGGCTGTTTGTGGGAGCTTGCTGCGCGCAAATTGGTTGCTGCATTTCCTACATCACAACAGTGACTACGCTCCAAAAAGTACTTCATTGGCTGTAAAGCGCTTTGGGAGGTCCGGTGGTCTTTTCTCTCCCATCGACCATTTGCTTGAAGTGGTGAAATTGCAGTTAATGAAGGTTGCCACAAGGAGGCACCAACATCAAGGATCTGATTCGTTGTAGTAACTTGCTGTGACCAGCAGAGGGAGGAGGAGAGTCATTCCTGCTGAGAAACTGCTGGTTTTGACAGAGCAGAGAGCATCCTCTTTGTACCATGTTAAATGTGAGCAACACAGTGGTGGGGTTTTTTTTTTGAGGAGGTGATGTTTCTGTGTTGTGATACCTTTACTTTTTCCACTTTCCTTACCCACTCAAGTCAATCAACTGAGAAGTTTTAACGCTTGAAAATAATATTTTGAAGGACCAGATTTTTAAAGGGAAGGTCATAGCTGGGCTGCTGGGATTGTGTGCGGGACGAGTCTTTGGGAAGACGAGGATCTATTCCAAAACCCATGTCCGAAATAGGTCCACTGCAACGGCAGAGAAAAACAGGCACACACACACACACACACACACAGAAAACAGGCTTCATCATCATCATCGTCACAGGCAGTCCCTCGGGGTCGAGGAAGACTTGCTTCCAAACTAGAAATGAGTTCTCAGGTGACTGAGGGGTCCAATGCGGGATCTACAGTCTCTGTCCCGGGTGGGGCAGACGGTGGGTGGGGGGGGGGGGAGGGGGTGGCCTGGGTTGCCGCGCGCTCCTTCCGCTGTCGACGCTTGGCTTCAGCTTGCTCTTGGCGACGAGACTCGAGGTGCTTGGCGCCCTCCCCGGATGCTTTTCCTCCGCTTTGAGCGGTCTTGGGCCAGGAATTCCCAGGTGTCAGGGTGGAGGGATGCTACATTTTTTTTCAAGGAGGCTTTGAAAACAGGCACTCGCACCAGAAAACACGCACACACACACACACACACACAGAACGCAGGCACACGTGCGCTCACACACACACACACACAGAACGCAGGCACACGTGCGCTCACACACACACACACACAGAACGCAGGCACACGTGCGCTCACACACACACACACTCTCACACCTCTCTGCCGACATCTTTCCCGCTAAGCTGCCAATTAAAGGGGCCACGCATGGAAAACAAACGAGAGGGAACCTTTCCCACCGACACAAAACCAGCACACTCACAGGACCAACACCAAGAAGGCAGCTTGGCACACGCCAAATGACATGCACACCCGGGGTGGGGCAAAGGTGAAATCAGCCGGAGTAGTGCCCCCGAATTGTTCTTCTGCGACCCCCCCCACCCCACTCCCCCCCCCACCCCGGGGTGAGATTGACGGGTGAGCGCGGGCTCAGAATTCAGCAGCGACGCCTCCTCCACAGTCGAATAGCTGGCCGGCACTTGCTGACCGGGCTCGTTGATCGGGCTGTGCTGGGCGAGGCACCGGGGCTATTCTCCGGCAGGAGTCGCCACCTTCGCAAGGAGCGAGCAGGTGAAGCAGCTTGCTTAAAAGGGCAACGGATAAATAATGTGCGTTGAAATAAATTCAATGCCCCCCCCCCCCCACCACCCCGTTAAATTAAAGGCAACGCGCGCCCTTCACTCCAACCCTGATCAATGCAGCGTCTGTGCTAGTGCGACATCGCTCAGCCTAAAGTGAGGATGGGATTGAACGCGCTTTCTCAGCAGATGTGTCCAGTCAATCTGCAACGACAGCTAACTGCCGAAATACAGCACCCTCGTTAAATTGGAGCACCACCCCGGGGGTTGCAAATCAAACAGTAATTACTTGGATTAGTAACACCATTAGCCAGCCCTCTCCACCTCGGTCTAACTGACATTGCTCAATGGGCCCCACCAGCCTGGGAGTGGACTGAAACCCATTGCTCATCTGTAAATGGGGAGGATTTCTTCCGGAGTAATAACTTTTAACAAATGGGATAAAAACACAGCAGTACGGAGTGCCTCCCCACCCTCACCCGCCCCAACCCACCTCAACAGTGCTGGAAGGATAGAAGGAAAGATTCCATTTCTCTTCTTCGGCAGAGAGGATGACTTGCTTCCACACTACTGTGAGTTCTCAGGTGACTGATGAGACCAATGCGGGACCGACAGTCTCTGTCACAGGTGGGGCAGACGGTGGTTGGAGGGACGGGAGGGTGGGTTGCCGTGCGCTCCTTCCGCGGTTTGCGCTTGGCTTCCGCGTGCTCCCGGCGAAGCGACTCGAGGTGATCGGGCGCCTTCCGGGATGTTCCTCCTCCACTTTGAGCGACCTTGGGCCAGGGATTCCCAAGAGTCGGTGGGGAAAAGAGCGTGTTGCATTTCTACAGAGTCTTTCGCAACCACCGGACGTTCCCAATGTGCTGTACAGCCAATGAAGTACTTTTTGCCGTGTAGTCACTGCTGTAATCATACAATAGAATTATAGAAAGTTACAGCGCGGAAGGAGGCCATTTCGGCCCAGCGTGACCGCACTGGCTGACAAAGAGCTACCCAGCCTAATCCCACTTTCCAGCTCTTGGTCCGTAGCCCTGTAGGTTACGGCACTTACGGTAATGTGGGCAATGCAGCAACCAATTTGCGCCCAGCAAGCTCCCACGAAAACGTGATAATGACCAGATAATTTGTTTTTTTTGTTACGTTGATTGAGGGATAAATATTGGCCCCAGGACCCCGGGGATAACTCCCCCTGCTCTTCTTTGAAATCGTGCCCACGGGATCTTTTACACCCACCCGAGAGAGCAGACGGGGCCTCGGTTTAATGGCATCTCCGACAGTGCAGCACTCCCTCGGCACTGCACTGGGTGTCAACCTGGATTTTTGCACTCGGGGCTCTGAAGTGGGACTTGAACCCACAATCTTCTGACTCAGAGGCCAATGTGTCATGGCTGATGGTGAACAGTCGCAATAATTTACTTCAAAGCCACTTCCCTCAAACAAGTCCTCCTGACCTAACCGTTCTCAAATCCTTTGAAGAGTCGGTTTATAATGGTTACCTTTCTATATTATAGTTGATCCATCCCTCTACCTATGTTTATTACCCTGGTCACTAACGCTACACTTTAATCACTTACAGTTGACGTCACTTATTTCCTTGCACAAGCATTTGCCCTTTGCAGCACTCAGACACTAAAAGCAGAAGGTAAGCCATGCTTTCATCTCAGGACACTTCAAAGCTGCCCTGCTTTATCTTGGAAAGACACAAAGCAGTTTGACTATTAACCCTTAACTCCCCGCGGTGTCCAACATACAGCCCCCCAGGGTGTCCAGCAAAAACGATGCATCCTGGGGAGTTAGGTAGACCACACAGGCTCGGAGCACACAATCCACCTTCAGCTCACAGTGTCGGGGCTCTGGGTAAAACATATCCACTCTGAGAACAGGCTTTTGGGAGAGGCTGAGGCTTTCAAATGAAAACTTTAAATCAAGCAATTACAAATTTACACAGAGTGTATGTGACAGAAACAGGCCATTGGGCCCAGCGGCTCCGTGCCGGGGTTTATGCTCCACACCAGCCCCCTCCCCACCCCCGCTTCATCTCACCCCATCAACATATCCCTCTGTTCCTTTCTCCCTCATGTGTTTATCCAGCTTCCCCTCAAATGTCTAGAACTAGGGGCCATCAATATCAGACAGTCACCAATAAATCCAATGGGGAATTCAGGAGGAACGTCTTTCCCCAGAGCGGGGTGAGAATGTGGAACTCGCTGCCACAGGGAGGGGTTGAGGCGAATAGTGTCGATGCATTTAAGGGGAGGCTAGACAAGTATAGGAGGGAGAAGGGAATAGAGGGATATGGTGATGGGGTGAGATGGAGAGGGGTGGGAGGGGGCTGGTGTGGAGCATAAACACCGGTTGAATGGCCTATTTCTTTGCTGTAAATTTCATGTAAATTCTGTGTAAATTATGTAAATTCTATGTAAAATATATGTAAATTATGTAAATTCTATGTAAAATCTATGTAAATTCCATGCCTTCCGGGAATGAACTAAAGAGAGGCAGGAGGCCAGCGATCCCCCCCCCCCCCCCATGGGCCATACCCATCCGGGACCCATGAATGGCCATCTCTGCCAGGCCCAGGAAAAGACCCATGAGAAGTTCCTCCGACTGTGGCTGATCTTCAACCGCAGCTCCACTTTCCAGCCTGATCCCCACATCCTTTGATTTCCCCAAGAGTCCAAAAATCTATCGATCTCAGTCCTGAATATACTCCATGACTGAGCCTGCACGGCCCTCTGGGGCAGAGAATTCCAAAGGTTCACCACCCTCTTGAGTGAAGAAATTCCTCCTCATCTCAGTCCTAAATGGCCGACCCCTTATCCTGAGACTGTGACCCCTGGTTCTGGACTCCCCAGCCCCGGGGGAAACATCCTCTCAGCATCTACCCTGTCAATCCCCCTCAGATTCCTGTCTGTTTCACTGAGATAAAATAAATAGATATGGAGGTCTTCATCCATCCATACCTTCACCCTCAATCAACATAACAAAAACAGATTATCAGCTCATTATCACATTGCTCCTTTGTGGGAGCTTGCTGTGTGAAAATTGGCTGCCGTGTTTCATTGCAACAGTGACTACACTCCAAAAGTACTTCATTGGCTGTGAAGCGCTTTGGGACTTCCTGAGGTCGTGAAAGGCGCTATATAAATGCAAGTCTTTCTTTTGGACCGCAGAAGGGGCATCGATGAAGTGGCTTAAAGCGACATTGGTTGGCACTGCTCCGTGCAACACACCCAGATCCCCAGTGGGGGGGAACACATTGGGGCCCCTTTACCCGACAAGCCATTTCGCACTGCTCAGCTGCCAGTCTCGGGCGGAGCACCTGCCCGCTCCAGGTGCAGCCTTGACCACCTTGGCAACTGGCCCGGGGTCAATCCCACGCTCTCGCTGAACCAGGTACGGCAGAAACTCACAGCAGACCTTTTATTTGCATTTGCCTTTCATTCACAAGATTAATGGTGTTTGCTTCTGAGTCAGCTGGGATCAGAGGGAGAGGTTTAGTGCGGCAGAGAGTTCCATGAATGCGTTCCACTTAGCCTAGTCATTAGCCTTTTAAAAAGAAAGACTTGCATTTACATAGCGCCTTTCACGACCACCGGACGTCTCAAAGCGCTTTACAGCCAATGAAGTATTTTTGGAGTGTAGTCACTGTTGTAATGTGGGAAAGGCAGCAGCCAATTTGCGCACAGCAAGCTCCCACAGGCAGCAATGTGATAATGACCAGATAATCTCTTTTTTGTTATGTTGATTCGAGAGATAAATATTGGTCAGGTCACCGGGGATAACTCCCCCTGCTCTTCTTCGAAATAGTGGCCGTGGGATCTTTTACGTCCACCTGAGAGAGCAGACGGGGCCTCGTGTTTAACGTCTCATCCGAAAGACGGCAAAAAAAAAATGAAAAAAGGCTGGTGGGATATTGGCCTTTTTCTCAAGGGGGTTTGGAATTCCAGAGTGAGGAAGAGAGCCTTCATGTGCACAGAGCCTTGGTTCAGAACACATCTGGAGTAACTGCGTTCAGCTTTGGGCCCCACACCCCAGGGAGGGTACGTTGGCCTCAGAGGAGCGGGGATGCAGCACAGGTTCACCTGAATGGTGAGCGGGCTCAAAGGGTTAAACGATGAGAGCAGGTTGCATGCATTTGGGTTGTATTCCCTTGAGTTTAGAGGGTTGAAGAGGTGACCGAATCGAGGTGCTTAAAATTTTGGGAGGATTCCATAGAGTCGACGCAGAGAAATTATTACCTCTGGTTGGGGGAGTGGTGAGCAAGGGGTCCGAATCTTAAAATTAGAGCTAGACAATTTAGGAGTTGAATCAGGAAGCATTTGTTCACACAATGGGTAGTGGAAATCGCTCCACCGAAAGGCTGTGGATGCTGGGGGCGGGGGAGGGGGGGGGGCGAGTCAATTGAAATATTCAAGATGGAGATCAATAGATATTTGTAGGGTAAGGATATCCAGGGACATGGAGCTAAGCCGGAGGAAGGAAGTCGAGATATAGATCAGCCATGGTCTAATTGAATGGCGAAACAGGCTCAAGGGACTGAACGGCCTGCTCGAGTTCTGATGTTCCCCCTGCATCGGAATGGGAAAAATAAGCAATGAAAAGCAGTGTGAGTGTAGGGGGTAAATACAATGAGTGATTTGTGCTGCAACACGTCGGCAATCCTTTGGTGTCGGGTCGGAATAAGCGTACGCTTCCATTTCCAAAACACACAGCTCGTCTCAGTCTGGGTATTGTGGGGCAAGATCAGCATGCCCCACCCAGTCCCCATTCATTATGTGTTTTTACTGCCTCTTGTTCACTCCGGCTCCGAGTTATTACTCTGCCAAATTCAGCTCCTTGGTCCCAGCGCGGAAACGTAGACCCAGTTTTTCACGGGTCTCCCGTTGCGCCAGTAAGTTAAGTCGGTCAGTTTTTACAGAGAATTCAATAGAATTTACGGCACTGATTCAGGCCATTGGGCCCAACAGGTCCGTGCCGGTGTTTATGCTCCATAAAAGCCACCCTGCTTCTTCTCACACTCTCTGCAAAATCTTCCATTCATTTCTTCGTCCTGTACTTATCCAAGTTGCCTTTAAATGCATCTATGCTCAACTGTGCCTCAACTACTCCTTGTGGTAGCAAGTGTCAGCGGCCAGCACCCTGGCCTCTGGGTCAGAAGGTTGTGGGTTCCAGTCCCTCTCCAGAGACTTGAGCACATAAATCTAGGCTGACACTCCCAGTGAGGGAGTGCTGCACTGCCGGAGGTGCCGTCTTTCAGACGAGACGTTAAACCGAGGCCCCGTCTGCTCTCTCAGCTGGATGTAAAAGATCTCACGGCACAATTTCGAAGAAGAGCAGGGGAGTTATCCCCCGTGTCCTGGGGCCAATATTTATCCCTCAATCAACGTAACAGAAACAGATTATCTGGGTCATTACCACATTGCTGTTTGTGGGAGCTTGCTGTGCGCAAATTGGCTGCCGCCTTTCCCACGTTGCAACATGATCTTCCGACTCAGAGGGGAGGGTGCTACCAGCTGACACTGAAAAGAAAAATGCAGAAGGCTGCGGGAAAAGGCAGAGGAAAAGGGGCTCGGTGGATCGATCTCTCGGACAGCCGGCACAGGAGCGATGGGCCGAATGGCCTCCCTCCCTGCTGTGTGAAATTCCACCCGCTCAGAAATGCGGCAGTTTCCGTGGAATTTTTGTCCCAAACTGCGACGCTTGGGCTGAGTCGGGCACTAGGCGTTAAGTGCGCCGGCCCCCTGGCGAGAGAACGTGTAACGTGCTGTGGTACGCTCGAGGCTCTCCGTGACCGGTAGGCGCCGCAAGGTATAGATCGCCTGGCGGGCACGAGCAACGATGGTCACAATTTTGTTTTATGTGTCCTTTTGTTTGGGGGGGCGGGTGGGGGGTACATGGCCCCTTTAAGGGCCTACTGCGCATGCACGTTTTTTCCTATTTAAAAGCCTGATAAGTACACTTTGGGCCAGACTTTTGGCTTCATTGTCGGTGATTTTCTCGGCGGTACAGCTGTTCTTCCGCCCGGCGAAAGTTTGCTCATAAGTTTTTTCAATATTATCGCCCACATCTGGAGTCACCCGCCGGGACCAAACCGCCCGCGTGCAACGCCAAGAACAACCGCCAGGGCGTAAGTTTGGCCTCAACCGCCGACGTCCAGATCGGCGAGAGACCCGCCCGGTAAACGCTGCTTAAACCGGGCGGTAAGGGGGGTATTCTGCAAAGAAAGGTCAGTTAAAGGTTCTTTAATTATTTTTTAATTTTAGGCGCTTAGGGTTAAAACTGTCTTGGGAATGCTTTGTACGTTTTTTTTTTAATGAAATTTTAAAAAAGTATCCCCCCTCCCTGGGCCCAACCGCAGCCTCGGGCTAAATTTTAAATACTTAGCGTCCATTCTGGTAACGGCTGCCCATGGTACTAACTTTCCACTTACCCGCTGAGAAACCCGCCAACAATGAATGTGCAATGCCCATTTTCTCGCCGGGCGATTAGTTTTAATTATTCTAAACATAAAAATGGAAATTCTCCCCAGCGTTACTCGCCGAACATTAGCGTTTCTTCTCAGTGGGCAATCAGGCGTTGAGGGCCTTTAGGGAAAGTCCGGCCCTTAATTTTTAAGTTGTTTTATTAGCTGCGCCCCGTTAAAAATTAAGCATGGCGCATGTAAACTTGTCTTTTTCTGTTGGTAACACAGGGGCAACTTTATGGACCATTAAAACAAAACACACCCTTTAAACAGACGGGAAAAACGAGGAAAGGGCTTTGCCCCCTAAAGGCCTTGGAGAGGGTGCAGAGGAGATTTACTGGAGTGGTTCCAGGGATGAGGGACTTCAGTTACGAGACTGGAGCAGTCGGGTTTGTTCTCCTTGGAGCAGAGAAGGTTCAGGGGAAATTTAATAGAGGTGTTCAAAATGATGAGGGGTTTTGATGGAGTAGATAGAGAGAAACTGATACAGTGGCGAGAGAGTCGGTAACCAGAGGACACAGATTTAAGATCATTGACAGAAGAACCAGAGGCAAATGACGGTTTATTTTTACGCAGCGTGTTGTGGTGATCTGGATCGCGCTGCCTGAAAAGGCGATGGAAGCAGATTCAATAGAAACTTTCATAAAGGATTTGGATAAATACTCGAAAAGGAAACATTTGCTGGGCTATGGGGGAACGAGCAAGGGAGTGGGATTAATTGGATAGCTCTTTCAAAGAGCCGGCACAGACACGATGGGCTGAATGGTCTCGTTCTGTGCGGTATCATTCTATCACCATTTGCCCGAACTAGTTCTGCCTATTTCAGTGAATAAGAAATCCCCTTTTTTTTAAAAAGAGACACAAAAAGATTAAACCAGATAATCTTTGCCCTGGAATAAATGCAAACCTTCTGTGCGACTGAATGAACAGTGAGTGAGTAGCAGGAAGTGTCTGGAATATCCTGGGGGACAGATCATCTTCCAACGATCGCTCTCCACAAAGCTGATTTGACGAGAATTCAATTCGAGAGATCCTGCCTCCTGATTTGCCAGGACCTGTGTCAGTCACAAGTGAAGCTTTGTGTTTTGTACATGAACAAAAATTGTCCTGATATCGGACAAACTGTGAAAGGGGAGGTGTGAGCTTTGCAAAGATGGTTTTGGGGAGGTGGTGTGGGGGTGAGATGCAGATAAATGTACTTTTATCTGCACTGTGCATTTCAGTGCTTGCTTTGAAATTGATCCGGTCTGTTTCAGGAGGAGGGCTGTCCCACTGAGTCCGGGATCCTCCCAGTGGGCGGGGATTGTTGCTGGATAAATGAGTTGCCAGACTGGGGCAAGTGCTGACTTGCAAAGACAGTCGAAATCCCCCCCCCCCCCCCTTGTGTGGGATCCTGACAACGAGCGGAGGGAGGAAGAGAGAGACAGAGCGAGAGAAGTAGCCATGAGCGCTTGATCAAAGTGCAGCGCCAAGTTTGCAACACAAAAAAGTTACAAAGTTTGGCTGCTGCCACTTTGTTTCCCTCTCGCCGCTCCCTACATTTTTTTTCCTCTTTTTTTTTCCATCGGCCCCAAACTGCGATCTGTGAATAAAGGCTCAACACGCGTGCTTTCGGGGCCGAGAGGTAGGTCGACCGAGCTAGCTTTAACTTGGAAAGTTGCGCTGGTTCTCGGGCAAATCTTGAATTGCGGACTGCTTGCTATTAATTTTATGCTTGAAAGCTTTTCTAGGAAGCGATAGACCGGTGCATCGCCTCATTGTGCAACCAAGTGCATTTTATTTGCATATATATTTGCTAATATATATATTGCAGTATTGTTAAATTATTGCATTTCTGTTTTCTTGGTTTTTAAAAAAATTATAAAGCCTTTTGCAGAGTGATGCAAACGTGTGCACCATTGCATTCTCCCGAACTGTATCGCGACGGTCCTTTTGTCATATACTGGAGGTGCAGTTTATTCGGCCACTTTGCAGCGAATGAATACATTACAAAGGATCACAGGATTATTATTTTTTAATTGGCCTTTAAATTGGCATTCCACAATTCCGTCCACTTAATTCTGCAAAAACCGCATTTTTAATCGTTGTTCGGGTCTCGCCCATGAAAAGTGATTGGTGAAGGTTGTGTGTGTAATAGCTTTTTCTGTCTGTGATGCAGTAATCAATCGGGGGCTGTTTTTGGTTTAAACACTGAGAGCTGTTCAGTTGCAAGGGTTTGCACAAAACTGGGTTCGCGTTCCCTGGAGTGGAGAAGGGGGCCGACTGAGGTTCAGAATGATCCAAGGGGTTTGATTAAACAGTCGATACAGAGAAGCTTATTTCCCCTGGTGGCCGAGTCCAGAACAAAGCGGCTGTAATCTTCAAATTAGAGCCAGGCCCTTCAGGAGTGAAATCTGGAGATACTTTGTGCATCACACAAAGGACAGTGAGAATGTGGAACTCCTACCCGGAGGGCACCGTGCTGGGGATCAGTTGAAATTCTTAGCACAGATTTTCATTAAGTAAGGGTCTCAGGGGAGACTAAATAAAGGAAGATAGCCAATGAAGTACTTTTTGGAGTGTAGTCACTGTTGTAATGTAGGAAACGGGGCAGCCAATTTGCGCACAGCAAGCTCCCACAAACAGCAATGTGATAATGACCAGATCATCTATTTTATTGATATAGATTGAGGGATAAATATTGGCCCCAGGACACCGGGGAGAACTCCCCGCTCTTCTTCGAAATAGCGACATGTGAATTGTTTTAAACGTCCGCCTGAGAGAGCCTGGTTTACCGTCTCATCCAATAGACGACGACTCCGACAGCACAGTGCTCCCTCGCTGTGTCAGCCTAGATTTTTTTTAATGCTCACATCTTGGGAGTGGGGCTTGGGACTGCTACCCACTGAGCCACGGCTGACATCCCAAACGGAGTTGAGAGACATAAGAAACATAAGAAATAGGAGCAGGAGTCAGCCATTTGGTCCCCCGAGCCTGCTCCGCCATTCAATAAGATCATGGCTGATCTGATCTTGGCCTCCACTCCACTTCCCTGCCCGCTCCCCATAACCCTTCACTCCCTTATCGTTCAAAAATCTGTCTATCTCCACCTTAAATATATTCAATGACCCAGCCTCCACAGCTCTCTGGGGCAGAGAATTCCACAGATTCACAACCCTCTGAGAGAAGAAATTCCTCCTCATCTCAGTTTTAAATGGGCGGCCCCTTATTCTGAGACTATGCCTCCTAGTTGTAGATTCCCCCTCGAGAGGAAACATCCTCTCTGCATCTACCCTGTCTAGCCCCCTCAGAATCTTGTACAGATCAGCCCCGATGGAACCGAACAGCGGGAGAGGCTTCAGGGGCTGAATGGCCTCCTCCTGTTCCTGCGTTCCCATCGTGGGGAGGGCCAGTCTGTCCCCCAGATGCTTTTATTTTGCCCGGCTGTGATCATCTGCGCAGTGCTCTCTGCCTGTTTCCACAGGATTGGGGTGGTCGCTCTGGCAAATGTTGAGACGTACTTTCTGCGGATGTGGCAGTGGGAATACCGAGCTTCTGGGTAGAGTGTGCCAAAAACACGGCCCCCTGGAATTCGCCCGGCATGTTTGTGGGCTTGCGTTGTCCGTGGGCGTACGGTGCCCGAGTGTGTGGGCATTTGTTCCGTGGAGCCTGGCGGAGAGAGAGAGAGACCAGTGTGTTGCCCAAGGCCTGCACTCCTGTCCTATGAAAGCTCCGTCGGCCGTGTTGAGATTGAGTTGGGCGTTGAATGTGGTCGTGTCGTTACTGGGCACGCTCCTTTGTGCTAGTGTAGGAACAATCACACCACGGTCAATGGGGATGATTCCACATTCCAGCCGGGAATTTGCAGGTGGGCGTGGCTCCGGGGTGGCCGGGGCTGGGGGCTCGACATCTGGGGGTAGTCAGCATTTGGGAAGGATTCTGACGGGATGGGGCGGGTTGGGTGCGGGTGGAGTGTTCCCGGTGTTGGCTGAGTCCGGAGCCGGGGGGGTGGGGGCATGCTCTTGGGATGGGGGGTGGGTTGTTTGGGGCTGGGATTGGGAGAGACTGCTTCACTCGGGGAGTTGTTGGCCTGTGGGGTTCCCTGCCGCGGAGAGTTGTTGATGCCAGTTCACTGGATGTGTTCGGGAGGGAGTTGGATGTGGACCTTGCGGCTGGGGGGGGGGGTCAGTAGGGTGTGGAGGGGGCGTGGGGGGGAGGTGCTGGGGTGAATGATCAGCCATGATCTTGTTGAATGGCGGTGCAGGCTCGAAGGGCCGAATGGCCTACTCCTGCACCTATTTTCTATGTGCCCGTGCGACCCCCGTCTGTTAAAACTAATGGATGGGAAGGACATATTTATTTCTATAGCATCTTTCACGACCTCCGCAACTTCCAAAGCGGTTTGCAACCAATGAAATACTCTTTTTGGAGTGTAGTCACTGTTGTAATGTAGGAAATGCGGCAGCCAATTTGCGCACAGCAAGCTCCCACAAACAGCAATATGATAATGACCAGATCATCTGCTGGTTGAGGGATAAATATTGGCCAGGACACTGAGCGGGGGCGGGGTGTAAATCGTTTAGTTCCTTCAATAAAGGTGAAAGGTCAGGGAAGATGTATAACAGGCGTCCGAATCACTATCACCCATTTTATCTCAAAATCAAAATGGCCCCGCAGGAGCCCATGCTCTCCTTCAAACCGTTCTGTTGGGATCTCGGTGAGATTTCCTCTTTGAGCATTACTCCCCGTTTTGAGGGTGAGGATTGTATAAATATTTTGCTGGGTTTGTGATGCTCTGTTTCGAGTCGATTCGATCTCTTTCCTCCCCCCCTCCCCCTTCCCCATTCTCTCCTCCTTTTGCTCGTGAAGCCTGTGACTCACTGGTTCCTGGTCTCGGCTGCTTGGCCAGGTTTCATGTATGATCCCAGACAACGAGCGTACTCAGGCTGCTCAGGAAATGGAACCAGTTGGAAGCAATTTACTGAAACTTGCCTTTTTTTTTTCTGTTTCTTTTGAAAGAGTGCTGCCATAACCGCGATGTTGTGTCTAGGTTAATACTCGTCATGCATGTTCGCACCAGTGGGTCCCGGCGAGGGGAGCCTGATTCTGTCTTCGCCAAGTGGGCTCAACAACCAGGTGGCATAGATTTAAAGTAATTGGTTGGAGGTTTGAGGGGAAATTTCTTCACCCAGAGGGTGGTGGGGGTCTGGAACTCACGGCCTGAAAGGGTGGTAGAGGCAGAAACACTCACCACATTTAAAAAAAGTACCTGGATGTGCACTTAAAGAACCGTAACCTGCAGGGCTACGGACCGAGAGCTGGAAAGTGGGATTAGGCTGGATAGCTCTTTGTCGGCCGGCGCGGACATGATGGGCCGAATGGCCTCCTTCCATGCTGTAACTTTCTATGATTCTGTGATCAAGTCTGCAAGAGGTCAAGGGTTACTACATTTCGGTCAGGAGTAGATTTATTTTCTGCTTGCCTCCTTCCCCCCCCCCCCCCGCCCACCCTCCACGACAACCCAGAACACCAACGCTTCCCAACTATCAATCGTGTGGTATCCCTTTCTAAATCTCTCCACCTCATTCTCCCCCTGTAAAACCCTCCTTAAAACCCACCTCCCTGACCAAGCCTTTGCTCACCTGTCCAATTACGTATCTGATTAC
This sequence comes from Pristiophorus japonicus, assembly GCF_044704955.1. Classification (NCBI taxonomy): domain Eukaryota; kingdom Metazoa; phylum Chordata; class Chondrichthyes; family Pristiophoridae; genus Pristiophorus; species Pristiophorus japonicus. The sequence goes on from NW_027254369.1 coordinate 97,753, forward strand.
GCTCTTGTGAAGCGCCTTGGGACCTCTTCCTAATGTTAAAGGCGCCGTATAAATGCAGGTTGTTGTTGAACTTGTCACCTTCCTGCTCTGTGCAGCTCAGCCCCCACACCCCAAACGGTGAGTTCAACAAATGGGAATCTATGTCATGTGAGCGAGTTCTGTCGCCGAGTGCTGCAGGGAAATTCTTCCTCTGCATTTCATTCGTTGCCTCTGGGCTGTCTGTCTCCCTGCCTCTGTGTGTGTGTGTGTGTGTGTGTGTCTCTCCCTGTCTGACACTGTGTGTTTGTCTCACTGCCTCTGTCTCCCTGCCTGTGTGTGTGTGTCTCTGTGCCTGTGTGTGTGTGTCTCCCCCTGCCTGTTTCTGTCTCCCTGCCTGTGTGTGTGTCTCTCTGTCTGTGTCTCTGTGCCTGTGTGTGTGTGTGTGTGTCTCCCTGCCTGTGTCTGTCTCTGTCTCCCTGCCTGCCTGTGTGTCTCTCTGTCTGTGTCTCTGTGCCTGTGTGTGTGTGTGTGTGTCTCCCTGCCTGTGTCTGTCTCTGTCTCCCTGCCTGCCTGTGTGTCTCTCTGTCTGTGTCTCTGTGCCTGTGTTTGTGTCTGTCTCTGTCTCCCTGCCTGTGTCTGTCTCTGTCTCCCTGCCTGTCTGTGTGTCTCCTTGCCTTTGTGTATGTGTCCCTGTGTTTGTGTCTCCCTGTCTGTCTGTGCCTGTGTGTGTGTGTCTCTCTGTCTGTCTGTGCCTGTGTGTGTGTGTCTCTCTGTCTGTCTGTGCCTGTGTGTGTGTGTGTCTCTCTCTCTCTGAAAAGAATCTCCCCTCATAGTGTAATTATATATAATTTCAGCCAAATGCAGGAAATGGGTCTGAACCACTGACTCTTTCTTTATTCCCATGGACTTCAATCCTACACAGATGAAAAGGCATCTTTAAATCTTCAAAAGGATTATGACTGCCCTCACAAGGCCCTGGATCAAGGGATTCAGCCACTTTAAACATAAGAATTCCACGCATGTTCCTTTATTTCTCAGTTCAAGAGAGCAATCTTCTCCCCACTCCCCTCCCCCCCCATCAATGGTGACTTCCTCTGCGCCCTGTCTATTGGGGACTAACTTCGTCTCTCCATTTGGCTGCAGGCGTTGGTTCTATTCACGTACACTGTCTGCTGAGGCTGAGTGGGTCGCGCACTCCTCCCGAGCTAGAAGGCCATGGGTTTAAGATACTGAGAGTGCGCGACAAGATAGATACAGAGAGAATGTTTCCCCTCGTGGGGGAATCTAGAACTAGGAGGCATTTTTTTTTTTTTAATTCGTAGCCAATCTTTCCAATTCTTTGTCAAATCACAAACGCCAGAGGTCACCTTGCACACATCAAGGATCACTCTGCGCCAATGCTCTTAGCCAAAAGGCCGAGAGCCACTGCACCGTTCCTGGAAGTACTGCAATACCAGGTTCGTGCCATGGAGGTGGATGGGTCAGGCCCCCCACACACCTCCGTGGAGGTGGATGGGTCAATCCACCCCACCCACCTAGAACGGAGATGAGGAGGAATTTCTTCCGAGGGTTGTGAATCTGTGTCATTCTCTACCCCAGAGAGTTGTGGAGGCTGGGTCGTTGAATATATTTAAGGCGGAGATGGACAGATTTTTGAACGATAAGGGGGTCAAGGGTTCTGGGGAGCGGGCGGGGAAGTGGAGTTGAGGCCAAGATCAGATCAGCCATGATCTTCTTGAATGGCGGAGCAGGCTCGAGGGGCCAAATGGCCGACTCCTGCTCCTGTTTCATATGCTCAAGCTCGCTCCGCTCTGGAGACATGAGCCCATAATTTAGGCTGACGCTTCATCGCCGTACCGAGGGAGCGCTGAAACAACAACAACTTGCATTTATATAGTACCTTTAACGTCGTAAAACGTCCCAGGGCGGTTCGCAGGAGCGATTTATTAAACAAAATTTGACACCGAGCCATAGAAGGAGAAAGTAGGGCAGATGACCAAAAGCTTAGTTTTAAGGAGCATCTTAAAGGAGGGGAGAGAGGCGGCGAGGTTTAGGGAGGGAGTTTCAGAGCTTGGGGCCCAGGCAGCAGAAGGCACGGCCACCGATGGTGGAGCGATGGAAATCGGGTAAAGAGGCCAGAATTGGAGGAGCGCAGAGATCTCTTGGGGGGGGGGTTTGTACGTTTGAAGGATGTTACAGAGCTAGGGACTGTTGGAGATGCCGTGATTTGGACGCGACGTTAACCCGAGGCCAGGGTGGACGTAAAAGATCCAGGCGCGCTCGTCCCCTGGGACGTTTTGCGACGTCAACGGCGCTATATAAATGCGAGTTCTTGTTATTCGAAGAGGAGCGGACGAGTCCTGGCCACGTTCCCTTGACCAACAGTTTCCCTGGTCATCCGCCTAGGGTCTTGCTGTGCCCAAAACATTGATTGGTGCGTTGGCCGACCGAGCGCTTTGCAAGTAATGAATTGGCTGTGAAGTGCTGGGGGACGCCCCAAGGATGGGAAAGGTGGTTTATAAACGCAGGTCCAGTTGGGATGGTGGACTTGGCCTCAATAATCCAGGTGGGGGGGGGGGGGAAATCAGCCAAGCTTCCCGCTCCAGACCACTTGTCCAGTCAGCTCCCGTTGGGGAGGTACGGATGTCGGATGCGATCCGGTCGGATGGGAGTTGTCCTGTGGGTCCGTGCCGTGGGAGGGAGTCGGCCCCCTTCCGGTCAGGAGGGAAGGATAGAGGGCTGCTGGCCCAGGAGTTGTCCGCAGCGAACTCTGTTGTTCCTTTTGAGGGAGGACAAGGCGTGAAATCCAGTCTAGCCGGGTGCAGTTTGCCGCAGCACAAAGCGGCCAAAAGCAATTGCTGCTTCATAGCAACAACCGAGGCTCAGTGGGCAGCACACTCACCTCTGGGTCAGAAGGTTGTGGGTTCAAGTCCCACTCCAGGGGCTTGGGCACAAAAATCCAGGCTGACACTCCCTGTGCAGTGCTGAGGGAGTGCTGCACAGTTGGAGGTGCCGTCTTATCTGCTCTCTCAAGTGAGCATAAAAGATCCCATGGCACTATTTCGAAGAAGAGCAGGGGAGGTGTCCTGGGCCAATATTTATCCCTCAATCACCATAACAAAAACAGATTATCTGGTCATTATCACATTGCTGTTTGTGGGAGCTTGCTGTGCGCAAATTGGCTGCTGCGTTTCCCCACATTACAACAGTGACTACACTCCAAAAAAGCATTTCATTGGCTGTAAAGTGCTTTGGGACGTCCGGTGGTTGTGAGAAGTGCTATATAAATGCAAGTCTTTCTTTGCCGGAATAAACTCTGGGCACAATGGCTTTTTTTAATAAAAGAGGAGAAACTGTTTTCCTTTCCCTTGGATTAGCTCCGGCTGGCTGGGAATTTCATCCCAAGTTGTCCCTGTTGACTGGGTGTGGGCTGTTATTATGGCACTGTCTGCTCCACGAAGGTATGTAAGTGCTCGGAGTATTGACAGCAGTTCCCCAGTGCGCGTCTCTGGAATGTTAAGTGTACAGAATTGTGGGCTATACCCGCTCCATCAGCAGTGTAACCTTCAACCTGCCAGATTCGTCTCTGTGCTCCATGGCCCAGTGAGTGTGCAGCAGATACCGTTCTCCAGCTCTTCAAGCGGTTTTCCTCCTCTCTTCCCCCTAGCCCATCCACTACAACATTTCTTGTCTCTATTTACCATTGCTTCTGTGGCCAGTATTGCTCTGAGCTGTGTTTGTGTGATTTTCACATTCTTACCTCTCTCTCTCTCTCCCTCTCTCCCTCTCTCTCTCTCTCTCTCTCTCTCTCTCGCTATATCTCTCTGACCTCCTACAGCCCTCCCAAGTACATGCACTCCACTGGATTCCTGGTGGGCGCAGAACTGCACATGTTTTGGCACACCGTCTTATTAGTCAAATCCCTCCATGGCCTAGCCCCTCGCTATCTCTGTGACCTGCTCCATCCCTCCGAGATCTCCGCGTTCCTCCAATTCTGGCCTCTTGTGCACCCCAAACGTCCCTCCCTCCCCCCCCCCCCCCCCCCCCCATTACTGCTGGCCGTGCCTTCAGCTGTCCAGACCCCAAGCTCTGGAGTTCCTCTTCAAACCTCCGCCTTTCTCTCCTCCTCAAAACCTACCTCTTTGCGCAAGCATTTGGTCACCTGCCCTAATATCTCCTCCTTTGTGTCAGCCGTGGGCTCAACGGGCAGCACTCTCGCCTCTGAGTCAGAAGGTTGTGGGTTCAAGTCCCGCTCCAGGTACAAAGCGCTTTACAGCCAAAAAGGCACTTTTGGAGTGTAGTCTCTGTTGTAATGTGCAAAACGCAGCAACCAACTTGCGCACAGCAAGCTCCCACAAACAGCATTGTGATAACCAGATAATTTTTTTTTTTTGCCATGTTGGTTAAGCGATTAAATATTGACCCCAGGACACTGGGGATCACTCCCCTGGCTCTTCTTCGAAATAGTGCCATGGGATCTTTTACGTCCAGCTGAGAGAGCAGACGGGGGCCTCGGTTTAACATCTCCTCCGAAAGGCAGCAACTCCGACAGTGCGGCACTCCCTCAGCACTGCACTGGGAGTGTCAGCCTAGATTTATGTTCTCAAGTGCCTGGAGTGGGACTTGAACCCACGACCTTCTGACTCGGGCGAGAGTGCTGCCCACTGAGCCACGGCTGACTCTGTGGAAGCCCAGTGCACCGTGCCCCACGCGGAGTTCTGCGATCCGTGCTCGCGTCGAGCAGGACTCCACAGCAGGAAGCACACTCACTGAAAGCGGGAACTGATACCCGGACTTCAAGGGTTAAGTTACGAGGAGAGATTACACAAAGTAGGGTTGTATTCCCTGATCGAAAGTTTCAGGATATTAAGGGGTATCGACCGGGTGAGGGAAGCTATTCTCCGCTGGTTGGGAAGTCGAGGACTAGGGGGCATAGTCTAAACAATTAGAGCCAGACCTTTCAGGAGTGAAATTAGGAAACACTTCTACACACACACAGGGAGGTAGAAGTTTGGAACTCGCTTCCACAAACGGCAATTGATGCTAGATCAATTGTTAACTTTAAATCGGAGATTGTTAACCAAAGGGATATGGGCCAAAGGTGGGTACATGGAGTTAGGTCACAGATCAGCCCTGATCTCGTTGCATGGCGGAACAGGCTCGAGGGGCTGAATGGCCTCCTCCTGTTCCTACGAAAAGCCTTCCTTTTACTGTCCTTAAACTTCCCACTATCCCAGCAAAAGCTGCTGACTTTTCCTCCCTGATTTTTAACAGGGCGTGTAACTTGTATCGTGTATTTACATAGCACCTTTAACGTAGTGAAACATCGCAGGAGTATTATGAGATTAAAAATTTGACACCGAGCCACATAAGTAGAAATTGGGGCAGGTGAGCAAAAGCTTGGTCACAGAGGTAGGTTTTAAGGAGCGTCTTAAAGGAGAAAAGAGAGCTTTAGGCGGGGAGGTCCAGAGCTTGAGGCAACAGAAGGCACAGCCACCGATGGTGGAGCGATGATAATCAGGGATGCTCAGGAGGGCAGAATTAGAGGAGCGCAGAGATCTCTGGAGGGAGGCAGGGGGGAATTACAGAGATAGGGAGGGGGCGAGGTCATGGAGGGATTTGAAAACCAGGAAGAGAATTTTGAAATCGAGGCGTGGATGGCCTGAGGGCCATGCGGCTGCTGTTCAGCCAGCGCGGACACAGTGAGCCGAAGTGGCCTCTTTCTGTGAAAGTTTCTGTGTGTAACCAGGAGCCAGTGCAGGTGAGCGGCGAGCACAGTGAAAGGAACGCTCACTCGCTCTCTGACTGCTCCCAGTTGTGCCGGGGGTAGATGCTGCGTTTTCCGAATGAATGACCGATGCCCTTGTGTTTTTTTTTGTTCCCCAGCAGCCCTGCGCCCAGGATGTCCGTCACCGTTCACGAGAACCGCAAGTCTCGCTCCAGCTCGGGCTCCATGAACATCCACCTGTTCCACAAACCCTCGCACGCCGACAGCCTGCTCACCCACCTCAACCTGCTGCGCAAGCGGTGCCTCTTCACCGACGTGACCCTGCACGCCGGCAAGCGGTCCTTCCCCTGCCACCGGGCGGTGCTGGCCTCCTGCAGCCGCTACTTCGAGGCCATGTTTGCCGGCGGCATGAAGGAGAGCCGGGACAGCGAGGTCAACTTCCACGACTCCCTGCACCCCGAGGTCCTGGAGCTGCTGCTGGACTACGCCTACTCCTCCCGCGTCCTCATCAACGAGGAGAACGCCGAGTCGCTGCTGGAGGCCAGCGACATGCTGCAGTTCCACGACATCCGGGACGCCTCGGCTGAGTTCCTGGAGAAGAACCTGCACCCGCTCAACTGCCTGGGCATGATGCTGCTCTCCGACGCCCATCAGTGCGAGCAGCTCTTCGAGCTCTCCTGGCACACCTGCCTGGCCTACTTCGCCGCGCTCTCCCGCACCGAGGACTTCCTGGACCTGCCCAAGGACAAGCTGGTGGAGCTGGTGCTGAGCGAGGAGCTGGAGGTGGAGGACGAGAGCCTGGTCTACGAGGCGGTGCTGGGCTGGGTGAAGCACGACCTGCGGCGGAGGCGCGAAGACTTGCCGGAGCTTCTCCGCTGCGTGCGCCTGGCCCTGCTGCCCGAGTCTTACCTCTACAACAGCGTGCTGGGCGAGGAGCTGGTGGCCAACCACCGGGCCGGCAAGGGGGTGGTAGAGGAGGCCATCTGCTGCAAGATGCGCATCCTGCAGAACGACGGGGTGGTGACCCTCCTCTGTGCCCGGCCCCGCAAGGTCAACCACGACGTCCTGCTGCTGGGCGGCCAGACCTTCATGTGCGACAAGGTCTATGCCATCGACCAGAAGACCAAGGCCGTCATCCCCAAGACCGACATCCCCAGCCCGCGCAAGGAGTGCAGCGCCTGCGCCATCGGCTGCAAGGTCTACGTCACCGGCGGCCGAGGCTCGGAGAACGGGGTCTCCAAGGACGTCTGGGTGTACGACACGCTCCACGACGAGTGGACCAAGGCCGCGCCCATGCTGCTGGCCCGCTACGGGCATGGCTCGGCCGAGCTGGAGCAGTGCCTGTACGCCATCGGCGGCCACACGGCCGTGGCCGTCTCCTTCCCCGCCTCGCCCTCCGTCTCCCTCAAGCAGGTGGAGCAGTACGACCCCCAGTCCAACAAGTGGACCCTGGTGGCCCCGCTGCGTGAGGGGGTCAGCAACGCCGCCGTGGTGGGCGCCAAGCTCAAGCTCTTCGTCTTCGGCGGCACCAGCGTCCACCGCGACAAGCTGCCCAAGGTGCAGTGCTTCGACCCCGGCCAGAACCGCTGGTCGGTGCCCGCCAGCTGCCCGCAGCCCTGGCGCTACACCTCGGCCGCCGTGGTGGGCGAGCATGTCATCGTCATCGGCGGCGACACCGAGTTCTCCGCCAGCTCCGCCTACCGCTTCAACAGCGAGACCTACCAGTGGTCCAAGTTTGGCGACATGGCCGCTCGGCGCATCAGCTGCCACTCGGTGGCGTCCGGCAACCGGCTATACGTGGTGGGGGGCTACTTTGGTGCCCAGCGCTGCAAGACCCTGGACTGTTACGATTCCTCGACCGACACGTGGAGCAACATCACCACCGTGCCTTACTCGCTCATCCCAACCGCGTTCGTCAGCACGTGGAAGTATCTCTCGGTCTAGCTCCGCGGCAGCCGTGCACACCACGAACTGAGGTGAGAGCCCTATGTGTGCTGACGTTTGTCTCTCCCGACATTCGTCCCGTGGCCAAACTGACAAAACACAACTTGCATTCATAATAGCGCCTTTCACGACCACCAGATGCCTCACAGCGCTTTCCAGCCAATGAAGTACTTTTTGGAGTGCAGTCACTGTTGTAGGAAACGCGGCAACCAATTTAGCGCACAGCAAGCTCCCACAAACAGCAATGTGATTGTGACCGGATAATCTGTTTTTTTTGGTTGAGGGATAAATATTGGCCGAGGACACCAGGGATAACGCCCCTGCTCCTCCTTTGAAATAGTGCCGTGGGATCTTTTTTGTCCGAGCTAAGTAAGAGAGCGGTCGGTTTAATGTCACATCCGAAAGACAGCACCTCCAACAGTGCGGCACTCCCTCAGCACTGCACTGGGGTGTCAGCCTAGATATATCATGCTCCCTAAACCTCTCTGCGTCTCCAGCTCTCTCCTCCTTTTAAGATGCTCTTTAAAACCAACCTGTTCCACCTGTTCTAAAATCTCCTTTGTGGTTCGCTGACACAATTTGTCTGATATGCTCCAGTGAAACGCCTTGGGAATTTTACTACATTTAAAGGCGCTATCTAAATGCAAATTGTTGGTATTATCTCTGGAGTTTAGAGCGTTCAGAAGCACTGGTGTTGGAGCGTCTCTGATTTAAAATAATTTTTTATTGGTAGAATTTAAAGATTTACATTTATATAGCGCCTTTCACGACTGGGCATCTCTCGGCGCTTTACAGCCAATTAAATAATTTTGAAATGTCGTCACTGTTGTAATGTGGGAAACGCGGCAGCTAATTTGCGCACAGCAAGCTCCCACAAACAGCAATGTGATCACGACCAGATCATCTGTTTTTAGTGATGTTGGTTGAGGGATAAATATTGGCCCCAGGACCCCGGGGATAACGCCTCCTGCTCCTCTTCGAAATAGTGCCATGGGATCTTTTACATCCACCTGAGAGAACAGACGGGTCCTAGATGTCTCATCCGAATGACGGCACCTCCGACAGTGCAGCACTCGAACCCACAACCTTCTGACTCAGAGACGAGGGTGCTGCCCACTGAGCCACAGCTGATGGTTAAATGAAGTAGTTGAGAGAGGTTTTCCTACAGTTCCCCTCCATGTAGGAGGACAGTTTAGACGCTGTCCTACCCTCTCCAAATCTATGACTGTTTCCCTCCCGTTCCACCCAAGATGTTTCAGAGCCCATCGGATGATGCGATGGTCGGTATTGCTGATATTTCTGGTGGGCAGAAGGACCCATACTTAACCTGTAGCTCACTGAAGTTGCTGACAGTGTCGCAAGTGCTGACCACTCGTGGTACCTTCCCCAAAGCGGGCTTTTCCGTGTGTGTGAGACTAGACTGTGTGTATCCGGGAGTTACACGACGGTCAGTCCTGACCTTATTAGCTGATGCACATTTTTGAGCAGGAGTCACAGGATTACATGGGATATACGACACAGGAAACGGGCCCATTCGGCCCAACCAGTCCATGTCGGCGTTTATGCTCCACTCGAGCCTCCTCCCGTCTTTCCTCATCTAACTCTTATCAGCATAACCCTCTATTCCCTTCTCCCCCATATGTTTATCCAGCCTCCCCTTAAATACGTCGATACTATTCGCCTCAACCACTCCCTGTGGCAGCGAGTTCCACATTCTCACCGCTCTCTGGGTAAAGAAGTTTCTCCTGAATCCCCATTGGATTTCTTGAATTTCAAATTTGGTTTCACTGGATAATTCTCAGGAGGAGTAACCCTTGCCGTAATCCAGGGATTTCAGTTACGGGGAGAGACTGGAGAAGCTGGGGTTGTTCTCCTTAGACCAGAGAAGGTTGAGAGGAGATTTGATCGAGGTGCTCAAAATCATGAGGGGTCTGGACAGAGTAGAGATCGAGAGAAACTGTTCCCATTGGGGGTAGGGTCGAGAACCAGAGGGCACAGATTTAAGGCGATTGCAGAAGAACCAAAGGCGACACGAGAAAAAACTTTTTTACGCAGCGAGTGGTTAGGATCTGGAGTGCGCTGCCTGAGAGGGCGGTGGAGGCAGACTCAATCGTGGCTTTCAAAAGGGAGTTGGATAAGTATCTATCTGACGGAAAAAAATTGCAGGGCTACGGGGATGGGGCGGGGGGAGTGGGGCTGAGGTGCTCTTGCAGAGAACCGGCACGGGCTCGATGGGCCGAATGGCCTCCTGTGCTGTAACCGTTCTATAATGCGTTGGATTTACTTTTGTCCCATATCCATGGCGGGGGCAGAGGGTGGGGGGGAAGTTGATATTGTTGGGATCTGGGCTTTTTTTGGCCTCATTGTCCTTTAAAAATGTGTTCTAGGGATGTAGGTAGTATTTATTGCCCATTCCTAAGAGTCAACCACATAGAACATTGGAACTGAGATGAGGAGAAATTTCTTCTGAGGGTTGTGGATCTGTGGAATTCGCTGCCTCGGAGAGCTGTGGAAGCTGGCTCATTGAATAAATTTAAGACCGAAATAGACAGTTTCTTGAGCGATGAGGGGATATGGGGAGCGGGCGGGGAAATGGAGCTGAGTCCATGATCAGATCAGCCATGATCTTATTGAATGGCGGAGCAGGCTCGAGGGGCCTTATGGCCTACTCCTGTTCCTATTTCTTAATGTTCTTATAGTCATCACTCGGCCCAGACCGGATAAGCACAGCGCGTTCCCTTCCCCGAGGAACAATTGAACAGCTTTCATGGTCACTTTACTTCCTGGGACAACCCTCCAATTATTGGATTGATTGGGTTCAATTTCACGACTTGTCACCGTGGGACACGAACCCCCGGCCTCTGGGGTTGCTGCTGGTCCAGTGTCCTAATCGGTCGGCCGCCGTGCCTGCAATCAAAGCACTTCCAGGTCGAGCTTTGGTGCGGGTTAAGTTCAGGGAAAAGGTCACTTGCTCCCAAATGTGTTGTAAAGTGATCTGATTCGCACATCAGTGCATCGACATTCCCAGACTATCGGGCGGCATTCCGACTGCAAGAGTTGGGACTTTCCCGAGCTCCTGCTTATCTCTCGGCTGTGGGTGGTCCCTGTGATTCCAGATTAGGTGCAGGGTTACTGTCCTGTGGTGTTGCCCGCTGCATGAGGCCTTGTCTTCTCTGGGAGGGTTCGGACTGTGATAAGACCTGACAGACATCACCACAGAGCCACTGACGCTGATAAGGGACTCTGCCACTGTATCTTAAAGCAGCCCAGACAGCTGAAGAAAAGCCTTGCACAGATTGTCCAATCTTTCATTCTTTCACTCGCAGTTTTTTTTGCAAGTATCTGCTTTGAGAATACAATAGCAATTTACTCCGTGCCAGTGATGAGGGAGCGCCGCGCTGTCGGAGGGGAGGGGAGGGGCGGTGCTGAGGGAGCGCCGCGCTGTCGGAGGGGCGGTACTGAGGGAGCGCCGCGCTGTCGGAGGGGCGGTACTGAGGGAGCGCCGCGCTGTCGGAGGGGCGGTGCTGAGGGAGCGCCGCGCTGTCGGAGGGGAGGGGCAGTACTGAGGGAGCGCCACGCTGTCGGAGGGGCAGTGCTGAGGGAGCGCCGCGCTGTCGGAGGGGCAGTGCTGAGGGAGCGCCGCGCTGTCGGAGGGGCAGTGCTGAGGGAGCGCCGCGCTGTCGGAGGGGCAGTGCTGAGGGAGCGCTGCACTGTCGGAGGGGCGGTGCTGGGCTGAGGGAGCGCCGCGCTGTCGGAGGGGCGGTGCTGAGGGAGCGCCGCGCTGTCGGAGGGGCGGTGCTGAGGGAGCGCCGCGCTGTCGGAGGGGCGGTGCTGAGGGAGCGCCGCGCTGTCGGAGGGGAGGGGAGGGGCGGTGCTGAGGGAGCGCCGCGCTGTCGGAGGGGCGGTACTGAGGGAGCGCCGCGCTGTCGGAGGGGCGGTGCTGAGGGAGCGCCGCGCTGTCGGAGGGGCGGTACTGAGGGAGCGCCGCGCTGTCGGAGGGGCGGTGCTGAGGGAGCGCCGCGCTGTCGGAGGGGCGGTACTGAGGGAGCGCCGCGCTGTCGGAGGGGAGGGGCGGTGCTGGGGGAGCACCGCGCTGTCGGAGGGGCAGTGCTGAGGGAGCGCCGCGCTGTCGGAGGGGCGGTGCTGAGGGAGCGCCGCACTGTCGGAGGTGCAGTACTGAGGGAGCGCCGCGCTGTCGGAGGGGAGGGGCAGTGCTGAGGGAGTGCCGCGCTGTCGGAGGGGAGGGGCAGTGCTGAGGGAGCGCCGCGCTGTCGGAGGTGCCGTCTTTCGGATGAGACGTTAAACCGAGGCCCCGTCTGCTCTCTCGGGTGGACGTAAAAAATCCCACGCCACTATTTTGAAGAAGAGCAGGGGAGTTATCCCCGGTGACCTGGACAATATTTATCCCTCAATCAACACAACAAAAAAAGATTATCCGGTCAATATCACATTGTTATTTGTGGGAGCTTGCTGTGCGCAGATTGTTTGCCACGTTTCCCACGTTTACAACAGTGACAGTGACTACACTCCAAAAAGTAGCCAAATTGAGGCAGGGCCCAGCGAGTAGGGTGGAGCAATCTGCTGATAAATTTCAGCTGGGCTCTGTACAGTTTGCAATGGGACAACCCACGCGACGAAGCCATCGAATTCTGTTCTTGGCTTATCGCTCGAGGTCAAGGGTAGTGTCTTAATTTCAAGCCTAACCAGCTGTTCACAGCAAGCGACCGAGAGGCAGCGGAAGCCATTGCAGAGGCGTGGGACAGGCCGGGCGGAGAGGGAACTGTGTGTTTTGACTGGTGTCTGATTACTCTCCTGTGAAGCGCATCGCTACAGTTTACTTCCTTCAAGGACTGTATATACTTGTGAAGTTTCTGCCAACTACTGCGATCAGATCCTGTTTTAGCATAAGATTAACTGTCATGTTGTCCTTTATTGCAAAGTGGTTGGAGTACAAGAGTAAGGAAGTCTTGCTACAATTACACAGGGCCTTGGTGGGCCCACACCTGGAGTACTGTGCACAGTTTTGGTCTCCTTATCTAAGGAAAGACATACTTGCCGTGGAGCCAGTACAGCGGAGGTTCACTAGATTAATTCCTGAGATGAGAGGGCTGTCTTATGAGGAGTGATTGAGTAGATTGGGCCTATACTCTCTCTGGGGTTTAGAAGAATGAGAGGTGATGTCATTGAAACATAGAAGATTCTGAGGGGGATTGACAGGGTAGATGCAGGGAGGATGTTTCCCCCGGGCTGGGGAGTCTAGAACCAGGGGTCACAGTCTCAGGATAAGGGGTCGGCCATTTAGGACTGAGATGAGGAGAAATTTCTTCACTCGGAGGGTGGTGAATCTTTGAAATTCTCTGTCCCAGAGGGATGTGGAGGCTCAGTCATTGAGTATATTCAAGGCTGAGATCGATAGATTTTTGGAGTCTAGGAGAATCTAAGGATATGGAGATTGAGCGGGAAAGTGGAGTTGAGGTCAAAGATCAGCCATGATCTCATTGATTGGTGGTGCAGGCTCGAGGGGCCGAATGGCCTACTCCTGCTCCTATTATATTCTTATGTCATCATTTCAAAAGAGAGATAATACTCCTTTAAACCCCAGGATTCAAATATTTTTTCTCTCTTCAATTTTTAATTAGCTCGTCTATCAAAGTACTAAGCTGCCAATTCAGCTGCAGTTCTACAGCACCTCATCACTGTCTCTCTCAGACCTGTCTCAAAACACCTGGATTGGACTGACTGCTAAAGAACCGATTTATAGAGCACCTTTCATAACCTGGACGTCCCAAAGCGCTTTACAGCCAATGAAGTACTTTTGAAGTGTAGTCACTGTTGTAATGTGGGAAATGCGGCAGCCAATTTGCGCACAGCAAGCTCCCACACACAGCAATGTGATAATGAGCAGTGGTATCAGTTGAGGGGTAAACATTGGCCAGGACATCAAGGAAAACTCTCATGCCCTTCTTTGAAATAGGACCTTTTGCGTCCACCTGAACAAGCAGACGAGGCCTCGGTTTAACGTCTCATCCAAAAGACGGCACCTCCAACAGTGCAGCACTCCCTCGTCACTGCACTGGGAGTGTGTCAGCCTAGATTTACGTGCCGAAGTCTCTGGAATGGGACTTGACCCCACAACCTTCGGACTCGAGAGACGAGAGTGCTGCCCACAGCCACGGCTCACAACCTTTGAAGCCGTTTCTGGCTGTATGCAGGAAAATATGGCAGCCATATTGGTGCACAGCAAGATCCCACAGACAGTGAGTGAGATAAATGACCAACTAATCTGTTTTTTGATCCTATTGACTGGGGGAGGTATGTTTCCCCACTTTTTAAAAAAAATATATATATATATATATTTAAAACAAACCGTCAGCTAATTGAGCACAGGCCCGGCTCAAACAGAGGACTTTTCCTGCTCAGTATGACTCCGTCTTCTCTGCCGTTACTAACTGAGGTGTGATGGGGAGCTGAGATTTAGAAGTGTAGGGATACAACACTCTGAGACTACCAAGGCGCACTGGGGGGGGTGGAATATCCACCTTCCTTTAAAACCAGGGGGGCACGTAAGCTGACATTTTCAGTTCGACCGGGTGTGGGGGAGGGGAGGGGCTGCACCTCTTGACATTCGTATTAATTTGAGATTGTGTGGCTGTAGAGACTCGACCGTATCAAATAACAAACTACATATACGCAAGTACCAGCAGATGACTCCAGGGTTTTATTCCGAGAAGCCTGACTGGAGGCCCACAGTGCAGGAAAAGACCACAGTTTAAAACAAGAACTGGTGGTTCCGTGACCCCTTACTAGATTTTAAGCCTTAAGATCGCAGGACCTCTCTAAGGACAAGGGCAGCAGGCGCATGGGAACACCGCCACCTCCCAGGTTCCCCTCCCAGTCACAGACCATCCTGACTTGGAAATATATCGGCCGTTCCTTCATCGTCGCTGGGTCAAAATCCTGGAACTCCCTCCCTAACAGCACTGTGGGAGCACCTTCACCACACGGACTGCAGCGGTTCAAGAAGGCGGCTCACCACCACCTCCTCGAGGGCACTTAGGGACGGGCAATAAATGCCAGTGATGCCCACATCCCGTGAAAGGGAAAACTGAGGGAGGTTTCGAGATCCACAGCTTTGCTGTCTTGGGAAAGGATGAGTTAGGGTGGGAGGCTGGGTGATGGTTGTTCAATTCGACTCCAGTGAGGGGGTAGAAAGATGTGCTCAAAGCTGCTTCTGGCTGGGTTACATGCTGGAGAAGGTGTAACGTAGATTCACGGGGAGAGGAGGATGCTGTTCATTGAAGCAGACAAGGTTGGGGAGGGAATGTAAATGTTCAACAATATGAAAGGGTTGGAGAGTCACTGGGGTATTGTTTCCACTGCTCAGTGAACCAGGAAGCATCAAGGTGGGATTGGTAACGGAAACATACGGGGCAAGGGTTGAAAGAAATGTTTTCGTGCCAGGATTATTGGGATTATTGGGTGTGTTACCCAAGTGGCCATTGAAAGTGAGTTGATCATGATGATTACAAGGGAATTGGATAAACCCATCGCCGTGTTTAAGCGTCTCCGAGCCAAACTTCTGAGGAATCCCTGCATAAATGTTCTGTTTTCCCAATGCGGAGAGCATCCGCTCCCTCTCGGGGTCACGCCCCACTTACCCAAGACCAGAGAGGCTGGGAGCAAGGGGGCTGAACCTCGGCCTGGGGGCTCTCGGGTGTGTGCAGGGAGGCTAACTGTTGAACCAGCATAGTTAAACTTCCTGCAGCCAGAAGCAGCTTTGAGCACGTCCTTCTTCCCCCTCACTCGAGTCGAATTGAAGAACCATCACACCGCCTCCCACTCTAACTCATACTTTCCCAGCAAAGCTGTGCACCTCGAAACCTCCCTCAGTTTTCCCTTCCTCCTATTTATTTTTTTAATTATTTGTTCATGGGATTATAGGCAGCACTGGCCAGGCCGGCATTTTTTGCCCATCCCGACCTGCCGGGGAATGGCTATCTGGGATCGAGTGGGGAGAACTGCAACCCTGTTTCCCCTAGTGACCAGCCTACCCCACCCCCTCATTATTCAGCAATCCTGGCTGGTCAGTTATCAACAATGGAATGTTGACCAGCCAGATCCAATTGCCGAGTCTGCAGCAGTGGGTTAACTTGGTGCCAAATTTCTACTGCCCAGGCGTGTGTCACTTGGAGCCTTCTCGACCTCCAGAAGACCCCAATGACACCCCAATCCAAGAGGGATGCTTACTCATCGCCCATTTAGACAGCTGGCCACTGTGGGTTTGAGGAGATCCTCCGCAGTCACAGCTTACTATAACTATGTGATCACACTGCCACGTCCTCCTGACCATACCTCGGCACCTGCCGTTGCTCGGTGATTATATCGAAGGTCGAAGGTCGGCCATGATCTCATTGAATGGCGGAGCAGGCTCGAGGGGCCGAATGGCCGACTCCAGCTCCTCCTACTTATGTTCTTGTGAATGGTCGTTCCACCCGCTGGAGGTGCAGAGCTTCAGCACCGATCCCTAGGTTACAGGAGACTTCTTTAGACTATGTAATACCCGACAAAGAGAAATGCCGAAGGGTATGGGAGAAGAGTGGGGAAAATGGGATCCGAGTGGATAGCTTCTGTATTGATTTCACTGCTTTCCGATCTGATAAATATACCTTACCATTTGTAATTTTTGTTTCCGACCTAGGGTTGAAGGATTACCCGTTGCCGTTGAAAGATGGAGAATTTAGTGAAGAACTTCCGATGGTATTGCTGTGCTCACCACCCTTTGCCTTGACACTGGGAGTCGTCGAGAGTTAGTGAGGACCAGGCTCGGCCCTCCGGATAAGGATTGGCGCACCACGCGATTAGAGTTTGGCGCTTCTGCGGTTTGGGACAGACGGCCTGACAGCGCCATTCACGCGGGGGGGGGTTTTAGACTTCGTCTCTTCGCGCGTTTTGAGGTTTTTTAATCTTTTTTTTGTTGGTCCAATTTTAAGGCGCAATATTCGCCTGTTCCAAAAACACTATTGTCATGGCAACTGGCTGAGTAACTGCGTCCGGTTTATGATGCTACGTCCCAACAAAAAAAAAACTATGTTGGATTCACTGCGTTAACGGGGCGGGCATCGCCCCTCAAACCTGCGAGCTCCACCGAGAAGGATAAGGGCAGCAGCTGCATGGGAACGCCATCACACCCCGAGATCCGCCCCATCCTAACCTGGACATCTGCTTCGTGGCTGCTGGGTCAAAATCCTGGAACCCTCCACCAAACCG
Organism: Pristiophorus japonicus; assembly: GCF_044704955.1. Classification (NCBI taxonomy): domain Eukaryota; kingdom Metazoa; phylum Chordata; class Chondrichthyes; family Pristiophoridae; genus Pristiophorus; species Pristiophorus japonicus. The sequence continues at coordinate 114,671 of NW_027254369.1, forward strand.
TGTCATGGGAGATGGGAGCACCTTCACCCCACGGACTGCAGCGGTTCAAGAAGGAGGCTCAAGGGTCAACTGGGGATGGACAATAATCACGTGACGTCGACATCCCAAGAATTAACATTTTTGAAAAACTGCGACTAACTCGTTTTTTGCCAAGACTTCCGAGCTGTGGAATTCCTTGGCCCTCCGTGTCCTCCCGCTCTCCTACAGTCTTTTGGAACCCAAAGATTCTGAGGGGGGGACGTGACAGGGTGGATGCTGAGAGGGTGTTTCCCCTCGTGGGGGAATCTAGAACGAGGGGGGGGCATAATTTCAGCATAAGGGGTCGCCCATTGAAAATAGAGATGAGGAGCAATAATTTCTTTAAGGGTCGTGAATCTTTGGAATTCTCTGCCCCAGAGAGCTGTGGAGGCTGGGTCATTGAATATATTTAAGGTGGAGATAGACAGATTTTTGAACGATTGGGGAGTGAAGGGTTATGGGGAGCGGGCGGGGAAGTGGAGTTGAGGCCAGGATCAGATCAGCCATGATCCTATTGAATGGCGGAGCAGGCTCGAGGGGCCGAATGGCCGACTCCTGCTCCTATCTCTTATGTTCTTATAAACTGGCAGGGGTCACCTAATTGGACGCTAATTCTTGATTTGCCTCCACGTCACTCCTACACGAGTTGTCCTGCGCTGTGAGCTTTTGTTTGGTTCCCCATTCGCTACCAATTGAGAAGGGGCAGTGAAGACAACTTTGTTGGATTTAATTCTGGTTCGTTGTCGTTCTGTTGCCCTAGATAGGTATAACTAAACTCTTTCCCCCTCACCATAGCCTAGTAGATTTGCAGCTCACGTCTCTATGCTGCTTTGTGATGTTACAAGCCGATCACGTGCTTCCTGTGTTTATTTTTATGATGGGAGGTTTTCTGGCTGACTCTTCAAAGACAGTTGGATTTCTTGAGGGAACGCCCTGTCTATTTTTTTTCCCCCAGTATGATCTTGCCTGCTGTCTCGGCTAAATCTTTGGTTTATGTTCCACGATGGACAAAGTTGGCTTTCCCCTCCCAACCAAACGGTGGGTGGGGTGGGGGTGGGGGGGGAGCCGTGGGTTGGCTCTGAATTGGCCAACAGGGAAAACACTCTCCTGGGGGAGGGCTCCGCCCGCATCACCTTGGAAACCACCGTTTCCGCTCGCAAGCCGGAGCGGAAGAAAGAAACCTCCAGGGATTTTACCCCCTGGTTCTCCCGATGGCTCATCTGGATGAATCCCGTGGATCCAGGTAAGCCATCGGGAGAACCAGGTGGGGGGGGGGGGAGGGGGAGGGAGGGAGGAAGACACAAGGCTCCAGTCCTGGTCTGATGCAGTTGGCCTCGGTGCCTTTTGGATCGGGGAGCGGAAAAATAAGCCAGAATTCCTGCTGGAGAAAGGCACACGGACGAGTGTCGGGGGAAGGGCAGGGAGTCCAGTTTGGTTAGTTGTGATGGCCACCACGGTGGATCAGCACACTGTCTACATTCAAGATGTGAAAAGTAATCTCTTGATGGTGTGGAGGCCATTTGACTTCCCCCCCCCCCCCCCCCCCCCCAACAAACCCAGTGCACAGCCCCCTGTCAGAAGCAGAAGGACGGGGAGAACAAAATGGCTGAAAGCCCATCGAGTGATTCTACTCTGGCATCCATCTTTGGCCGCTCAGTCGGTTAGCCAACCTTTATCCTTGTGTATAAGAGCTTGAGCAACCGTTGGCATAATCTCTTGGGGAAGGCGGTTACCCCCTGGACAAACAAAATGGCCGACTGTTGGTGACCGTTTTTCTGGCAGTTTCTGCCACTTCGTCTTGGCGGGGGGGGGGGGGTGGAGGGTAAGAGAGGGAAGGCCCACAGACCCGGCTGACAGGATCACGTAGTTTAAAAATAAACCCCACCCCTGCCTTCTTTGGTTCCGGCCCACCCGGCGATTCTGGTTGCCGAGTGTGGCCGCAGGTCCGAGGCAAGGCCCCGGCTGACCAGGCCTCGCGGTGGGAAACCCCCCCCCCCCGAGCCTTTTTGAATCGGGCACCCGTGGCGGGTTGGGTTGCCGGGCCCGGGACACCAACTCCTGCCCACGCTGGGCCCATTGTCGCAAAAGCTTCTGCCCGCCAGTGTCGCGACTAACAGGCGAATGTTTGAGCTCCTGGGATGGTGTTTGGTTTAAATTTTAAAAATCATCTAAAGACTATCTGATGTGCCTCTTGGCAGAATCCTGTTGAAAGTTTGGATGAAGGAAGTAATTGAGGTTTTTTTTTACTGTCAATGTGTTTGAGTGACTCTGTTCTCGGTGGGTTTTGTTTAATAACAAGGATCTCGGGAGAGAGAAATTTTTCTTTTGTCTTCTCCGTCCTCCCCACATTTGATCTGTACAGTTGGATATGTCTCTCATTTTCTGTCTGTGACTGTATTTCTGTGTCCTGTACCTGTGAATGTGTGCTTTTTAATTTATGATGTCCTGTCACTTTAAATTTGTTGAAGAGCGATTTTGTTTTTGACAGCCTGCTGCTGTGTTGGAAGATTTCGATAAATAGTCAGCCAAACTAAAGGTCTCGCCCTTACTTTCTGCTTAAAGCGACAAGATGGGGTGGGACACGATGTGGAGTATAAAATGGCCGCTGCATGCACCTGACACACACCCTGCACAATTTCTCCCCAATCGGGCGCGCCACTTGTTATCGCTCAGAAACGGGTCATTTCGCGCACTCTGGAGAACATTTAATGCAAACTCGAAATCATGCAAAATATAGAAAACTTGCATTTATAAAGCGCCTTTCACGACCACCGGACGTCTCAAAGCGCTTTACAGCCAATGAAGTACTTTTTGGAGTGCAGTCACTGTTGCACTGTGAGAAACACGGCAGCCAATTTGCGCACAGCAAGCTTCCACAAACAGCAATGTGATAACGGCCAGATAATCTGGCTTTTGTTATGTTGATTGAGGGATAAGTATTGGCCCCAGGACATCGGGTATAACTCCCCTGCTCTTCAAAATAGTCCCATGGGATCTTTTAAGTCCACTTGAGAGAGCAGACGGGGCCTCGGTTTAATGTCTCATCCGAAAGACGGCACCTCTGACAGTGCGGCGCTCCCTCAGCACTGCACTGGGAGTGCCAGCCTGGATTTTTGTGCTCAAGTCCCTGGAGTGGGGCTTGAACCCACGACCTTCTGACTCCGAGGCGAGAGCGCTGTCCACTTTACCTGGACAGGGGTCTAGGACGAGGGCACATACCCTAAAATAATTAGAGCCAGTCCTTTCAGGAGTGAAGTTGGGAGACACTTCTTCAGGCAAAGGGTGGTAGAAGGTTTGAACACACTTCCACAAACGGCAATTGATACTAGATCAATTGTTAATTTTAAATCGGAGATTGATAGATTTGAGGTATGGCGGGATTATGGGTCCAAGGCGGGTATATGGAGTTAGGTCACAGATCAGCCATGATCTCATTGAATGGTGGAGCAGGTTCGAAGGGCCAAATGGCCTACTCCTGTGAACATAAGAATGAGGAGCTCGTTCTGGAGCAGAAGTCTTCAGCACGACAGCCGGGATGTTGGGGCCCGTAGCCCTTGCTGTATCCAGTGTGCTCAGCTCTTGATATCATGTGGAGTGAATCGAATTGGCTGAAGACTGGCTTCTGTGATGGTGGGGACCTCATGAGGAAGCCAAGATGGATCATCCACTCGGCACTCCTGGCTGAAGATGGTTGCAAACGCTTCAGCCTTGTCTTTTGCTCTCGTGTGCTGGGCTCCGCCATCACTGAGGATGGGGATATTCATGGAGTCTCCTTCTCCCGTTAATTATTTAATTATCCACCACCATTCATGACTGGATGTGGCGGTACAACAACAACTTTTATTTATATAATGCCTACAAGGTAGTGAAAAGTCCCAAGGCGCTTCACAGGAGTATTATGGGATTGAAAAAATTTGACATCGAGCCGCATAAGTAGAAATTAGCCCGGGTGACCAGAAGCTTGATGAAAGGTATGATGCTTAAGGGGTTGACAGTGGATGGGCAATGGCAGACATTTAGAGATCGCATGGATGAACTACAACAATTGTACATCCCTGTCTGGCGTAAAAAAAAAAGGGAAGGTGGCTCAACCGTGGCTATCAAAGGAAATCGGGGATAGTATTAAAGCCAAGGAAGTGGCATACAAATTGGCCAGAAATAGCAGCGAACCCAGGGACTGGGAGAAATTTAGGACTCATCAGAGGAGGACAAAGGGTTTGATTAGGGCAGAGAAAATAGAGTACAAGAGGAAGCTTGCAGGGAACATTAAAATGGACTGCAAAAGCTTCTACAGATATGTAAAGAGAAAAAGGTTAGTAAAGACAAACGTAGGTCCCCTGCAGTCAGAATCAGGGGACGTCATAACTGGGAATAAAGAAATGGCAGACCAATTGAACAAGTACTTTGGTTCGGTATTCACTGAGGAGGACACAAACAACCTTCCGGATATAAAAGGGGTCAGAGGCTCTAATAAGAAGGAGGAACTGAGGGAAATCCTTATTAGTCAGGAAATTGTGTTGGGGAAATTGATGGGATTGAAGGCCGATAAATCCCCAGGGCCTGATGGTCTGCATCCCAGAGTACTTAAGGAGGTGGCCTTGAAAATAGCGGATGCATTGACAGTCATTTTTCAACATTCCCTAGACTCTGGATCAGTTCCTATGGAGTGGAGGGTAGCCAACGTAACCCCACTTTTTAAAAAAGGAGGGAGAGAAAAAACAGCGAATTATAGACCGGTCAGCCTGACAACGGTAGTGGGTAAAATGATAGAATCAATTATTAAGGATGTCATAGCAGCGCATTTGGAAAGAGGTGACATGATAGGTCCAAGTCAGCATGGATTTGTGAAAGGGAAATCATGCTTGACAAATCTTCTGGAATTTTTTGAGGATGTTTCCAGTAGAGTGGACAAGGGAGAACCAGTTGATGTGGTATATTTGGACTTTCAGAAGGCTTTCAACAAGGCCCCACACAAGAGATTAATGTGCAAAGTTAAAGCACATGGGATTGGGGGTAGTGTGCTGACGTGGATTGAGAACTGGTTGGCAGACAGGAAGCAAAGAGTAAATGGGTACTTTTCAGAATGGCAGGCAGTGACTAGTGGGGTGCCGCAAGGCTCTGTGCTGGGGCCCCAGCTGTTTACATTGTACATTAATGATTTAGATGAGGGGATTAAATGTAGTATCTCCAAATTTGCGGATGACACTAAGTTGGGTGACAGTGTGAGCTGCGAGGAGGATGCTATGAGGCTGCAGAGTGACTTGGATAGGTTAGGTGAGTGGGCAAATGCATGGCAGATGAAGTATAATGGGATAAATGTGAGGTTATCCATTTTGGTGGTAAAAACAGAGAGACAGACTATTATCTGAATGGTGACAGATTAGGAAAAGGGGAGGTGCAACGAGACCTGGATGTCATGGTACATCAGTCATTGAAGGTTGGCATGCAGGTACAGCAGGCAGTAAAGAAAGCAAATGGCATGTTGGCCTTCATAGCGAGGGGATTTGAGTACAGGGGCAGGGAGGTGTTACTACAGTTGTACAGGGCCTTGGTGAGGCCACACCTGGAGTATTATGTACAGTTTTGGTCTCCTAACTTGAGGAAGGACGTTCTTGCTATTTTGGGAGTGCAGCGAAGGTTCATCAGACTGATTCCCGGGATGGCGGGACTGAATATCAAGAAAGATTGGATCAACTGGGCTTGTATTCACTGGAGTTCAGATGAATGAGAGGGGATCTCATAGAAACGTTTAAAATTCTGATGGGTTTAGACAGGGTAGATGCAGGAAGAATGTTCCCAATGTTGGGGAAGTCCAGAACCAGGGGTCACAACCTAAGGATAAGGAGTAACTCATTTAGGACCGAGATGAGGAGAAACTTCTTCACCCAGAGAGTGATGAACCTGTGGAATTCTCTACCACAGAAAGTTGTTGAGGCCAATTCACTAAATATATTCAAAAAGGAGTTAGATGTAGTCCTTACTACTAGGGGGATCAAGGGGTATGGCGAGAAAGCAGGAATGGGGTACTGAAGTTGTTTATTCAGCCATGAACTCGTTGAATGGCGGTGCAGGCTCGAAGGGCTGAATGGCCTACTCCTGCACCTATTTTCTATGTTTCTATGTTAAGGAACATCTTGAAGGAGGAAAGAGAGGCGGAGAGGTTTAGGGAGGGAGTTCCAGAGCTTGGGGTCTAGGCAACAGAAGGCACAGTCAAAAATGGTTGAGCGATTATAATCAGGGATGCTCAAAAGGGCAGAATTACAATTATGTTACAGCAGTGACTATGCTTTAAATGTACTTCATTGGCTGTAAAGCGCCTTGGGACTTCCTGAGGTCACGAAAGGCGCTATAGAAACAGGAGTTCTTTCATTAATTTATAGAATAGGTGCTATCGTACACGGCATGTTTAAAATCTAAATTCTGAAGTTGTTATCAGATCTTTATTGAAAGGGTTTCTCGTGGAACTGGGGATCAGACCCGGTGAGTTGGAGCCTGATTTATTCCAGGTCTCAATGCAGTACAGAAACTCTTCAACACTCTTGACTCATTCATTGCTCAAGCCTTCAGCATTCCAGCGGCTTCCAAAGAAATATTGCCCGACTCAAGTTGGCTACTTACTAGTCACCCAGTTAGTTCCCTTTGGCGCTCCCGTGTGTCATGAGGTTTCAGAAAGCGTTCCTGGCTGAGGAGACGAAAACACTTCATCGTGCAGGAATGCAGCCGCACCAAAGGAGGTTATGAAAAAGCCAGCTGGAATCGACAGGCTGGGGCACCATGTGAAAGGCAGAAGAGTTGAGGCAGTGAGTCATGCGGCAAGAATTTCTCGCCTGGACTGAAGCCTGGGAGAACCCAACCCATCACCTGTGAGCCTTTGTACAAGACCAAACTCCTTCTCCACAAACAGATGGTATGCTCTCGGTCAATAGACAGCACTTTTCAAAATGAGGAACCATGGGCATCGAATAGAACGTTACAGCACAGAAGGAGGCCATTCGGCCCATCGTGTTCGTGCCGGCCATAAAAGAGCTATCCAGCCTAATCCCTCTTTCTAGCTCTTGGTCCGTAACCCTGTAGGTTACGGCACTTCAGGTGCACATCCAGGTACTTTTTAAATGCGCTGAGGGTTTCTGCCTTGACCACCCTCTCAGGCAGTGAGTTCCAGACCCCCACCGCCCTGTAGGTGAAAAAGGTGCTCCCAACTTCCCTCTAATCCCGCTAGCAATTACTTTAAATCAATGCTCCCTGGTTATTGACCGCTCTGCTAAGGGAAATACGTCCATCCCATCCACCGTCACTGTCAGCCGTGGCTCAGTGGGTGAAACACTTGCCTCTTGAGTCAGAAGGTTGTGGGTTCAATTCTGACTCCAGGCACGTGAGCTCACAAATTTAGGCTAACACTCCAGTGCAGTGCTGACGGAGTGCTGTACTGTCGCAGGTGCCGTCTTGTGCAAGGTGGACCTAGAAGATCCCATGGTACCATTTCGAAGAAGAGCAGGGGAGTTATCCCCGGTGTCCTGGGCCAATATTTATCCCTCAATCAACATCACTGAAACAGATGATCTGGTCATTATCTCATTGCTGTGTGTGGGAGCTTGCTGTGCGCAAATTGGCTGCCGCGTTTCCCACATTACAGCGGTGACTACACTTCAGAAAGTACTTTGTTGGCTGTAAAGCATTTGAGACATCTGGTGGTCGTGAAAGGTGCTATAGGCCCCTCATAAATTTATACACCTCATTTAAGTCTCCCCTCAGTCTCCTCTGTTCCAAAGAAAACCAAGCCAGCCTATCCATTCTTTTCTCATAGCTAAAATTCTCCACTCCATGCAATGTCCTCGGAAATCTCCTCTGTACCCTCTCCAGTGCAATCACATCTTTGCTGTACTGTGGTGACCAGAACTGCACACAGTACTCTAGCTGTGACCTAATTGGTGTTGTATACAGTTTGACATAACCTCCCTGCTCTTGTATTCTATGCCTCAGCTAATGAAGGCAAATATCCTGCATGCTTTCTTAACCACCTTATTAACCACCAAGGTGGAAGGAGGGTAGGAGAGTCAATTGGGCAAGTCAAGAGGTAGAGGCAAAGTGATGCTCGGATTGAATTTTAAATGTCCATAGACTGTCAGGAAGGGAAAACCAAGGGTACTTCGGAGGTACACAGGTGTAAGATCTTGGTCAGGAATGGATTGGATTAGTAAGATGTTGGGAGGAGTTTTAGCAGAACATAAGAAATAGGAGCAGGAGTAGGTCATACGGCCCCTCGAGCCTGCTCCATTATTCAATAAGATCATGGCTGATCTGACCTTGGCCTCAACTCCACTTCCCTGCCCGCTCCCCATAACCCTTCAAAAATCTGTCTATTTCCACCTTGAATATATTCAATGACCCAGCCTCCACAGCTCTCGGGTAGAGAATTCCAAAGATTCACGGCCCCCTGAGAGAAGAAATTCCTCCACATCTCTGTTGAAATGGGTGACCCCTTATTCTGAAACTATCCCCCCTAGTTCTAGATTCCCCATGAGGGGAAACATCCTCTCTGCATCGAACCCCTTTATATGCTTCAATAAGATCACCCCTCATTCTTCTCAACTCCAGTGAGTACAGGCCCAACCTACTCAACCTATCTTCATAAGACAACCCCCTCATCTCCGGAACCAACCTAGTGAATTCTGAACTGCCTCCAAAGCAAGTATATCCTTCCTCAAATACGGAGACCAAAACTGTACGCAGTACTCCAGGTGTGGTCTCACCAATACCCTGTACAGTTGTAGCAGAATGAAGAACTGAGATTTTTAATTTGGGGCTTTATTTTTAAGTTTCCCCGGCAAGAGAAACACCAAGAGGGCTGTTTCTGTGCCATTTTGGGAAACGTCTTTCCTTCCCCCCCCCCCACCCCCAGATCCCAATGCAGTCTTATGGAATTCTCTACCCAGAGGGCTGTGGATGCTGAGACATTGAGTATTCTCAAGGCTGAGAGCGCTAGATCTCCAGGGATATGGAGATCGGGCAGGAAAGTGGAGTTGAGGTCGAAGATCAGCCATGATCTTATTGAATGGCGGAGCAGGCTCAAGGGGCCAAATGGCCAACTCCCGCTCCTGTTGCTTATGTTCTTACGGAGGCTGAGGTGTGCCCTCACAAAGAGGGATGGACCCCAATTATTCATATTGTAAATATTGGCGTGGAAAAAGACAGCCATATGCTGTATGAATTCATCCCCAACATCGCCAGCATCGAAGCACTGACCACACTCGACCAGCTCCGCTGGGCAGGCCACATCGTTCGCATGCCAGACACGAGACTCCCAAAGCAAGCGCTCTACTCGGAGCTCCTTCACGGCAAGTGAGCCAAAGGTGGGCAGAGGAAACGTTACAAGGACCACCCTCAAAGCCTCCCTGATAAAGTGCGACATCCCCACCGACACCTGGGAGTCCCTGGCCAAAGACCAGTCCGCCCTCAGTGGAGGAAGTGCATCCGGGAGGGCGCTGAGCACCTCGAGTCTCGTCGCCGAGAGCATGCAGAAACCAAGCGCAGGCAGCGGAAGGAGCGTGCGGCAAACCAGTCCCACCCACCCTTTCCCTCAACGACTATCTGTCCCACCTGTGACAGAGACTGTGGTTCTCGTATTGGACTGTTCAGCCACCTAAGGACTCATTTTTAGAGTGGAAGCAAGTCTTCCTCGATTCTAAGGGACTGCCTATGATGTTGACGAATTCATGATCAGGTGAACAGGTTATTGATATCCACTGTAATTCCCATATTCCAATAGCCCCCTCCAACTCCGCAGATGAGGAATGGGCATCTGGGTGAATTTCTGTTGGGCATCTGACATCTAGGGTTCAGCACGATTTAAGCAACCTTCAGGGGAAACAAAGGAAAGATTGCATTTATATAGCGCCTTTCACGACCACCGGACGTCCCAAAGTGCTGTACAGCCAATGAAGTACTTTTTGAAGTGTAGTCACTGTTGTAATGTGGGAAACGCGGCAGCCAAATTTGTGCACAGCAAGCTCCCACACACAGCAATGTGATAATGACCGGATAATCTGTTTTAGTGCTGTTGGTTGACGGATAAATATTGGTCCCGGGACACCGGGGTAACTCCCCGAGGAGGGAAGATAATCAGATACCACAGTGATTATGTTACTTGAGCAGTAATCCAAAGAATGTGAGTTAAATCCCGCCATGACAATTTGAGAATTTGAATTCATTTTTCTTTAATCTGGAAATAAAGAGCTGGAATCAGTTAAAGTGACCATGGAGCTGTCGGATTGTCATAAAACCCCAACTGGCTCACCAATGTCCTTTTGGAGGAGCAATCCTGCCGTCCTTACCCGTTGTGGGCCTATATGTGACTCCATTCCCACACCTATGTGATTGACTCCATTGCCCTCTGAGGTGATCTCAAGCTCTTCGGTTGTATCCAAATCACAAGCAGCAGTTCAGGGGAGGAATGAAAATTCTTGAGTGGGGTGTAACGTCAACATTCTGACCTCAGACTTAAACAGTAACTTGCACTCAGCGAACCCCGCCGATGTGGTGAAACGCCCCATGAGGTTTTGCAACAAGGGAGGGCAGGAGGAAGAGATAGCAAACGTGAGTTTGGGGAGGTGGGTTTTCAGGCTTTTGAAGGGGGAGAGAGTGAGAAAGACTTGCATTTATATAGCTTCTTCCGCAACCTCAGGGTGGCTCAAAACGATTTACAACCAACAAAGTACTTTTGAAGTGTAGCCAATGTTGTAATGAAGGAAATGAGGGAACCAGTTTGTGCACAGCAAGCTCCCACAAACAGCAATTTGATAATGACCGGATAAGCTGGGTTTTTTTTGTGACGTTGATTGAAGGATAAATATTGACTCGGAGATATCTCCCCTGCTCCTTTTAGAAAGAGTGCCGTGGGATCTTTTACGTCCACCTGAGAGAGCAGACGGGGGCCCTCGGTTTATCCGAAAGACGGCACCTCCGACAGTGCAGCACTCCCTCAGCAAGTGCCTGTGTGCAGCATTTAAGTGAGGACAAGGATTGAGCGTGGCTGGGACACCCAGCATAAAAGGAAAAAAAAGACTTGCATTTATATAGCGCCTTTCACAACCTCAGGACGTCCCAAACCGCTTCACAGCCAATGAAGTACTATTGCAGTGAGGTCACTGTTGTAATGTGGGAAACGCGGCAGCCAATTTGCGCACAGCAAGCTCCCACAAACAGCAAAGTGATAACAACCAGATAATCTGTTTTAGTGATGTTGGTTGAGGGATAAATATTGGCCCCAGGACACCGGGGAGAACTCCCCTGCTAGGGTTAAGTTATATAGTAAATTACAGAATTACTTAGCTAGAACTGAACAAAAAATGAGGCCCAAAATCTGAAAGTACCTGGAATCCTGGCTGTTCAAAGTGAAACACGGGCACCTTTGAATTCGCATCTACTCTCATAGGAACAGGAGGAGGCCATTCAACCCCTCAACCCTGTTATCATAGGAACAGGAGGAGGCCATTCAGCCCCTCGGCCCTGTTATCATAGGAACAGGAGGAGGCCATTCAGCCCCTCGACCCTGTTACCATAGGAACAGGAGGAGGCCATTCAGCCCCTCGACCCTGTTACCATAGGAACAGGAGGAGGCCATTCAGCCCCTCGACCCTGTTACCATAGGAACAGGAGGAGGCCATTCAGCCCCTCGACCCTGTTACCATAGGAACAGGAGGTGGCCATTCAGCCCCTCGAGCCTGTTACCATAGGAACAGGAGGAGGCCATTCAGTCCCCGACCGTGTTACCATAGGAACAGGAGGAGGCCATTCAGCCCCTCGACCCTGTTACCATAGGAACAGGAGGTGGCCATTCAGCCCCTCGAGCCTGTTACCATAGGCACAGGAGGAGGCCATTCAGCCCCTCGACTCTGTTACCATAGGAACAGGAGGAGGCCATTCAGCCCCTCGAGCCTGTTACCATAGGAAAAGGAGGAGGCCATTCAGCCCCTCTCCCCTGTTACCATAGGAACAGGAGGAGGCCATTCAGCCCCTCGAGCCTGTACCACCATTCAATCAGATCATGGCTGATCTGCGACCTATCTCCATATACCCACCTTTGGCCCATGTCCCTTAATACCTTTGGTTGACAAAAATCTATCAATCTCCGATTTAACATTAACAATTGACCTAGCATCAATTGCCATTTGCCAAAGAGAGTTGCAAACTTCTACCACCCTTTGTGTTTAGAAGTGTTTCCTAATTTCACTCCTGAAAGGTCTGGCTCTAATTGTTTAGACTATGCCCCCTAGTCCTAGATTCCCCAACCAGCGGAGAATAGTCTCTCTCGATCTACCCTGTGTGTTCCCCTTAATATCCTGAAAACTTCGATCAGATCGCCCCTTAACCTTCTAAATTCCAGGGAATGCAACTCTAATTTGTGTAACCTCGCAATTTAACCCTTGGAGTCTGGGTATCATTCTGGTAAATCCACGCTGCACTCCCTCTATGGCCAATATATTCTCCCGACGGTGTGGGGCCCGGAACGGCTCGCAGTGCTCCAGGTGTGGGGCCTAGAACTGCTCACAGTGCTCCAGGTGTGAATTCAGAAGAATGAGAGGTGATCTTATCGAAACGTATAAGATTATGAGGGGGCTTGACAAGGTGGATGCAGAGAGGATATTTCCACTGATGGGGGAGACTAGAACTAGAGGGCATGGTCTTAGAATAAGGGGCCGCCCATTTAAAACAGAGATGAGGAGAAATTTCTTCTCTCAGTGGCTCTGTGGAATTCGCTGCCTCAGAGAGCTGTGGAAGCTGGGGCTTTGAATAAATTTAAGACAGAAATAGACAGTTTCTTAAACGATAAGTGGATAAGGGGTTATGGGGAGCGGGCGGGGAAGTGGAGCTGAGTCCATGATCAGATCAGTCATATTTTATTAAATGGCGGAGCAGGCTCGAGAAGGCGTATGGCCGACTCCTGCTCCTATTTCTTATATTCTTAGGTGTGGTCTAACCAGGGTTTTGTACAGTTGCAGCATAACTTCTACCTCTCTAGTCCTCCAGATATAAAGGCCTTTCCCCCAAATCTTACTGTCGGCAACTCTGACCCTCGCAGAGTAACAGACCAAAGCTAAATCTGAGATAACATCGCTGTTCGAATGAATGGGTTGAAGGAATGAGTCTGAATGTTCAGCACACGGATGGCAGATGGAATGTCCAGACGGGAAGCACTCGAGGAATCCTGCGAGACAAACTCAGCGCTGATCTGGGACCAAGATCGTTCACACAATCAGTAAGCAACACAGGCTACACAGCGTGATGCTGAAACTATCAGACAACTCGCAAACCATTTCGAAACAAAAAAAAATGAATTACTTCTTAAAATGTTCCGGCAGTGCTCCCCCGGTAGTTCTGTTGCGAAGCATCTGGGTTAACACTGATCCACAGATCAGTAGTCTGCTATCTAGTCTGACAGGCACGGGTATGTGAGCGCTGCGTGAGTGTCCCTCCGTCTCGTCCAATGGCGCTAAAGCCAAACTTATAAGAACATAAGAAATAGGAGCAGGAGTAGACCATTCTGCCCCTCGAGCCTGCTCCGCCATTCAATAAGATCACGGCTTATCATCGACATCAACTCCACTCCCCGCCCGTCACCAAATCCCTTGATTCCCTTAGTGTCCAAAAATCTATCAATCTCAGTCTTGAATATAAACAATTCTGCATCCACAACCTTCTGGGGCAGAGAATTCCAAAGATTCACCACCCTCTGAGTGAACAGGTTTCTCCTCATCTCCGTCCTAAATGGCCAACCCCTTATTCTGAGATTGTGACCCCTGGTTCTAGACTCCCCAGCCCGGGGAAACATCCTCCTTGCATCTACCCTGTCAATTCCCCTCAGAATCTTATATGTTTCATAAAAACATAAGAACATAAGAATTAGGAACAGGAGTAGGCCATCTAGCCCCTCGAGCCTGCTCCACCATTCAAAAAGATCATGGCTGATCTGGCCGTGGACTCAGCTCCACTTACCCGCCCGCTCCCCATAACCCTTAATTCCCTTATTGGTTAAAAATCTAGCTATCTGTGATTTGAATACATTCAATGAGCTAGCCTCAACTGCTTCCTTGGGCAGAGAATTCCACAGATTCACAACCCTCTGGGAGAAGAAATTCCTTCTCAACTCGGTTTTAAATTGGCTCCCCCGTATTTTGAGGTTGTGCCCCCTAGTTCTAGTCTCCCCGACCACTGGAAACAACCTCTCTGCCTCTATCTTGTCTATCCCTTTCATTATTTTAAATGTTTCTATAAGATCACCCCTCATCCTTCTGAACTCCAACGAGTAAAGACCCAGTCTACTCAATCTATCATCATAAGATAACCCCCTCATCTCCGGAATCAACCTAGTCAATCGTCTCTGTACCCCTTCCAAAGCTAGTATATCCTTCCTTAAGTAAGGTGACCAAAACTGCACGCAGTACTCCAGGTGCAGCCTCACCAATACCCTGTACAGTTGTTTTTGTACTCCATCCCTCTCGCAATGAAGGCCAACATTCCATTCACCTTCCTGATTACCTGCTGCACCTGCAAACTAACTTTTTGGGATTCATGCACAAGGACCCCCAGGTCCCTCTGCACCGCAGCATGTTGTAATTTCTCCCCATTCAAATAATATTCCCTTTTACTGTTTTTTTCCCAAGGTGGATGACCTCACATTTTCCGACAATGTATTCCATCTGCCAAACCTTAGCCCATTCGCTTAACCTATCTAAATCTCTTTGCAGCCTCTCTATGTCCTCTACACAACCCGCTTTCTCACTAATCTTTGTGTCATCTGCAAATTTTGTTACATTACACTCTGTCCCCTCTTCCAGGTCATCTATGTATATTGTAAACAGTTGTGGTCCCAGCACCGATCCCTGTGGCACACCACTAACCACCAATTTCCAACCCGAAAAGGACCCATTTATCCCGACTCTCTGCTTTCTGTTAGCTAGCCAATTCTTGATCCATGCTAATACATTTCCTCTGACTCCGCGTACCTTTATCTTCTGCAGTAACCTTTTGTGTGGCACCTTATCGAATGCCTTTTGGAAATCTAAATACACCACATCCATCGGTACACCTCTATCCACCATTCTCGTTAGATCCTCAAAGAATTCCACTAAATTAGTTAAACATGATTTCCCCTTCATGAATCCATGTTGCGTCTGCTTGATTGCACTATTCCTATCTAGATGTACCGCTATTTCTTCCTTAATGATAGCTTCAAGCATTTTCCCCACTACAGATGTTAAACTAACCGGCCTATAGTTACCTGCCTTTTGTCTGCCCCCTTTTTTAAACAGAAGCGTTACATTAGCTGCTTTCCAATCCGCTGGTACCCCCCCAGAGTCCAGAGAATTTTGGTAGATTATAACGAATGCATCTGCTATAACTTCCGCCATCTCTTTTAATACCCTGGGATGCATTTCATCAGGACCAGGGGACTTGTCTACCTTGAGTCCCATTAGCCTGTCCAGCACTACCCCCCTAGTGATAGTGATTGTCTCAAGGTCCTCCCTTCCCACATTCCCGTGACCAGCAATTTTTGGCATGGTTTTTGTGTCTTCCACTGTGAAGACCGAAGCAAAATAATTGTTTAAGGTCTCAGCCATTTCCACATTTCCCATTACTAAATCCCCCTTCTCATCTTCTAAGGGACCAACATTTACTTTAGTCACTCTTTTCCGTTTTATATATCGGTAAAAGCTTTTACTATCTGTTTTTATGTTTTGCGCAAGTTTACTTTCGTAATCTATCTTTCCTTTCTTTATTGCTTTCTTAGTCATTCTTTGCTGTCGTTTAAAATGTTCCCAATCTGCTAGTTTCCCACTAACCTTGGCCACCTTATACGCATTGGTTTTTAATTTGATATTCTCCTTTATTTCCTTGGTTATCCACGGCTGGTTATCCCTTCTCTTACCACCCTTCTTTTTCACTGGAATATATTTTTGTTGAGCACTATGAAAGAGCTCCTTAAAAGTGCTCCACTGTTCCTCAATTGTGCCACCATTTAGTCTGTGTTTCCAGTCTACTTCAGCCAACTCTGCCCTCATCCCACTGTAGTCCCCTGTGTTTAAGCATAGTACGCTCATTTGAGACACCATTTCCTCACCCTCAATCTGTATTACAAATTCAACCATACTGTGATCACTCATTCCGAGAGGATCTTTTACTAGGAGATCGTTTATTATTCCTGTCTCATTAGAATCTTTTACTAGGAGATCGTTTATTATTCCTGTCTCATTACATCAATGAGATCACCTCGACTCCAGAGAATATAGGTCCAGTCTACTCAATCTCTCCTCATAGGACAACCCGCTCATCCCAGGAACTCAGCGCCACTGGATGAGGAAGGGGAAAAAGCAAGCCTGAGTTGGTGCCCTGATAGTTAAGTGGTGAGCCGTCGCTGTGGAGTGCCTACACATGTGGATGTCAAGTGAGAATAGGAGCGAGCTAAGCTGTGATCTGAGGTCGTGAAAGGCACTATATAAATGCAAGTCTTTCTTGCTTAGGGTCTGTGGGGCGGGAATTCGGTTGTCTATAGACTCAGTTAGCGGCCAGAAGCGGCGTTAAAGCGTGCGCAATCACTTAGCGAGCGGGCGGAGAGTTCAGTTGAGGGCTAACTGGGACGCGAAACGCTAGCGCCCGACTGCTGGCCACCCGTCCGATCACGACATCAGTCCTGGTGCAACGAGCTCGCTAGCGTCCCGCTCACTAAATTCGGCCCTGCCGCCTCATTTAGCAAACGCCACTAATCACGTCAGGAAAAATAGTCGGTACAGCCTTCCATAGTCGTTAACTGGTGGCGAGGTCGGGGCGAAGGAGGGGCGAGAGATTGTAGAGGGACATGATTGGGGTCCAGGAGAGGCGAGAGTTTGGGGCCTAGAAGAGGCGAGGGCCCAGGGGCAGCACAGGCCCAGCCCACACTGCGATATGTGCGCGCACTAGGTCCGTGCAGCAGAGCTGGTCTCCAGTCGTCCTGGTTAATCCTTGTCACGGGACCAAGACCTCGCTCTGTCAAGCCCCGTGTGGTGGCTGGTGTGCAACGGCCACCCCACGTTAAAAAAATCCACACACAGGCATCTTCCACCCTTCAGGATGTAATTCGGGGCCTGGAATATTAGGTCCTTCATTGGAACACCTGTGAACTCATCCCTTTTTAATGTGGAAGCAAGTCATCCTCGATATGAGGGACCACCCATGATGATGATGATGACTTAAAGGGGTGAGGTAGGGCTTCCCTCGGAGATCACAGTCAGTGCAACGTTTGCTCAGAGCACGGTGCGTGAGCCTCCAAGTTTTCAGGGGCAGACAAACGTGACAGTACAGCTTGTAAACTTTAATGGGTGCATTACTGTGCCGTGCCTTTCAGACTCAGCTTTTCCCGGGATTTCAAATCGGACTTCGGAACATGCGCGATGGATTCCAGAATTTAACGCAAGCATTTTTGTTAGCGCCCCCCCACCCCCCAGGTCAAGTGTGTAATGACTGACTTCGCGCCCCGTCAGCTCTTGGCCCGATTCTAACAAATTTCTCAGCGGAGGACGCAAACCTTTTCAAGGCATTATACTTACCGCTCCGCCTAGATTAACGCCTCAAAATGGGCGGTTATCATCATCATCATAGGCAGTCCCTCAAAAATTGAGTTCTCAGGTGACTGAAGAGTCCAATACAGGAATTACAGTCTCTGTCACAGGCGGGACAGACAGTGGTTGAGGGAAGGGGAGGGTGGGACTGGTTTGCCGCACGCTCCTTCCGCTGCCTGCGCTTGTTTTCTGCACGCTCTCGGCGACAAGACTCGAGGTGCTCAGCGCCCTCCCGGATGCACTTCCTCCACTTAGGGCGGACTGGTCTTGGGGCCAGGGACTCCCAGGTGTCGGTGGGGATGTTGCACTTTATCAGGGAGGCTTTGAGGATGTCCCTGTAACGTTTCCTCTGCCCACCTGGGGCGCGCTTGCCGTGTAGGAGTTCCCGAGTAGAGCGCTTGCTTTGGGAGTCTTGTGTCGGGGCATGCGGACAATGTGGCCCGCCCAGCGGACATGGTCGAGTGTGGTCAGTGCTTCGATGCTGGGGATTGTTGGCCTGGTCGAGGACACTGATGCGTCTGTCCTCCCAGGGGATTTGCAGGATCTTGCGGAGGCATCGTTGGTGGTATTTCTCCAGTGTCTACTGTATATGGGCGGTGACGAATTTCCAGCCCTATAGGTCTGAAGGCCCAGCAACCGTTGGCCCCAGCACCATCCTAACACAGAGTCTCCGAAGGGTGACGCGTCTCCCAGCAAAGTGGAAACGAGTTCAGCAGCACCATTAACTCCATTGTTAGCACACGGCAGCAAGGCTGCTTAATCAGAGGTTCTATTTCATTACGTCCGGGGCCGTGAATGGAAATCAGAGAATGTTTGTTGCAGTTAAGGTGGACCTCTAACCTCACATGTACACACAGCTTGTGTCTGAGGTTTTGCAGTAAACAGCTGCTCCTTTGTACAAAGGGAAAAAAACAGCAGTAACCGGATCACGTTTAAACAAGAGGTCCTTCTGTCTGTGCTGCCGGCAGTAACCCCCCCCGGACTCGTCTGTTTGTGCTTCCATTATTATCAATGTCTCTCTCCCTTTCTGCTTCTCTATTCTTCTCCCCAATTTCCTCATTGAATTTCCCTTCCCCAGCATCTATTACACTTTTGTCTGTGTCTCTCTAATCTTCTCGTTTGTAGACTGACGAGTTGAGCCAAATGACCTGTATCTGTGCCCTAGATACAATAGAATTCTATTGGAGCACAGAAAGAAAGACTTGCATTTCTATAGCGCCTTTCACAACCACCGGATGTCCCAAAGCACTTTACAGCCAATGAATACTTTTTGAGGTGTAGTCACTGTTGTAATGTAGGCAACGCAGCAGCCAATTTGTGCACAGCAAGCTCCCACACACATCAACGTGATAACGACCAGATAATCTGTTTTTGTTATGATGATTGAGGGATAAATATTGACTCCCACTCTTCTTCTAGCACAACAGTGCCATGGGATCTTTTACATCCACCGGAGAGAGCAGACGGAGTCTCTGTTTAACATCTCATCCAAAAGACACATTGGCACCTCATAGAGCAGCACTCCCTGGGAGTGTCAGCCTAGATTTTTGTGCTCAAGTATCTGGAGTGGGACTTGAACCCACAACCTTCTGACTCAGAGGTGAGTGTGCTGCCCACTGAGCCACAGCTGACATATATAACCACTGTATAGAACAGTTGAGCCTGTTTCTGTGAAATAGATTCTACACACTCGGATGCTCTCACTGACACTTACTCTGTCACTGTTATGTATGTAACTATGTAATACTTGCCACCAGAGGGCACGACTGTTGGAGTCCTAATGGTCACCTGCACACACGTGTAGGGCCAGAATAAAAGGTTGGCTGCCATGTTGTTTAGGCACTCAGGAGTTGTAATAAAGAAGACTAAGGTCACACTAAGTTTAGCTCACAGTACTCAGCCTCGTGGAGTTCTTCTATACACAACAGTCACATTAACAGCAACGTACATTTATAGAACTTCTCAACCGATGACGTGTAGTCACTGCTGTTATGTAGGTAAACACAGCAACCAACTTGTGCACAAACGGTCTCATTAACAGCAATGGGATTCATGCGTTTTAGTGATGTTGGTTGAGAGATAAAAATTGGCCAGAACACCAGAACTCCCCTGTTGCTTTTCAAATTGTGCTGTGGAAATTGTGACATCCACCCAAGCAGGCAGACATTGGATCCTCTGACAGTGCAGCACTCCCTCAGTCATCATCATCATCATAGGCAGTCCCTTGAAATCGAGGAAGACTTGCTTCCACTCTAAAAGTGAGTTCTCAGGTGGCTGAACAGTCCAATACGGGAATTACAGTCTCTGTCACAGGTGGGACAGACATTGGTTGAAGGAAGGGGTGGGTGGGGAGTCTGGTTTGCCGCACGCTCCTTCCGCTGCCTCCGCTTGATTTCTGCATGCTCTCGGCGACGAGACTCGAGGTGCTCAGCGCCCTCCCGGATGCTCTTCCTCCACTTAGGGCGGTCTTTGGCCAGGGACTCCCCAGGTGTCGGTGGGGATGTTGCATTTTATCAGGGAGGCTTTGAGGTTGTCCTTGTAATGTTTGCTCTGCTCACCTGGGGCTCGCTTGCCGTGTCGGAGTTCCGAGTAGAGCGCTTGCTTTGGGAGTCTTGCGTCAGGCATGCGGATAATATGGCCCGCCCAGCAGAGCTGGTCGAGTGTGGTCAGTGCTGGGGATGTTGGCCTGATGGAGGTCACTAACGTTGGTGCGTCTGCCCTCCCGGGGGATTTTCAGGATCTTGTGGAGACATCGTAAAAATTGGACCCTCTGAAATTGCAGCACTCCCTCAGTACTGCACTGAAGTCCCTCATCCCTGGAACCATTCCGGTAAATCTCCTCTGCACCCTCTCCAAGGGTTTGACATCCTTCCTAAAGTACGGTGCCCAGAATTGGATACAATATTCCGGCTGAGGCCTAACCAGTGTTTTATAAAGGTTTCGCATAACTTCCTTGCTTTTTTACTCTATGGCTCTATTTATAAAGCGAAGGACCCGTAGGCATTTTTCACAGCCTTCTCAACTTGTTCCACCACCTTCAAAGACTTGTGTACATACACCCCCAGGTCTCTCTACTCTTGCGCTCTTTAAAATTGTGCCATTTAGTTTATATTGCCTCTCCGCATTCTTCCAATCTGAAGTCTTTATCCTCCTCATTGTTAACTTCAATTCTGAGTTTCATGTCATCTGCAAACTTTGAAATGATATCCTGTACACCCAACTCCAAGTCATATATATCAGCGAGTTATTGTGATCTTAGACGTGCTGCCTGAAAGGGCGGTGGGAGCAGATTCAAAGTAACTTTCAAAAGAGAATTGGATAAATACTTAAAAGGAAAAAACAATTACAGAGCTAAGGGGAAAGAGTGGGGCAGTGGGACTGATTTAAATCGCCCTACCCAGGAGCCAGCACAGACACGATGGGCTGAATGGCCTCCTTCTGTGCTGTATCATTCTATAAGATCAGCTTGGGAAGTAGTCTTGACACCACTGCACCATCCACAGTATAACTTCAATCAGTGTAAGGCAAGCTTAAAAAAAATGTTCATGTAATTTTTTTTAGTATTAGTATTTGGTACTGTGAGACCAAATCTTTTTCAGGGAGGAAAGCTCTGTGGGTTGTATCAGTCTTCACGGTAGAAGACACTAAAAACATCCCAATAGTGGATAATCAAGAGGCTACAAGGAGGGAGGAACTTAATACAATCACTATCACTAAAGAAGTAGTACTTAGTAAAATAATGGGACTAAAGGCAGACAAGTCCCCTGGACCTGATGGCTTACATCCTAGGGTCTTAAAAGAAATGGCTGCAGACATAGTGGATGCATTGATTGTAATCTACCAAAATTTCCTGGATTCTGGGGCGGTCCCAGCGGATTGGAAAATCCCAAATGAAACGCCCCTATTTAAAAAAAGAGGCAGACAAAAAGCAGGAAACTATAGACCAGTTAGCCTAACATCTGTGGTTGGGAAAATGCTGGAGTCCATGACTAAGGAAGCAGTGGCGGGACATTTGGAAAAGCAGAATTCAATCAAGCAGTGTCAGCATGGTTTTATGAAAGGGAAATCATGTTTGACAAATTTGCTGGTGTTCTTTGAGGATGTAACGAGCAGGGTGGACAAGGGGGAACCAGTGGATGTGGTGTATTTGGGTTTCCAGAAGGCATTCGATAAGGTGCCACATAAAAGGTTACTGCACAAGATAAAAGCTTACAGGGTTGGGGGTAATATATTAGCTTGGATAAAGGATTGATTAACTAACAGAAAACAGAGAGTCGGGATAAATGGGTCATTTTCCGGTTGGCAAACAGTGACTAGTGGGGTGCCACAGGGATCGGTGCTGGGTCCTCAACTATTTACAATCTATATTAATGACTTGGATGAAGGGACCGAGTGTAATGTAGCCAAGTTTGCTGATGATACAAAGATGAGTGGGAAAGCAAATTGTGAGGAGGACACAAAAAATCTGCAAAGGCTCAGTGAGTGGGCAAACATTGGGCAGATGGAGTATAATGTAGGAAAATGTGAGGTTATCCACTTTGGCAGAAAAAATAGAAAAGAAAATTATAACTCCTTCAGTACAGAGGGAGCTGGGGGCGCTTGTGCATGAAACACAAAAAGTTAGTATGCAGGTACAGCAAGTGATCAGGAAGGCAAATGGAATGTTGGCCTTTATTGCAAGGGGGATAGAGTATAAAAGCAGAGAAGTCCTGCTACAACTGTACAGGATATTGGTGAGGCCACACCTAGAGTACTGCGTACAGTTTTGGTTTCCGTATTTAAGGAGGGATATACTTGCATTGGAGGCTGTTCAGAGAAGGTTCACTAGGTTGATTCCGGAGATGAAGGGGTTGACTTATGAGGAAAGATTGAGTAGGTTGGGCCTATTCACATTGGAGTTCAGAATGATGAGAGGTGATCTTATTGAACATATAAGATAATGAGGGGGCTCGACAAGGTGGATGCAGGGAGGGTATTTCCACCCATAGGGGAAACTAAAACAAGGGGACTTAGTTTGCCCCTCTGGTTAAAACGGCGCACCTACCTGAGGTGCGGCGACTTTGTACACGAAAAACGGCGCCGAAAACTTACTTCGGTATTCTCCCCGCTCCTTGGAACGTCGCAGGCCTTGGCCTGGCGCAGCACAAGCAGTGGGGCGCGGAGCCAGGTCCCGGCGCTGAAAACAGTGCCGGGACCTCTGCACCTGCGCGCTAGAGTGTGTGCGCATGTGCAGTAGCTCCTCGCCCCCACAATCTCTGCGTGTGCTCTGCAGGCTGTGTGGGAGGGGCCCGAAGCACGCCGCCCCTAGCCCTGGTCCAATGGGCTCCCTCATCGGCGGCCAGGGTTTGCAGAGCTTGCTATAGACTCTGTGCAGCAGTACCCAGCTGCTCGTGTTTTTCTGCAGTAAAGCTTTGCTGAAGGTAGGACTTCTATTTTTTTATTTGTTTATTTATTTATTGATTGATTGATTATGTGGTCCTAAATTCTTGTTTGATTCACATTCAAGTTTACCCTTCATCTGCTTTCAAAAGGAATTCTGTAAAATAGTTTGGCTGAAACTTTTATTTACAGGACCTGCTATAATGTATTTGCTAGTTTGCCAATCCATTTTTAATGTAGTTATTTAGTGCTTTGTAAGTCTTAGTGCTAGATATAGGTCCTCTCAGCTTCCTTGTATTTTTTATTTATTATTGAATACTTATTTTTGTGCTTTGTTTAGTGCTTGGTGCTTTAAATGTACTTATGCTTCTTTAATATTGTTGTGAAGTGCTTTGCATGGTCCTCTCACTTCCCTTCCCCCCCCCACCCCACACCATCTCTGGCTACCTGCGCTGATTTCTTAACTCACCGCAAGGTTTTTCTGTGCGGCCACAAGTGGCCACATACGCTGGTCTATGTTAGTTTGGAGTAACTTTTAGCTGTCTAAACTTGCTTAAATGGCCAAAACAGGCGTAAGTGGCTGGTAACGCCCCCTTTTGGAAAAAAAAACTAAACTTAAAAAAAAACCTAACTAACTCACTTACACTGGAACAAATTAAATGGGCAGAATTGCGATTTTTCAGATACTCCAAAAATATCCAGTTGCTCCAAAAAAAACGGAGCAACTTCTGGGCAAACTTGGGCCCATAATCTCAGAATAAGGGGCTGCCCATTTAAAACAGAGACAAGGAGAAATTTCTTCTCTCAGAGGGTTGTAAACCTGTGGAATTCTTTGCCCCAGAGAGCTGTAGAGGCTGGGTCATTGAATATATTTGAGGTGGAGATAGACAGATTTTTGAGTGATAAGGGAGTCAAGGGTTATGGGGAGCGGGCAGGGAAGTGGAGCTGAGTCCATGATCAGATCAGCCATGATCTTATTGAATGGCGGAGCAGGCTCGAGGGGCCGTATGGCCGACTCCTGCTCCTA
Source organism: Pristiophorus japonicus (assembly GCF_044704955.1). Classification (NCBI taxonomy): domain Eukaryota; kingdom Metazoa; phylum Chordata; class Chondrichthyes; family Pristiophoridae; genus Pristiophorus; species Pristiophorus japonicus. The sequence goes on from NW_027254369.1 coordinate 138,686, forward strand.
TTTCTTATGTTCTTATGTTCTTAAAGGGTAAGAGAGCATCTTTCAGCAGTTAGTGCTTGATATGGGAGATGAAAGAAAGAAGAATGGAAGGAAACTTGCATTTATATAGCACCTTTCACAACCTCAGGATGTCCCAAAACGTTTTACAGACAGTGAAGTACCTTTTGAAGTGTAGTCACTGTTGTAGTGCAGGATACACAGCAGCCAATTTGTGCACAGCAAGCTCCCACCAGATAATCTGTTTCAGTGATGCTGATTGAGGGATAGATACAGGCCTAGGACACCGGGGCTAACTCCCCTGCTCTTCTTCGGAATAGTGTCGTGGGATCTTTTACATGCACCTGAGAGCGCAGACGTTGGTTTAACTTCTCATCCAGAAAACGGCTTTGATATGGGAGATGTGGTGGGTAAGCTCGGCCATTTTCGGCACAACAAGCATGATGATGCAGTTTGGTGCCATTTGTGTCACTGGATTCTGTGCGTTTATGAACGGACAATGGGCCAAAGCATTCGCCAAGTATATCTCAGGAAGGTAGGCCCCTTAAAGAGGGAAGGGCCGTATAAATTAAGTCAGAGTATGCTGCATAACGATTCTGTATAAAGTATCTCACACAGTTGGTCAGTGTGCGTTATATTTCATACAATCATAGAAGAGTACAGCCCAGAAGGAGGGCATTCGGCCCATCGAGTCTGCACCGGCTCTTTCTAAGAGCAACCCAGTCAGTCCCACTCTCCTGCTCTTTCCCCTTATCCCTGCAATTTTTTCTCCTTCACGTATTTATCCAATTCCCTTTGGAAGATAACTATTGAATCTGCCTCCACCACCCTCTCAGGCAACGTGTTCCAAATCCTAACCAAAACATTTTTCCTCATGTCGCCTCTGGTTCTTTTGCCAATCACCTTAAATCTGTGGCCTCTGATTGTCGACCCTTCAGCCACTGGAAACCGTTTCTCTTTATTTACTCTATCTAAAGCCTTCATGATTTTGCACACCTCTATCAAATCTCCTCTTAGCCTTCTCTGCTCCAAGGAGAACAAGCCCCAGCTTCTCCAGTCTAGTTCGACATCCACCTGAACAGGCAGATCGAGCCTCCTTCTAACATCTCATCCAAGAATTGGCTTCTCTGACAGCGCAGCACTGCCTCAGTACCGCACTGAAGTCCCTCATCCCTGGAACCATTCTAATAAATCTCCTGCACCCTCTCCAAAGCCTTCACGTCCTTCCCAAAGTGTGATGCCCAGCATTGGGCACATATATAATATTTGGAGATAGATAGATATAAGGACAGGAACATGAACATACCTACACACAAACCGCAGAGTAATATTAATGTCACATCTAGTTTTCAGTGGAATGGAAAGGATTAGGACACTTGGCAGACGTTAGAAGAGTGAAAGACCCCCATTCATACTATCATTGCAGCATTGGTTTGAGCCAACATCGCAACCCAACCACAAATTCCTCGGATTTCTGCCTGGTTACAGCATGAAAAATCCAAGAACATCTGGGGACAGAGGCAAAGTGATGGCAAAGCGCGGCCTCGGACGAGGGTGTGGCTCCACCAGGAGGCAAGCCCACAGTGGCACTTCCACCGTCTCGGCGAGGTGTGGGTTCTGTGAGATGGTTCTGCTCCCATCAGCTCCAGAGGCAAAATGTTGCACTCTACCACTTGATGCCATTTTGTCCCCCCCACCCCCCCACCCCCCCACTCGCCCCTGCCTTGGGTGGGCTGCACCCTCAGCCCACCTGCAGAGGGCCATAACAGCGTAATCGCATGAACGGCCAATAGGGACCTTTCCCAACATTGCCCAGAATAGTAAGTGCTTCTATTGAACAACCGAGCACCGAAGTCCTGTAATAGGGTCACTTTGATGTCTCCATTTCTCCAAATCCACCCTGTAATATATGCACCTGCGCGTATGCTCACAGGTTTGTAGAGCTGTTGCCATGGCCAAGGTGGCCATTAATCGGTCCAGGCAGCGGGCGGTCGAGGGGGTCGTTCAGCCCGACTGCCTCTCTCTTCCGCGGTTACATCCGAGCCAGGGCGTCCCTGGAGATGGAGCACGCGGTGTCCACCGGTACGCTCGCGGCCTTCCGCGAGAGGTGGGCGCCGGAGGGAGTGGAGTGCATCATCACCCCCGGCAACCAAATTTTAATTTGATTTAAGTTTACAGTAAAAAGTAAATTTGTTTATTTGTCGATTTTAGTACCCCCTTTAATAAGGGGGGGACTTGTTTTATGGTTTCAACTAAAAATAGTTGCAGAGCTGTTGAGCTGTGAGTGGCTTAGCCAGTCACGTGACGTTCACAAGACTCAATAAAACCCCAGCCAGTTGAGTTCAGGGGATCCACGATGGGGCAGGTGGTTGTGAGCCTGGTGGATGAACTGGTAATGTGTAGTGTGATTGTTAAACCTTTGCTAACTTTGTTAAACCAACTAGCTCTTAATAGCGATGTGTTGTTATGAATTCTTAAGCAAAGAACCCATGAAGCAAATACATTACACGCCCCACAATGTATGAGGTGTCAGCCATGGCTCACTGGACAGCACTCTCGCCTCTGAGTCAGTAGGTTGTGGCTTCAAGTCCTGCGATAGTACACCTGAGCCCATAATCTAAGCCAACTGCTTGAGGGAGCGCTGCACTGTCGGAAGTGCAGTCTTTTAGATGAAACGTTAAACCGGGATTGTTATGTTTTCAGTACGACACCACAAACACACAGGCTGTAAGATGGCTGATAACGTCAGGAAGCCAGTTACGTGACTTGTTCCCTCTTTATTGTTGTAAACAGCAATGGCTGCAGTGCCACAGTGGTCCACTGGGTGGAGCCATATATATTACAGAGACCACTGTCTGCTCCCTTGGGTGGATGTAAAAGATCCCGTGGCCACTATTTTGAAAGAAGAGCAGGGGAGTTCTCCTTCGGTGTCCTGGGCCAATATTTATCCCTCAATCAATATCTGAATCAAATTAACCGGTCAATATCACATTGCTGTTTGTGGGAGCTTGCTGTGCGCAGATTGGTTGCCCTTTCTCCTACATCATCATCATAGGCAGTCCCTCGGAATCGAGGAAGACTTGCTTCCACTCTAAAAATGAGCCCTTAGGTGGCTGAACAGTCCAATACGACAACGACAGTCCCTGTCACAGGTGGGACAGACAGTCGTTGAGGGAAGGGGTAGGTGGGACTGGTTTGCCGCACGCTCCTTCCGCTGCCTGCGCTTGATTTCTGCATGCTCTCGGCGATGAGACTCGAGGTGCTCAGCGCTCTCCCGGATGCACTTCCTCCACTTAGGGCGGTCTCTGGCCAGGGACTCCCAGGTGTCGGTGGGGATGTTGCACTTTATCAGGGAGGCTTTGAGGGTGGTCCTTGTAACGTTTCCACTGCCCACCTTTGGCCAACATCCCCAGCATCGAAGCACTGACCACACTTGATCAGCTCCGCTGGGCAGGCCACATTGTTCGCATGCCCGACACGAGACTCCCAAAGCAAGCGCCCTCCTATAATACAGCATTGACTACACTTCAAAAAGTACTTCATTGGCTGTAAAGCGCTTTGGGACATCCCGAGATCATGAACGGCGCTGCAGAAATCCTCTCCCATTCTATGGAGCAAATACAGAGCACCAGAATGTAACAGCAAGCAAAGAGAAGATGCACTGTGAGACGACCCTGTGCCTTCAGAGGGCTTCAGCGATTAACGAGGATTAAAAAGCCACATGCCAATGCTTTCATGGTCTAATTGCTTAGACCCATCCCGGCCAGGCATGGTGTGAAATGCTTGAGGTGAAATTAAGACCATTGGAATCTTATGCATGAGATAAGCTCATTCAGGCGTCAAACAGGCTGGCTGGGGACTCGTCGCGACCCCACCCATCATTATCCTCCATTTCCCACAGCTCATTAGTTCTAACCGCTGCCAATTAATTGCGCCAATTTTCCCTCCTCCTCAAGGCGTTGACTTTTGTTCTCAGGTGTGGCAAAGACACATTTATTGCCCATCCCTAGCTGCCCTGGTACAAGAAAGTACCACCTCAGATGGTGTAAAGTATTTGCTACATGGGTTTTTTGCTTAAGCATTCATAGCAACACATCGCTATTAAGGACTAGTTGGTTTATTAGCAAAGGTTTAACAATCACACTACACATTACCGGTTCATCCACCAGGCTCACAACCACCTGCCCCATCGTGGATCCCCCGAACCCAACTGGCTGGGGTTTTATTGAGTCTTGCGAACATCACGTGACTGGCTAAGCCGCTCCCAACTCAACAGCTCTACAACTATTTTGGTAGAAACTTTCATTCAAGTGCCCCCTTGTTTTTTTGAGGGCACCAAAAACCACAAATTAACAACTGAACATAAAGGGAACCTTTGTCAAATCAATTCAAATTAAAATTCTGTTCCGGGGGTGAAGATGCACTCCAGTCCCTCCGGCGCCCACCTCTCGCGGAAGGCCGCGAGCGTACCGGTGGACACCACGTGCTCTGTCTCCAGGGACACCCTGGCTCGGATGTAACCGCGGAAGAGAGGCAGGCAGTCGGGCTGAACGACCCCCTCGACCACCTCTACAAACCTGTGCGCGTACATTACATTACACAGGTGCATACATTGAGAGGCATTGAGAGGCAATACATAGTGTGAGATGGCAGTCACATCCATTCCTGGGCAGGGTAACAGTCCCCTTTCCCAAACCAGCAACAAGTTACCAGATTTATTGAGTTTGATTTCGCACCTCAACATGGTGGGATTTGGGACACTTGACCTCTGGGTTACCAGTCCAGAATCATAGTCACTACACCACCCTACCTGACTCTCTACCATTGCAGAATACCATCAAAATGGCAATCAGTTATGTATAACACAAGCCAGCAACCAATCATAGAATGATACAGCACAGAAGGAGGTCATTCGGCCCATCATTCCTGTGCCAACTCTTTGAATGAGGTGGACTAACTATCCAGTTAGTCCACCTCCTCAGCTCTTACCCCAGCAATTTAAAAAAAATTTGTTCCTTGGATGTGGGTGTCTGGCAAGACCGGCATTTATTGCCCATCCCTAATTGCCCTCGAGAAGGTGGTGGTGAGCCACTTTCTTCAACCGCTGCAGTCTGTGTGGTGAAGGTGCTCCCACAGTGCTGTTAGGGCGGGAGTTCCAGGATTTTGACCCAGCGACGATGAAGGAACGGCCGATATATTTCCAAGTCGGAATGGTGTGTGACTCGGAGGGGAACGTGGAGGTGATGGTGTTCCCATGCGCCTGCTGCCCTTGTCCTTCTAGGCGGTAGAGGTCGCGGGTTTGGCAGGTGCTGTCGGAGAAGCCTTGGCGAGTTGCTGTGGTGCGTCTTGTAGATGGTACACACTGCAGCCACGGTGCGCCGGTGGTGGAGGGAGTGAATGTTCCTATTCAAGTACACATCCAATTTCCTTTTGAAAGTTACTATTTAATCTTTAATAATATGGTTCAGAAGAGGCTTCGCATGGAAAGAGTGAAATAAACCCCATTCAGGGGAATCAAGCGGAAATTATCGACACTGCAAACAGAAGCCAAAAGCTGAGTGCCAGAAATTAGTGTCCTGTCACACAGGAATGCAAACAGGAAATAGGCAACAATCAAGCAAATAACTTGGGGCAGTTTCATTGAAACCCAGTCAGCGAGGCTTGAAGCACTTTCGCAATTCCATGAAGAAATCGTACCCCTGTAGAATAAGCTAATGATTCTACTTGCCTACGTAACCACAGTCACTGCATTTCAAAAGAAATTAATTGTGCGTGAAGTACCTCCAGGTGTTGTGACGTGATAAGGTCTTATATAAATACAAGTATTAATATTAATGTAATTGTTTTTTGTTACATTCATTGTGTGTCAGCTGTGGCTCAGTGGGCAGCAGGGCTGTGGGTTCAAGTCCCACCCCAGAGACTTCAGCATATAAATCCAGGCTGACTCTCCAGTACCGTGCTGAGGGAGTGCTGCACTGTCGGGTGAGACGTTAAACCGAGGCCCCGTCTGCTCTCTCAGGTGGAAGCAAAAGACCCCGCGGGCACTATTTTGAAGATGAACAGGGGCGTTCTCCCCGGTGACCTGATTACCTCTCAATCAACATCACTAAAACAGATTATCCGGTCACGGTCACATTGCTGTTAGTGGGAGCTTGCTGTGCGCAAACTGGCCGCTGTGTTTCCTACATTCCAACACTGACTACACCAAGATCCAGGTTGGTGATTGGAGCGTGGACAGGTACAGCAGAGGAGCGACGAGGTCGGGGCGAAGGAGGGGCGAGAGATTGTAGAGCTACGTGATCAGGGCCCAGGAGAGGCGCGAGTTTGGGGCCCAGAGAGGCGAGGGCCCAGGGGCAGCACGGGCCAGCCCACACTGCGATATGTGTGCGCGCACTAGGTCCGTGCAGCAGAGCTGGTCTCTAGTCGCCTTGGTTAACCCTTGCCACTGGACCAAGACCTGGCTCTGTCAAGCCCGTGTGGTGGCTGGTGTGCAACGGTCACCCCACGTTAAAAAAATCCACGCACAGGGATCTTCCACCCTTCAGGATGTAGTTCAGGATCCAGAATATTAGGTCCTTCATTGAAACACCTGTGAACTTTTTGATGTGGAATCAAGTCATCCTCGACTCGAGGGACTGCCTAGGATGATGACGATATTTCAAAAAGTTCATTGGCTGTAAAGCGCTTTGGGATGTCCGGTGTTCGTGAAAGGCACTATATAAATGCACGTCTTTCTTTCTTGGACGAGAAGTGTGCATTTGTGGACATCAGGTGAAGATTTGGCTTGGTTACTGTGCTCCCCATGGCCAAATAGCCGACAAAACTCATTTTCTAGTCCTGAGGGATGATCAGTGGGACAAGGATTTGGAGACCACCTTGACACCTGTAAGAGTGTAACCCAGCGTGAATCAGAGTGTTCCAGGGCAAAAGTTAGTAGCGAACCCCCTCCCCCCAAAATGAACCGCGTGCCAATGTCCCCCTGCAGGCTCTCATGTTGAAACTAATACAAAGGAACAGGCTCCTGAAGGGGATAATGCAACAGGACGACCTTGTCACGGAAGGTTAAATTATGGAGCATGGTTAAGAGCCTTGAAATATCCGCCCTGACATGGTGCAGCCAACTGTGAATGAAAAAACTGCTGCAGAGGCAGAGGTCGAAGGACTCCGGGGCTTTGAGAGGGAGCGAGAGAGAGAGAGAGAGGCAAGAACTGATTCCAAGTGTGCAGATACAACTGCTGCTCGGGAGGGAGAAAGGACAGGGAGAGGCAGTCAGCGAAACAGGAGGGCGGGAAGGCCAGGAAATAATCAAAGAGAACTCGTAAGAAGCTGTTGATACACAACAGCAACTCTGGCCCCAGTCAGATTGTTGTGGGTTCGAGTTCTATCGTCTAGTTCCACTCCAGCTTGTTGAGTGTGAGGTGGAGCATTGCAGCGAGGAAGATCGAGAAGAGGGTTTGTGCGATGACGCAGCTCTGCTTGACCCTGGTCCGGACGTTGATTGGGTCTGTGATGAATACGTTGGTCAGAATCACCCGCCCTCCTGTATGGCTCAGAGACATGGACCATATACAGTAGACATCTCAAATCGCTGGAGAAATACCACCAGCGCTACCTCCGCAAGATCCTGCAAATCCCCCGGGAGGACAGACGCACCAACGTCAGTGTTCTCGGTCAGGCCAACATCCCCAGCATCGAAGCACTGACCACACTCGACCAGCTCCGTTGGGCGGGCCACGTTGTCCGCATGCCCGACACGAGACTCCCAAAGCAAGCGCTCTACTCGGAACTCCTACACGGCAAGCAGGCCACAGGTGGGCAGAGGAAACGTTACAAGGACCACCCTCAAAGCCTCCCTGATAGAGTGCAACATCCCCACCGACACCTGGGAGTCCCTGGCCAAAGACCGCCCTAAGTGGAGGAAGTGCATCCGGGAGGGCGCTGAGCACCTCGAGTCTCGTCGCCGAGAGCATGCAGAAATCAAGCGCAGGCAGCGGAAGGAGCGTGCAGCAAACCAGACTCCCCACCCACCCTTTCCTTCAACCACTGTCTGTCCCACCTGTGACAGAGACTGTAATTCCCGTATTGGACTGTTCAGCCACCTGAGAACTCACTTTGAGTGGAATCAAGTCTTCCTCGATTTCGAGGGACTGCCTATGATGATGATATGATGATGATGGGTTCAAGTCCCACTCCAGAGACTTGAGCCCATAATCTCGGCTGACGCACTCAGTGCCAGTACTGAGAGAGCGCTGCGCTGTTGGAGGTATCATCTTTTGGCTGAGATGTTAAACCGAGCACCCGTCTGTCCTCATTGAAATAGTGCCACGGGATCTTTGACATCTACCTGAAAAGGACCACTGAGACACGGCTAATAATCTTCTGACATCAGAGGTCCTGAGACAGGGTTCACGAGAGAGAGTCCCTGTAGGTGCCGAAACAGATTATAAGAAATAGGAGCAGTAAACATAGAAACATAGAAAATAGGAGCAGGAGTAGGCCACATGGCCCCTCGAGCCTGCTCCACCATTCAATACTTAAATATGGAAAACAAACCTGCACGCAGTATTCCAGGTGTGGCCTCACCAATATCTTATATAGCTGTAGCAAGACTTCCCTGCTTTTATACTCCATCCCCTTTGCAATAAAGGCCAAGATTCCATTGGCCTTCCTGATCACCTGCTGTACCTGCATACCAACCTTTTGTGTTTCATGCACAAGGACCCCCAGGTCCCGCTGTACTGCGGCACTTTGCAATCTCTCTCCATTTAAATAATAAAGTGCTCTTCGATTTTTTTTTCTGCCAAAGTGCATGACCTCACACTTTCCAACATTATACTCCATCTGCCAAATTTTTGCCCACTCACTTAGCCTGTCTATGTCCTTTTGCAGGTTTTTTGTGTCCTCCTCACACATGGCTTTTCCTCCCATCTTTGTATCGTCAGCAAACTTGGCTACGTTACACTCAGTCCCTTCTTCCAAGTCACTAGTTGTAAATAGTTGGGGTCCCAGCACTGATCCCTGCGGCACCCCACTAGTTACTGATTGCCAATGGATTATATCATTCCTATGCCACCCTAGCAAAGGTTGGCTAACAGTATTACAGTCTGGCCATCAACTCTGGGGCCTTCCAGTCTAAATAGTTTGGGCACAAACTGCCTACATGCACTGAGCCACTGGAGGAGATCACCGGATGGGAAACGTATTCGTGGTGCAGTGGAGAGGCCTGCTCAAAATGGACACGGTTCAGATAATCATCACTCAAATGTTGCACCTGACCTCTGACCTTTCAAGTATCGCCCTTCACACATGCCCTTACCACCTAGAAGGTCAAGAGCAGCAGGCGCATGGGAACACCATTACCTCCAAACTCCGCTCCTGCTCACATGCACCATCCCGACTTGGAAATACATCGGCCGTTCCTTCATTGTCACTGGGCCAGAATCCTGGAACTCCCTCCCTAACAGCATTGTGGGAGCACCTTCACCACACGGACTGCAGCGGTTGAAGAATTGCACCTTCTCAAGGGGCAATTAGAGACGGGCAATAAATGCCGGCCTTGCCAGCGATACCCACATCCCATGAATGATAAAGAAAAACTCAGAGTACTGAATGTGCCTAAACATGTCGTGTGAAATAAGTCGGCAGCCTGGAGGGACACGCTCAGTGCAAAGTACAGTCCCCACTTCCCATGTTAATGGAGGAACACCAGGCAGCCATTCAGCCCCTCGCTTCCCACCATTCCCATTCAATTAGATCATGGCTGATCTGTACCTTATCTCCACCCACCCGCCTTGGTTCAGTAACCCTGAATACCCTTGCCGAACAAAAATATATACAGTACTGGGCATATATCCCCCATAACCTTTCTCCACCCCCATCGGTCACAAAGGCCCTGCTTACAGCGTACTTAAAACCCGGTTATTTTGGACCAAGACCTAGCTCTGTCAAGCCCGTGTGATGGCTGGAGTGCAACGGCCACCCCACGTTAATAAAATCCACGCACAGGCATCTTCCACCCTTCGGGATGTAGTTCAGGATCTGGAATGTTAGGTCCTTCATTGAAACACCTGTGAACTCATTCCTTTTTTGGCGTTGAAGCAAGCCATCCTCGATACGAGGGAGCGCTTATGATAATGATGATTTGGAGCCATTCAATAAGCTTCTCCAACATCGTTAAAGTGTGATTAGCTTAATTACTTAATCCTCTCTACTTACCGTTTTAAAAGCTCGGCTGACTTGAGGCAAATTGAAGTATTTATTAAATGTTTTGGACTGCCAGCTGATACTAGGAGCTGAGTGTGTGTGTACTGCATTGTGGGCAGACATTGCCACCGTTTATATCGCGGCAGCTTGGTAAAAGTGGATGACATGCATTTACTCATTTCAGGGCCTGACTCCCCTACTCAGGATGTTGGTGATGGCTATAGGAACAGCAACAACAACACAAGTATTTATATAACGTAGTAAAATGTCCCAAGGCGCTTCACAGCAGTGTTTTAAGGCAAAACCAACAAGTTTGACACCAAAACACATAAGAAGACATGACGACAGATGACCAAAAGCTTGGTCCAAAGAGGTATGTTTTAAGGAGCATCTTAAAGGAGGAAAGAGAGGTAGAGAGGCAGAGAGGTTTAGGGAGGGAGTTCCAGAGCTTGGGGCCCAGGCAGCTGAAGGCACGGCCACCAATGGTTGAGCGATTAAAATCAGGGTACAAACAAGGTAAAAGAAAGAAAGACTTACATTTATATAGCGCCTTTCACGACCACTGGACGTCCCAAAGCAACTTTACACCCAATGAAGTATTTTTTGAAGTGTAGTTACTATTGTAATGTGGGAAATGCGGCAGCCAATTTGCGCACAGCAAGCTCCCACAAACAGCAATGTGATAATGACCAGATAATCTGTTTGTTTAGTGACGTTGGTTGAGGGATAAATATTGGCCCCAGGACACTGGGGATAACACCCCTGTTCTTCTTTGAAATAGTGACCATGGGATCTTTCACATCCACCTGAGGGGGCAGGCGGGGCCTCGGTTTAACGTCTCATCCGAAAGACGGCACCTCCGACAGTGCAGCACTCCCTCAGCCCTGCACTGGGAGTGTCCAGCCTAAATTTTTGTGCTCAAGTCCCTGGAGTGGGACTTGAACCCACAACCTTCTGACTCAGGGCCGGGTGTGCTGCCCACTGAGCCACGGCTGACACTAGGGCTGGAAAATGGTGCCATGTTGCAATTTTGGGCCAATTTGTTGAGCGTGACCAAATACTTTCTTTATTCTGCACTCCTCGGTTTTACCGTCTACGCAGCCACTACACAAGGTGGGGAATGTACGGCTATGTCTACGTAATCTAAAAAAATATTGTGGAGCACCGCTCCCTGTTCCGCCTGCTCTCTCAGATGGACGTAAAAGATCCCACGGCACTATTTCAAAGAAGAGCAGGGGAGTAATCCCCAGTGTCCTGGGGCCAATATTTATCCCTCAATCAACATCACTAAAAACAGATTATCTGGGTCGTTAGAAACATAGAAACATAGAAAATAGGTGCAGGAGTAGGCCATTCGGCCCTTCTAGCCTGCACCGCCATTCAATGAGTTCATGGCTGAACATGCAGCTTCAGTACCCCATTCCTGCTTTCTCACCATACCCCTTGATTCCCCTAGTAGTAAGGACTTCATCTAACTCCTTTTTGAATATATTTAGTGAATTGGCCTCAACAACTTTCTGTGGTAGAGAATTCCACAGGTTCACCACTCTCTGGGTGAAGAATTCCTCCTCATCTCGGTCCTAAATGGCTTACCCCTTATCCTTAGACTGTGTCCCCTGGTTCTGGACTTCCCCAACATTGGGAACATTCTTCCTGCATCTAACCTGTCTAACCCCGTCAGAATTTTAAACGTTTCTATGAGGTCCCCTCTCATTCTTCTGAACTCCAGTGAATACAAGCCCAATTGATCCAGTCTTTCTTGATAGGTCAGTCCCGCCATCCCGGGAATCAGTCTGGTGAACCTTCGCTGCACTCCCTCAATAGCAACAATGTCCTTCCTCAGGTTAGGAGACCAAAACTATATCACATTGCTGTCCGGGAGGGCGCTGAGCACCTCGAGTCTCGTCGCCGAGAGCATGCAGAAACCAAGCGCAGGCAGCGGAAGGAGCGTGTGACAAACCAGACTCCCCACCCACCCTTTCCTCCAACCACTGTCTGTCCCACCTGTGACAGAGACTGTAATTCCCGTATTGGACTGTTCAGTCACCTGAGAACTCACTTTTAGAGTGGAAGCAAGTCTTGCTCCATTTCGAGCGACTGCCTGTGATGATGATGATGCTGCTGTCTGTGGGAGCTTGCTGTGCGCAAATTGGCTGCTGTGTTTCCCACATTACAACAGTGACTGCGGCTCAGAGGTACGTCATTGGCTGTAAAGTGGTTTGAGACGGCTGGTGGTCGCGAAAGGCGCTATATAAATGCAAGTCTTTCTTTCACCTCCTCAAACACTGATTAACTGGTCTTTCGTGTCACTGTAGTTTGAGGGACCTTTCTGTGTGCAAATTGAGTGCTGTGTTTGCCTACAGAACCCCAGTCACCGCACCTCAACGCAATTCATTGTGTATGACGCGAGACATGTTAAGACACTGTATAAATCTAGGTTTTTCCTCATACACTGCCTCGCAGGAGGGGGGAGACAGTTCAAATTGAATTTAATGCTTTGCCAAAGATAAACATCTTGTAAAGATCCCGGAAAGCTCTTACACTGCAGTACACAGGATTACATTGGGTATACGGCACAGAAACAGGCCGTTCGGCCCAACCAGTCCATGCCGGCGTTTATGCTCCACTCGAGCCTCCTCCCCTCATCTAACACGATCAGCGTAACCTTCTATTCCCTGCTCCCTCGTATGCTTGTCTAACCATTCTAACCACTCTCTGGGTAAAGAAGTTTCGTCTGAATTCTCTATTGGATTTCTTGGTGACTATCTTATATTGATGGCCTCTAGTTATGCTCTTCGCCACAAGTGCAAACACTCTCTCTGTATCCACTCGATCCAAACCTTTCATCATTTTCATCAACAGTGACTACACTTCAAAACGTGCTTCACTCAGACGTCTAACACCGAAAGGGATGATTCCTGTGGCTATTTGTTGCTTAGTAACCTCCCTGCTTTGTGTCAGCCCTGGCTCAGTGGCTAGCACTCTTGCCCTTCAGGTAAAAGATGCCATTGCACTATTTCAAGGGGCCCTCCCCAGTGTCCTGGCCACTATTTATCCCTCAATCAATATCAATTAAAAAAAAACAGATGATCGGGTCATTATCACGTTGCTGTGTGTGGGAGCTTGCTGTGCGCAAACTGGCTGCCGCGTTTCTCATAGAAACATAGAAACATAGAAAATAGGTGCAGGAGTAGGCCATTCGGCCCTTCTAGCCTGCACCGCCATTCAATGAGTTCATGGCTGAACATTCAACTTCAGTACCCCATTCCTGCTTTCTCGCCATACCCCTTGATCCCCCTAGCAGTAAGGACCTCATCTAACTCCTTTTTGAATATATTTAGTGAATTGGCCTCAACAACTTTCTGTGGTAGAGAATTCCACAGGTTCACCACTCTCTGGGTGAAGAAGTTCCTCCGCATCTCGGTCCTAAATGGCTTACCCCTTATCCTTAGTTCTGGACTTCCCCAACATTGGGAACATTCTTCCTGCATCTAACCTGTCTAACCCCGTCAGAATTTTATATGTTTCTATGAGGTCCCCTCTCATTCTTCTGAACTCCAGTGAATACAAGCCCAGTTGATCCAGTCTTTCTTGATAGGTCAGTCCCGCCATCCCGGGAATCAGTCTGGTGAACCTTCGCTGCACTCCCTCAATAGCAAGAATGTCCTTCCTCAGGTTAGGAGACCAAAACTGTACACAATACTCCAGGTGTGGCCTCACCAATGCCCTGTACAACTGTAGCAACACCTCCCTGCCCCTGTACTCAAATCCCCTTGCTATGAAGGCCAACATGCCATTTGCTTTCTTAACCGCCTGCTGCACCTGCATGCCAACCTTCAATGACTGATGTACCATGACACCCAGGTCTCTTTGCACCTCCCCTTTTCCTAATCTGTCACCATTCAGATAATAGTCTGTCTCTCTGTTTTTACCACCAAAGTGGATAACCTCACATTTATCCACATTATACTTCATCTGCCATGCATTTGCCCACTCACCTAACCTATCCAAGTCGCTCTGCAGCCTCACAGCATCCTCCTCGCAGCTCACACTGCCACCCAACTTAGTGTCATCCGCAAATTTGGAGATACTACATTTAATCCCCTCATCTAAATCATTAATGTACAGTGTAAACAGCTGGGGCCCCAGCACAGAACCTTGCGGTACCCCACTAGTCACTGCCTGCCATTCTGAAAAGTATCCATTTACTCCTACTCTTTGCTTCCTGTCTGACAACCAGTTCTCAATCCATGTCAGTACACTACCCCCAATCCCATGTGCTCTAACTTTGCACATCAATCTCTTGTGTGGGACCTTGTCGAACGCCTTCTGAAAGTCCAAATATACCACATCAACTGGTTCTCCCTTATCCACTCTACTGGAAACATCCTCAAAAAATTCCAGAAGATTTGTCAAGCATGATTTCCCTTTCACAAATCCATGCTGACTTGGACCTATCATGTCACCTCTTTCCAAATGCACTGCTATGACATCCTTAATAATTGATTCCATCATTTTACCCACTACCGATGTCAGGCTGACCGGTCTATAATTCCCTGTTTTCTCTCTCCCTCCTTTTTTAAAAAGTGGGGTTACATTGGCTACCCTCCACTCCATAGGAACTGATCCAGAGTCAATGGAATGTTGGAAAATGACTGTCAACGCATCCACTATTTCCAAGGCCACCTCCTTAAGTACTCTGGGATGCAGTCCAAATGGCCCTGGGGATTTATCGGCCTTCAATCCCATCAATTTCCCCAACACAATTTCCCGGCTAATAAGGATTTCCCTCAGTTCCTCCTCCTTACTAGACCCCCCGACCCCTTTTATAACCGGAAGGTTGTTCGTGTCCTCCTTCGTGAATACCGAACCAAAGTACTTGTTCAATTGGTCCGCCATTTCTTTGTTCCCCGTTATGACTTCCCCTGATTCTGACTGCAGGGGACCTACGTTTGTCTTTACTAACCTTTTTCTCTTTACATATCTATAGAAACTTTTGCAATCCGTCTTAATGTTCCCTGCAAGCTTCTTCTCATACTCCATTTTCCCTGCCCTAATCAAACCCTTTGTCCTCCTCTGCTGAGTTCTAAATTTCTCCCAGTCCCCAGGTTCGCTGCTATTTCTGGCCAATTTGTATGCCACTTCCTTGGCTTTAATACTATCCCTGATTTCCCTTGATAGCCACGGTTGAGCCACCTTCCCTTTTTTATTTCTATGCCAGACAGGAATGTACAATTGTTGTAGTTCATCCATGCGGTCTCTAAATGTCTGCCATTGCCTATCCACAGTCAACCCCTTAAGTATCATTCGCCAATCCATCTCAGCCAATTCACGCCTCATACCTTCAAAGTTAGCCTTCTTTAAGTTCTGGACCATGGTCTCTGAATTAACTGTTTCATTCTCCATCCTAATGCAGAATTCCACCATATTATGGTCACTCTTCCCCAAGGGGCCTCGCACAACGAGATTGCTAATTAATCCTTTCTCATTACATAACACCCAGTCTAAGATGGCCTCCCCCCTAGTTGGTTCCTCGACATATTGGTCTAAAAAACCATCCCTTATGCACTCCAGAAAATCCTCCTCCACCGTATTGCTTCCAGTTTGGTTAGCCCAATCTATGTGCATATTAAAGTCACCCATTATAACTGCTGCACCTTTATTGCACGCACCCCTAATTTCCTGTTTGATGCCCTCCCCAACATCACTACTACTGTTTGGAGGTCTGTACACAACTCCCACTAACGTTTTTTGCCCTTTGGTGTTCTGCAGCTCTACCCATATAGATTCCACATTACAACAGTGGCTACACTCCAAAAGTGCTTCATTGGCTGTAAAGCGCTATGAGACGAGCTGAGGTCGTGAAAGGCGCTATATAAATGCAAGTCTTTATTTTCTTTTTCTTCATTGAGATTTACAACACTACCTGATGTGCTACTGAACATGACAGACCCGGGTTCATTCTGAGTTAGGTATTTCCAATTGGAGAACTAACTGGAGCTCTTGATTGTTATCCACGAGACTCCCCTCCGGCACGTCACACAGATGCTCATTCTTCGTACGTCATCATTATCATCATCATAGGCAGTCCCTCGAAATCGAGGAAGACTTGCTTTCACTCTAAAAGTGAGTTCTCAGGTGGCTGAACAGTCCAATACTGGAATTACAGTCTCTGTCACAGGTGGGACAGATAGTCATTGTGGGAAAGGGAGGGTGGGACAGATTTGCCGCACGCTCCTTCCGCTGCCTGCGCTTGTTTTCTGCATGCTCTCGGCGACGAGACTCGAGGTGCTCAGCGCCCTCCCGGATGCACTTCCTCCACTTAGGGCAGTCTTTGGTCAGGGACTCCCAGGTATCGGTGGGAATGTTGCACTTTATCAAGGAGGCTTTGAGGGTGGTCCCTGAAACGTTTCCTCTGCCCACCTGGGGCTCGCTTGCCACGTAGGAGTTCCGAGTAGAGCGCTTGCTTTGGGCGTCTTGTGTCGGGCATGCGGACAGTGTGGCCCGCCCAGCGGAGCTGGTCGAGTGTGGTCAGTGCTTCGATGCTGGGGATGTTGGGCTGGTCGAGAACGCTGACGTTGGTGCGTCTGTCCTCCCGGGGGATTTGCGGGATCTTGCTTACCTTCCAGGTCGACCGCCCCACTGCCAAGTCCGTCCAGCCGGACCCTCACTTCTCGCTCCCCACTGGCCGATTCAGCTGCTCCAAGCGACCCCCGGCGATCTCTTCGTACTTCAGCCCAGACAGTGAGGGTCAACATACTACTTAACTGTGGGGAGCTTGACCGTCGAGCCGTCTGTTGTCTCCACCCGATGGCCAAAGACTCGCACTCTCCAGCAGGGAGCCCACAGCGGAATTTTACCCCTCATTACCACATTACAACAGCGGCTACACTCCAAAAGTACTTCATCGGCTGCCCATTTAAAACTGAGATGAGGAGGAATTTCTTCTCTCAGAGGGTTTGTAAATCTGTGGAATTCTCTGCCCCAGAGAGCTGTGGAGGCTGGGTCATTGAATATATTTAAGGCGGAGATGGACAGATTTTTGAGCGATAAGGGAATAAAGGGCTATGGGGAGCGGGCAGGGAAGTGGAGCTGAGCCCTTGATCAGATCAGCCCTGATCTTATTGAATGGCGGAGCAGGCCCGAGGGGCCATATTGCCGACTCCTGCTCCTATTTCTTATGTTCTTAAAGCACTTTGAGACATCCGGTTGTCGTGAAAGGCACTATAGAAATGCAAGTCTTTCTCCCTTTTCTTGCGCCCAGAGACAGTCAAGCCAGCTGCAGCAGCCCAACTCCCATTTGAGCTGAATTCAGCTGACAACGGAGAGCAGATCTCCATCAGGAAAGAGGCGGTGGGGGAGGGCGGGGGAATGTCCAGACACATCCTCACACTCCCAGTGAGCAATAACTTCCGGCATGCAGGTCGCTTTGTGTGAGCTTGCTCAGAAGTGCACCAGGCTGCCCGGAGTCTTACAAGCCTGGTGAGGTTAACCGAAAGTAGAAAGTGAGAACTTGCATTTAGATGGCGCCTTTCACATCCTCAGAATGACCCGAAGCGCCTTACAGCCAATGAAATACTTCTTGGAGTGCAGTCGCTGTTGTAATGTAGGAAACGCAGCTGCCAATTAGCACACAGCAAACACAAATGTGATAATGACCAGATAATCTGTTGATTGAGGGATTAAATATTGGCCCCAGGACACCGGGGTAACTCCCCTGCTCTTCTTCGAAATAGTGCCGTGGGATCTTTTACGTCCACCTGAGAGAGCAGATCATCATCATAGGCAGTCCCTCGGAATTGAGGAAGACTTGTTTCCACTCTTAAAATGAGTCCTTAGGTGGCCGAACAGTCCAATTATAGTCTCTGTCACAGGTGGGACAGATAGTCGTTGAGGGAAAGGGTAGGTGCCACATGGCGGATGGGGTAGCAGCTCTCTCGGGAGCTCTCCCTGAACAAGCATCCACCTGACCATCTGATGCCATCTCCCGCCACGTGCGTGCAGCCAATGGCCTCCAACAGTGACGCCATCTAGTGGCTAGTGATCCTAAAAGTACATACATAGCTCACATACAAATTTCTCTCTCCCTTTCTTGGGCATAACACCACGATTGCCCCACAGTACACAATCCGACTGAATAGACAGTTCGTCTTAGCGACGAATGTAAGGTTTGGTCTTCTCACACATTTGCCTGGGTATGGCAGACCAATCATCTTTGAGGATGCAACTCTTCACCACCGATAAAATCGGGCCCTGGCTGGTCCAGGTGTTAACTTGTTGAGCCGTGACAGGGCTTCCTTCACTCTCAAAAGCCTCCATAACTAACAATAGGTCCGCCGGTTGTGGCATTTCCACCTCCGGTGTGGGCAACGGCAGACGGTTCAGAGCATCGGCACAATTCTCGGTGCCAGGTCTATGGCGAATTACATAATCATAAGCGGATAATGTCAGCGCCCACCTCTGGATGCGGGATGAAGCATTGGTATTGATACCTTTGTTTTCAGAAAACAGTGAAATGAGCGGCTTGTGATCTGTCTCCAGTTCAAACCGAAGACCAAACAGGTACTGTTGCATCTTTTTAACTCCATTCACACAGGTTAATGCTTCTTTCTCTACCATGCTGTAGGCTCTTTCCGCTTTAGACAAACTTTTTGAAGCATACGCGACTGGTTGAAGTTTACCCGACTCATTAGCTTGTTGGAGTACACAACCAATTCCATATGACGAAGCATCACAGACCAATACTAAACGTATCATAATGTACCAGCAGCTTGTTAGAGCAAAGCAGATTAGTGGCTTTCTCAAAAGCTCTGACTTGAGACGCACCCCACACCCAGTTGTCACCTTTTCTTAGCAGCATGTGCAATGGTTCTAATAAGGTGCTCAATTTAGGTCGGAAGTTACCGAAGTAGTTGAGTAGACCCAGGAAGGAACACAGCTCCATCACATTCTGCGGCTTGGGTGCATTCTTGTTGGCCTTGGTTTTCGCGTCCGTGGGCCTGATGCTGTCAGCAGCAATTTTCCTCCCCAGGAATTTGACCTCTGGTGCCATGAAGACGCACTTCGAGCGTTTCAGTCTGAGTCCCACTTTGTCCAGACGATATAGAACCTCTTCCAGGTTGTTCAGATGTTCTTCGGAGTCACGACCTGTGATCAGGATGTCATCTTGGAACACGATGGTTCTGGGAATGGACTTCAGTAAACTCCCCACGTGCCTCTGAAATATTGCTGCAGCCGAGCGAATTCCAACAGGGCACCTGTGATAAATAAACAGTCCTTTATGCGTATTAATGCACGTATGTCTCTTCAATGTCCCCACCAGCTCCTGTGTCATGTAGGCTGACGTCAAGTCCAGTTTGGTGAACGACTCCCCCCCGGCTAGCATTGCAAACAAGTCATCAGCCTTCAGTAACGGGTACTGATCCTGTTTCGAAACCCTGTTGATCGTAGCCTTGTAGTCTCCACAGATTCTGACTTTGCCATCACTTTTCAGCACAGGAACAATGGGGCTGGCCCATTCATTAAATTCAACCGGTGGCATGATCCCTTCACACTGGAGTCTATCCAGTTCGATTTTGACCTTCTCCCTCATCATATATGGAACTGCCTGAGCTGAGATCGAGGTAGAGAGGTTGTTTCCACTGGTCGGGGAGACTAGAACTAGGGGGCACAGCCTCAAAATACGGGGGAGCCAATTTAAAACCGAGTTGAGAAGGAATTTCTTCTCCCAGAGGGTTGTGAATCTGTGGAATTCTCTGCCCAAGGAAGCAGTTGAGGCTAGCTCATTGAATGTATTCAAATCACAGATAGATAGATTTTTAACCAAGAAGGGAATTAAGGGTTATGGGGAGCGGGCGGGTAAGTGGAGCTGAGTCCACGGCCAGATCAGCCATGATCTTGTTGAATGGCGGAGCAGGCTCGAGGGGCTAGATGGCCTACTCCTGTTCCTAATTCTTATGTTCTTATGTTCTTATGATGGACGGGTCTTGTATCTGAGTCCACATGGATCTGCACCGTGGCTCCCGTGATGTTGCCGGTTCCTGGTTCGAACAGCGAGGGGAACTTGCTCAGTACTTGGGCATGTGTATCTTTCTCCGACGACAACGCCTTGATGTCGTTCCAATCGCATCTGATTTTTTTCAAGCCAGTTCCTGCCGAACAGCGTGGGCCATTGCCTGGGACAATCCATAACGGTAACTCGTGAACCGCACCGTCATACGACACTTTAATTGTGGCACTGCCAATCACCGTTATGAGTTCTTTGGTGTACGTGCGCAACTTCTCATTGACTGGACGCAGCTTGGGCCTCACAGCCTTAGTATCCCACAGCTTGTCGAATGCCCTCTGGCTCATTATCGATTGACTCGCCCCCATGTCCAGTTCCATCAATACCGGCATCCCATTAAATTTCACATTGATCATTATCGGTTTGCTCTTAGTTAGGAACGAGTACAGTCCATACTCTTCCTCCTCTGGTATCTCGGATTGCGTATCCGGATCCGCGCTAGTCTGACCATCATCCTCCACGTGGTGTGTTGCAGCACGCTTGCTCATCTGTGGACACTTGCGCTGGAGATGCCCCACTCTCAGACAGCCTTTGCAACTATATTGCTTAAATCGGCACTGCTGGTGCCGGTGATTTCCACCACAATGCCAACACGGAGAAATTGGATGCATTCCCGCTGGCGGACTTTGAGCAGCCACAGGTTTCGCGTACGCAGTCGGGTAGGCCCTGTCATGTGCCGCTCTGTCGAACGCCGAATCAATCGTATTGACAGTACTTGCCCAGTTTCGATTTTTCACTGATATTTGCTTTAGACTTCTATCCATCGTCATGCATGACTGAGCGATGGTGATGGCCCTGTTCAAGTCCAACGTCTCCACCGCCAGCAGTTTACCGCCAGCAGTTTAACTGGCTCAAACCTCGTGGTTGATGCCGATTACAAAGAAGTCCCGCAGCATGTCTGCCAACACAGTCCCAAACTTATACGGTCCTGCTAGACATCTCAGGTCGGCAATGAATTCCGCCGCATTCTGGCTCTCTGAGCGAACGTGCGTGTAAAATCTGTATCTCGAGATGATGATGCCTTCGTCTGGTTTAAGGTGGCCCTGTACCAGTGTACACAATTCTTCATACGTCTTCTCTGTTGGACTCACAGGCAGGAGTAGATTCTTTATCAGACCATAAATTTTTGGACCGCAAACCGTGAGGAACACCACCCGGCGCCGATCTGTGTCGTCGACATCCTCCATTTTGTTGGCCGCGAAGAACTGGCTCAAACGTCTCACAAAGTCTGCCCAATCTTCTCCTTCCACAAATCGCTCCAACAATCCAATTGTGCTCATTTTTGCATGCAAAGGTTCTTGTTGCCTCGTCACCAAATGTTGTGTATGCAATAACTGTCAGACTGAGTACTGTTAAACTACAAGAGGTATGACGTTGGCTCTGCTTTATTAAGGCCCAAAGTGACTAATATACAAAATGGCTGGCCTTTTATACTTGGGCTGCACACACATGCTTGCAGCCCAATGGCCTCCAACAGTGATGCCATCTAGTGGCTAGTGATCCCAAAAGTACATACATGACAGTTTGCCGTGAAGGAGTTCCGAGTAGAGCGCTTGCTTTGGGAGTCTCGTGTCTGGCATGCGAACGTTGTGGCCCGCCCAGCGGAGCTGATCGAGTGTGGTCAGTGCTTCAACGCTGGGGATGTTGGCCTGGTCGAGGACGCTAACGTTGGTGCGTCTGTCCTCCCAGGGGATTTGTAAGATCTTGCGGAGATATCGTTGGTGGTATTTCTCCAGGACTTGAGGTGTCGACTGTACATGGTCCATGTTTCTGAGCCGTACAGGAGGGTGGGTGTTACTACAGCCCTGTAGACCATGAGCTTGGTGGTATGTTTGAGGGCCTGGTCTTCAAACACTCTTTTCCTCAGGCGGCCGAAGGCTGCACTGGCGCACTGGAGGCGGTGTTGGATCTCGCCGTCAATGTCTGCTCTTGTTGATAGGGGGCCCCCGAGGAGGTCTTAAGTTTAGGCTCATCATGAAAAGAAGCAAAGGGGAGAGTTTAGGGAATGTTTGTTTAATCAGAAGTTGCTAGAATATGAAATGCCGTACAGGCAATAGCAGCGGGGAAATGGCAGGGGATTGGGAAGTCTTTCTGTTCTCTGCCACAGGGTCCTGCCGTGCTGTAAAATTCGCTGACTTGCTGAAACATTTTTTGCACGATGTAAAATCCTTCTCCTGTGACCCGAACTCCAGAAGCACGAAATGTAAAACCCGCTTGAAAGTTGGCTGCGTGTGACTCGGGCGAGGCCTGGGTTAGGATTGTGGTTCTCAACAAAACGGTAGGGAGTGTCCCTGAGTGAGGGGATAAATGAACCCATTCACCGCCTGACAGAACTTCCCAACCAGCCTCTGAAGAATGCTGCGTCTAGTTACATCACACGGCCCTTTAAAAGGAACATGCCAAGCCCTCAAGTATCAACTTACTGGCCTGCAAACCTTTCAGCTGTTTTGGCAACATCGAAGGCCACACCACAGCATTGTGCAAGGACAAATGTCACTGTTTTCAAAGTCAGTCGACAACTGTTGTCAACAGGGCTTTTGCCCTGTGGATTGTGGTTCCTGGGCCAGAAACGCGGGTGTAAAATGGGCGCAAAGCCGATCAATTCAGCAGGCCACCGTCACACTGCAAAAGTCGCGGTGCCCTTTTATTTGTTTGGGCCTTCCGGGTGGACAACAACAAAAGGAAAGTTTCAAAACTTTCTTTTCCTTAAAAAGTACTCTCCCTTGGAGTCAGGAGAAGCAGAAGTGCTGGCCCCACCCCCACTCCACAGGGAGTCGGGATCAGCCCCCTCTCGCAGCCCGCTCTTACTCCTATCCCTTCTCCCCAGGCCGATCGGAGGACCATGCCCAGTGCAGCAGGCAGCCTGACATGGACCCCTGCTCGGGCGAGCTGCCTGTGGGAGTGTAGCACAGTGGTAACTTCACCGGGCCAGTAATCCAGAGGTCTGGACTAATAACACCAGAGACATGAGTTCAAATCCCACCACGGCAGCTAGAGGGGAATTTAATTTAAGTTAATTGAGTAAAGCTAGAATTAAAAAGCTAGTACGTATCAGTAATGGTAACTACCGTGAACATTTTTGGATATCAAGGGATGTGGGGATAGTGCAGGAAAGTGGACGCGAGGCCGATGATCAGCCATGATATTGAATGTCGAAGCAGGCACAAGGGGCCGAATGGCCTACCCCTGCTCCTACTTCTTATGTTCTTATTGTCGTAAAAGCCCATCGGGTTCACGAATGCCCTTTAGGGAAGGAAATCTGCCGTCCTTAACCGGTCCGGCCTACATGTGACTCCAGACCCACAGCAATGACTCTTAACTGCCCCTCTGAAATGGCCTAGCGAGCCACTCGAGGGCAATAAGGGATGGACAATAAAATGGCGGCCTTGCCAGCGATGCCCACGTACCAAGGACAATGAGGCGCAAGGACCAGTTTCCATCGGGCCTTGGGCCTCTGGTTCAGGCGCGCGCTGTTTGTGCCCGAAAACAGGCCCAGACCAAACCCTAGCTCAGGCTCTTATAGATATCAAGAAGGTTTTGGATGGTTACCTGTTCGCACTCTTGCACATGTCCCTTTAAGAATTATACTCTCACCTTTGTACACGTCCTCTGTAATCTTCCACTGATTCAGCTGTCAAACGTCCCCTTGACGTCGGATTCCTCCCTGACAACATTTTTCAGAGATATGAATCTTTATTTTCTGTTAACGACCCCATGCAAAGAAATGTAAAAAGTTCAAAAAGGGGGAACGCTTTATCGTTTTGTATAGAATCATGGAAGAAGGACATTCGGCCCATCGTGCCTGTGCCGGCTCTTTGAACAAGACCAGAGCGGGTTGACTAACCATCAGGCTTCCTTCCCCCCCCCCCGCCCCCCACTCCTACCAGGAAACTCTCCATCCCGTTTACTCCCCCAGGTCCGGAGTGTCCATGGGCCAAGCATCAGGCACTCCCAGGAAAATGACGATTCATCATCATCATCATCACAGGACGTCCCTCGAAATCAAGACTTGTTTCCACTCTAACAGTGAGTTCTCAGGTGACTATACCGTCCAATCCGGGAATTACAGTCCCTGTCACAGGTGGGACAGATAGTCGTTGAGGGAAAGGGGAGGTGCCACATGGCGGACGGGGTAGCAGCTCTCTAGGGAGCTCTCCCTGAACAAGCATCCACCTGACCATCTGATGCCATCTCCCACCTCTCTCTCCGTCAAACCTCCCTCCCCCCCCCACCCCTCTCACCGTCTAAGCCCCATCCGACCTTCAAAGTACTCTACCTACCCCTTAAACCGTGCTGCCAGGGCTCACTGCCCATCCCCCACCTCCCAACCTCGGCCTAATGACGATTACTATAACGAGTACAACAGGATCCATTGGAGGTACAGCATGGATTCGAACCTAAGAAATAGGGACAGGAATAGGCCATTTGATCCTTCGAGCTTGTTGTAGTGCTATTTAGGCCATTTAGGACTGAGATGAGGAGGAATTTCTTCACTCAGAGGGGGGTGAATCTTTGGAATTCTCTACCCCAGAGGGCTGTGGAGGCTCAGTCTTTGAGTATATTCAAGACAGAGATCGATAGATTTTTGGACACGAAGGGAATCGAGGGATATGGGGATCGGATGGGAAAGTGGAGTTGAGGTCGAAGATCAGCCATGATAATATTGAATGGCGGAGCAGGCTCGAGGGGCCGAATGGCCGACTCCTGCTCCTAAATCTTAGGTTCTTATAAAAGAATGTGCGTTTGTACAGCGCCTTTCACGACCTCAGGATGTCTCAAAGCGCTTTACAGCCAATGAAATACTTTTGGAGTGTAGTCGCTGTTGTAATGTAGGAAACGGGGCCGCCAATTTACGCACAGCAAGCTCCCACAGATAGCAATGTGATAATGACCCAGATAATCTGTTTTTGTGATGTTGATTGAGGGATAAATATTGGCCCCAGGACACCAGGAATAACGCCGGCTCTTCTTCGAAATAGTGCCATGGGATCTTTTATGTCCACTTGAGAGGGCAGACAGGGAATCGGTTTAATGTCTCATGCGACAGACGGCACCTCCGGCAGTGCGGCACTCCCTCAGCACTGCACTGGGAGTGTCAGCCTGGAATATGTGCACAGGAATGAAATCCTTTTTCTGGCCGGGGGCAGGGGAGGGTGGAGGGAGGGGGGGGGGGGGCTTGTGGGGAGAGGCAATGAGGCAGGCTGCCGTCAAACCTCCCCTCCCTTCCCCAATGAAACATCCAGCCGTACACACCAAAATCAATACTTTTTTGTGATTTAAATTGTGCAATTCATCGGAAAGGGTTTGCGGTGTGGCCTTTGGAGAATCGGTGATGTGGCCAATGGGGGAATTCCACCTCTCCCACCAGAGAAACCCAATGAGCTGAGACACCAAGCAGGGAGCTTACTGAGGAACAGAGAGCAACCACAAGGTCGATCCCAAAGTGTGGTCGGCTTCTGAATTAGTGGAAAGAAGAATCACGCGCGATCTTATAGATGTATATACGACACTAAGCAGTATGATAAGAAAAAAAAAGAAAACTTGCATTTATATAGCGCCTTTCACAACCTCAGGACGTCCCAAAGCCCTTTAGAGCCAATGAAGTACTTTTTGACGTGCAGTCACTGTTGTAATGTAGGAAAGGCAGCAGCAAATTCGGGCACAGCAAGCTCCCACAAACAGCAACATGATAATGACCAGGTAATCTGTTTAAAAAAAAATTGATATTGATTGAGGGATAAATATTGACCAGGACACAGGGGAGAACTCTATGAAATAGTGCCACGGGATCTTTTGCATCCACCTGAGAGAGCAGACTTAACGTTTTATCTGAAAGACGGCACCTCCGACAGTGCAGCACTCCCTCAGCACTGCACTGGGAGTGTCAGTCTGGATTTTTGTGCTCAAGTCCCTGGAGTGGGACTGGAACCCACAACCTTATGACTCCGAGGCAAGAGTGTTGCCCACTGAGCCACAGCCCACACAAAGCAGGACGGTTACTAACGAACAGAGAGCCACGCGAATCTTCCCTTTCAGTGTTAGATGTCTGAGTTAGGAGGAAAGATGCGTCAGACATGATCTTATAGATGTATATAAAATAGTAAACAGTAAATATTACTTCATACTACACCTCAACAGTAAGACAACGGGATAGAGAGTCAAATTAGAAAAAGAAAGATTTTGCTGTGATGCGAGAAAATTATTCATCACACAGTGTGGGAGCAATATGAGATAACACATAGCAGATGTCCAGGGTCTGTTCTGTGAGCCTGTCCATCCCTAATTGCCCCTTGAGAAGGTGGTGGTGAGCCACCTTCTTGAATCGCTGCAGTCCGTGTGGTGAAGGTGCTCCCACAGTGCTGTTAGGGAGGGAGTTACATAAGAACATAAGAATTAGGAACAGGAGTAGGCCATCTAGCCCCTCGAGTCTGCTCCGCCATTCAACAAGATCATGGCTGATCTGGCCGTGGACTCAGCTCCACTTACCCGCCTGCTCCCAGTAACCCTTAATTCCCTTATTGGTTAAAAATCTATCTATCTGTGATTTGAATACATTCAATGAGCTAGCTTCAACTGCTTCCTTGGGCAGAGAATTCCACAGATTCACAACCCTCTGGGAGAAGAAATTCCTTCTCAACTCGGTTTTAAATTGGCTCCCCCGTATTTTGAGGCTGTGCCCCCTAGTTCTAGTCTCCCCGACCAGTGGAAACAACCTCTCTGCCTCTATCTTGTCTATCCCTTTCATTATCTTAAATGTTTCGATAAGATCACCCCTCATCCTTCTGAACTCTAACGAATAAAGACCCAGTCTACTCAATCTATCATCATAAGGTAACCCCCTCATCTCCGGAATCAACCTAGTGAATCGTCTCTGTACCCCCTCCAAAGCTAGTATATCCTTCCTTAAGTAAGGTGACCAAAACTGCACGCAGTACTCCAGGTGCGGCCTCACCAATACCCTGTACAGTTGCAGCAGGACCTCCCTGCTTTTGTACTCCATGATTTTGACCCAGCGACGATGAAGGAACGGCCGATATATTTCCAAGTCGGGATGGTGTGTGACTGGGAGGGGAACGTGGAGGTGGTGGTGTTCCCATGCGCCTGCTGCCCTTGTCCTTCTAGGGGGTAGAGGTCGCGGGTTTGGGAGGTGCTGCCGAAGAAGCCTTGGCGAGTTGCTGCAGTGCATCTTGTAGATGGTGCACACTGCAGCCACGGTGCGCCGGTGGTGAAGGGAGTGAGTGTTTAAGGTGATGGGTAGCGTGCCCATCAAGCGGGCTGCTTTGTCCTGGATGATGTCGAGCTTCTTGAGTGTTGTTGGAGCCGCAACTCATCCAGGCAAGTAGCCTGACAGTTCTGAAAGACGTGATAGGGTAATATATAAATGAAACTCTTCCTTATTTTAATATAAATAAAGGTTTGGCTTCATAAATGAACACAGATACACCCACAATTGAATGAAAGAAAATTCTTGAGCGATCAGCTTAGTCATTTTGTTAAACTGAATACATTGTTACTTATAAATCCTTCTGTGCCGTAGGCTAAAGACAGGTCTCAGAAATTGTGCTGAATAGTTAAAGCAATTCAGCAGGTTGTAATGTCTTATCTTGCATATCAACTCCAAAGTAAAATGGGTCAAGCCCAATTCAGGCAATGAGGCCAATCTGGAACTGCAATAAACACAGAAACTGCTGGAAATGCTCAGCAGGTCAGGCAGCATCTGTGAAGAGAGTGACAGAATTAATGTTTCTCAAAACCCCATGAGATGTCTGCGCTCCTCAATTTCCGCCCTCTTGAGCATCCCTGGTTATAATCGCTCAACCATCGGTGGCCGTGCCTTCAGCTGCCTGGGCCCCAAGCTCTGGAACTCCCTCCCTAAACCTCTCCGCCTCTCTACCTCTCTCTCCTCCTTGAAGACGCTCCTTAAAACCTACCTCTTTAACCAGCTTTTGGACGCCTGCGCTAATTTCTTCTTCTGCAAATCGATGTCAAATTTATCTGGTCGTCTTATATCACTCCTGTGAAGCGCCTTGGGGCGCTTTGCTACGTTAAAGGCGCTATATAATAAAAGTTGTTGCTGTTGTTGTTTCAGGTCGATGAACCTTCGTCAAAACTGGAAAAAGTTAGAGACATAACAGTTTTATAATAAATTGTAAGGGCAGGGAAAGTGGGGAGGGGAGTAAAGAACAAAAGGGAAGGTCTGTGATAGGGTGCAAGGCGGGAGAGGTTAAAAGACAAAAGGGATAATGGTGCCAGGGAAAAGGAGATAGTAATGGGGAAAGTAAAGAAACAAAAGATGAGTCTAGATAAAGAAAAAAAAAGACTGGCATTTATATAGCGCCTTTCACAACCACCGTGCATCTCAAAGCTCCTTACAGCCAATGAAGTACTTTTGGAGTGCAGTCACTGTTGTAATGTAGGAAACATGGCAGCCAATTTGCACACAGCAAGCTCCCACAAACAGCAATGTAATAATGACCAGATAATCTGTTTTTTTGTTATGTTGACTGAGGGATAAATATTGGCCCCAGGAATAACTCCCCTGCTCTTCTTTGAAATAGTGCCATGGGATCTTTTACATCCACCTGAGAGCAGACGGGGCCTCGGTTTAAGATCACATCCGAAAGGTAGCACCTCCGACAGTGCGGCGCTCCCTCAGCACTGCACTGGAGTGTCAGCCTAGATTTATGTGCTTCAAGTTCCTGGAGTGGGACTTGAACCCACGACCTTCTGACTGAGCCACGGCTGACACTGATAGGGGGTAAATGGGAAATGACAGAGTCATCAACGGCTGCCATGTGAAAGAAATACAGGTAGGGGTTACGGTGTGAAATTGTTGGACTCGATGTTGAGCCTGGAAGGCTGTAAAGTGCCAAAACAAAAGATGAGATGCTGTTCCTCGAGCTTACGTTGAGCTTCGTTGGAACAGTGTCGGAGGCCGAGGATGGGGGAGTCCTGGAACTGCGCTGTTTATACGACCCCTCACCGATCGGAGAATCCACATTGCTGAGGGAATAACAGAGGCTCAGCGCAGACGGACATGTACGAAAAGAACGTGCCCAAGCTTGGCGTGTCTTCACCTCACCGACGTCAGCTCTCTGTCGATCTGACCGCATCCCGGAGAAATTCTGCTTCCGAGCAAAGTTTCATCCAGCGTCCGATCTCCCACCGCCCCCCCCCCCCACATCTGATGAGCTCACGATAGGGGACTCGAGGAGAGATAGGGAGGGCTGTAGGGGCTGGAGGAGGTTACAGACATAGGGAGGGTTGTAGGGGTTGGAGGAGGTTACAGAGATAGGGAAGGCTATAGGGGCTGGAGGAGGTTACAGAGATAGGGAGGGGTGCAGGGCTCGAGGAGGTTGCTGAGATAGGGAGGGTTGATAGGCTGGAGGAGGTTACAGAGATAGGGAGGCTTGTAGAGCTGGAGGAGATTACAGAGATAGGGACAGCTGTAGAGCTGGAGGAGGTTACAGAGATAATGAGGGGTTTAGGGACTGGAGGTGCTTACAGATATCGGAGGGGCTGGAGGAGGTCATAGAATGGTTACAGCACAGAAGGAGGCCATCCGGCCCGTTGAGCCCGTGCTGGCTCTGTGCAAGAGTACCTCAGCTAGTCACGCTCCCCCGCCCTTTCCCCGTAGCCCTACAAAATGTTTTCCTTCAGGTACTTATCCAACTCCCTTTTGAAAGCCACGATTGTGTCTGCCTCCACCACTTTCTCAGGCAGCGCACTCCAGATCCTAACCACTCGCTGCGTGAAAAAGTTTTCCGTCATGTCGCCTTTGGTTCTTTTGCCAATCACCTTAAATCTGTGTCCTCTGGATCTTGACCCTTCCCCCAATGGGAACAGTTTCTCTCTCTCTACTCTGTCCAGACCCCTCATGATTTTGAACACCTCGATCAAATCTCCTCTCAACCTTCTCTGCTCCAAGAAGAACAACCCCAGCTTCTCCAGTCTATCCATGTAACTGAAGTCCCTCATCCCTGGAACCATTCTCGTAAATCTTTTCTGCTCCCTCTCTAGGGTCTTCACATCCTTCCTAAAGTGTGGTGCGCAGAATTGGAGAGTGATAGTAGCGTTTTGGTGTTCGATATTTGCCAGATCCATGCAAATGAGGCCAAATCATCCTTTCCCTGGACCTCAAAACTCTTGGCTCCCGATCCCAAGTCTTGTCTTCCTCCAACAAGCTACGGGCTTTTAGAAAAAAGCTTGGTGTAATACTCATCACTCGGCATTTCTCCTCACTTATTCTTTTTGACCCTTGGTGGTGGCACTATGAGTGTGACACTTCCGAGCAAAGAAAGAAAGATGTGCATTTATATAGCACCTTTCACGACTGCAGAACATATTTTGAAGTAAGAACATAAGAATTGAGAGCAAGAGTAGGCCCCTCGAGCCTGCTCTGCCATTCAATAAGATCATGGCTGATCTTCGACCTCAACTCCACTTTCCATATCCCTTGATTTCCTTATATAGTCCAAAAATCTATCATAGAAACATAGAAACATAAAAAATAGGTGCAGGAGTCGGCCATTCGGCCCTTCGAGCCTGCATCACCATTCAATATGATCATGGCTGATCATGCAACTTCAGTATCCCATTCCTGCTTTCTCTCCATACCCCTTGATCCCTTTAGCCGCAAGGGCCACATCTAACTCCTTTTTGAATATATCGAATGAACTGGCCTCAACAACTTTCTGTGGTAGAGAATTCCACAGGTTCACAACTCTCTGAGTAAAGAAGTTTCTCCTCATCTTGGTCCTAAATGGCTTACCCCTTATCCTTAGACTGTGACCGCTGGTTCTGGACTTCCCCAACATCGGGAACATTCTTCCTGCATCTAACCTGTCCAATCCCGTCAGAATTTTATATGTTTCTATGAGATCCCCTCTCATTCTTCTAAATTCCAGTGAATATAAGCCTAGTCGATCCAGTCTTTCTTCATATGTCACTCCTGTCATCCCTGGAATTAGTCTGGTGAACCTTCGCTGCACTCCCTCAATAGCAAGAACGTCCTTCCTCAGATTAGGAGACCAAAACTGTACACAATATTCAAGGTGTGGCCTCACCAAGGCCCTGTACAACTGCAGTAAGATCTCCCTGCTCCTATACTCAAATCCTCTCACTATGAAGGCCAACATGCCATTTGCCTTCTTCACCGCCTGCTGTACCTGCATGCCAACTTTCAATGACTGATGTACCATGACACCCAGGTCTCGTTGTACCTCCCCTTTTCCTAATCTGTCACCATTCAGATAATATTCTGCCTCCCTGTTCTTGCCACCAAGGTGGATAACCTCACATTTATCTACATTATACTGCTTCTGCCATGTATTTGCCCACTCCCCTAACCTGTCCAAGTCACCCTGCAGCCTCATAGCATCCTCCTCACAGCTTACACTGCCACCTAGCTTAGTGTCATCTGCAAACTTGAAGATATTACATTCAATTCCTTCGTCGAAATCATTAATGTATATTGTAAATAGCTGGGGTCCCAGCACTGAACCTTGCGATACCCCACTAGTCACTGCCTGCCATTCTGAAAAAGACCCGTTTATTCCTACTCTTTGCTTCCTATCTGCCAACCAGTTCTCTATCCACGTCAATACATTACTCCCAATACCATGTGCTTTAATTTTGCACACCAACCTCTTGTGTGGGACCTTGTCAAAAGCCTTTTGAAAGTCCAAATACACCACATCCACTGGTTCTCCCTTGTCCACTCTACTAGTTACATCCTCAAAAAATTCCAGAAGATTTGTCAAGCATGATTTCCTTTTCATAAATCCATGCTGACTTGGACCGATCCTGTCACTGCTTTCCAAATTCGCTGCTATTACATCTTTAATAATTGATTCCAACATTTTTCCCCACTAGTGATGTCAGGCTGACAGGTCTATAATTTCCCTGTTTTCTCTTTCCCTCCTTTTTTAAAAAGTGGGGTTACATTAGCTACCCTCCAATCCATAGGAACTGATCCAGAGTCTATAGAATGTTGGAAAATGACCACCAATGCCTCCGTTATTTCTAGGGCCACTTCCTTAAGTATTCTGGGATGCAGATTATCAGGCCCTGGAGATTTATTGGCTTTCAATCCCATCAATTTCCCCAACACAATTTCCTGACTAATAAGGATTTCCTTCAGTTCCTCCTTCTCACTAGACCCTCGGTCCCCTAGTATTTCCGGAAGGTTATTTGTCTTCCTTAGTGAAGACAGAACCAAAGTATTTGTTCAATTGGTGTGCCATTTCTTTGTTCCCCATTATAAATTCACCTGAATCTGATTGCAAGGGACCTACATTTGTCTTCACTAATCGTTTTCTCTTCACATATCTATAGAAGCTTTTACAGTCAGTTTTTATGTTCCCTGCAAGCTTACTCTCATACTCTATTTTCACCTTCCTAATTAAATCCTTTGTCCTCCTCTGCTGAATTCTAAATTTCTCCCAGTCCTCAGGTTTGCTGCTTTTTCTGTCCAATTTATATGCCTTTTTCTTGGATTTAACACTATCCCTAATTTCCCTTGTTGCGGTTGAACCACCTTCCCCGTTTTATTTTTACTCCAGATAGGGATGTACAATTGTTGAAGTTCATCCATGTGATCTTTAAATATCTGCCATTGCCTATCCACCGTCGACCCTTTAAGTATCATTCGCCAGTCTATCCTAGCCAATTCACGTCTCATACCATCGAAGTTACCTTTCTTTACGTTCAGAACCCCCGTCTCTGAATTAGCTGTGTCATTCTCCATCTTAATGAAGAATTCTACCATATTATGGTCACTCTTCCCCAATTAATCCTCTCTCATTACACAAGACCCAGCCTAGGATGGCCTCTCTCTAATTGGTTTCTCGATATATTTGTCTAGAAAACCATCCTTTATACACGCCAGGAAATTCTCCTCCACCGCATTGCTACCAGTTT
Organism: Pristiophorus japonicus; assembly: GCF_044704955.1. Taxonomy (NCBI): domain Eukaryota; kingdom Metazoa; phylum Chordata; class Chondrichthyes; family Pristiophoridae; genus Pristiophorus; species Pristiophorus japonicus. The sequence continues at coordinate 171,873 of NW_027254369.1, forward strand.
GGTTAGCCCAATCTATATGTAGATTAAAGTCACCCATGATAACTGCTGCACCTTTATTGCACACATCCCTAATTTCCTGTTTGATGCCATCCCCAACCTCACTACTACTGTTTGGTGGTCTGTACACAACTCCCACTAGCGTTTTCTGCCCTTTGGTGTTCCGCAGTTCTACCCATACAGATTCCACATCATCTAAGCTAATGTCTTTCTTTACTGTTGCGTTAAGCTCCTCTTTAACCAGCAATGCTATCCCACCTCCTTTTCCTTTCTGTCTATCCTTCCTGAATATTGAATACACCTGGATGTTGTGTTCCCACCCTTGGTCAACCTGGAGCCATGTCTCCGTAATCCCAATTACATCATATCCATTAACAGCTATCTGCACAGTTAATTCATCCACTTTATTACGAATGCTCCTCGCATCGAGACACAGAGCCTTCAAGCTTGTTTTTTTTAACACTCTTTGTTCTTTTAGAATTATCAATCTCAGCCTTGAGTATACTCAACGATTCACAGCATCCACAGCTCTCTGGGGCAGAGAATTCCAAAGATTCACAACTCTCTGAGTGAAGAAATTCCTCCTCATCTCAATTTAAATGGCCGACCCCTTATCCTGAGACTATGACCCCTGGTTCTAGACTCTACAGCCAGAGGAAACATCCTCTCAGCATCTACCCTGTCAATTCCCCTCAGAGCCTTTCCTCCCCCCCCCCCCAAAGTTCTGAGATGGGGAGGAACTGGGACGGGGAGGGAAGTGAAGAATTCATGAAGTGCATAGATGCATTTTTGTTATACAGCATAACCATCAGGAAACAGTGGATTTAATAAGAACATAAGAAATAGGAGCCGGAGTAGGCCATACTACCCCTCGAGCCTGCTCCGCCATTTAATACGATCATGGCTGATCTGATCATGGACTCAGGTCCACTTCCCTGCCCGCTCCCCATAACCCCTTAATCCCTTATCGGTTAAGAAACTGTCTATCTCTGTCTTAATGTGAGGTTATCCACTTAGGTGGCAAAAACACGAAGGCAGAATATTATCTGAATGGCGGCAGATTAGGAAAAGGGGAGGTACAACCAGACCTGGGTGTCATGGTACATCAGTCATTGAAAGTTGGCATGCAGGTACAGCAGGCGGTGAAGAAGGCAAATGGCATATTGGTCTTCATAGCGAGGGAATTTGAGTAAAGGAGCAGGGAGGTCTTGCTGCAGTTGTACAGAGCCCTGGTGAAGCCACACCTTGAATATTGTATACAGTTTTGCTCTCCTAATCTGAGAAAGGATGTTCATGCTATTGAGGAAGTGCAGTGAAGGTTCACCAGACTGATTCCCGGGCTGGCAGGAGTGACATATGAGGAAAGACTGGATCGACTAGGCTTATATTCACTGGAATTTAGAAGAATGAGAGGGGATCTCATAGAAACATATAAAATTCTGACGGGATTGGACAGGTTAGATGCAGGAAGAATGTTCCCAATGTTGGGGAAGTCCAGAACCAGGGGTCACAGTCTAAGGATAAGGGGTAAGCCATTTAGGACCGAGATAAGGAGAAACTTCTTCACTCAGAGAGTGGTAAACCTGTGGAATTCTCTACCACAGAAAGTTGTTGAGGCCAGTTTGTTAGATATATTCAAAAGGGAGTTAGATGTGGCCCTTATGGCTAAAGGGATCAAGGGGTATGGAGAGAAAGCAGGAATGGGGTACTGAAGTTGCATGATCAGCCATGATCATATTGAATGGTGGTGCAGGCTCAAAGGGCCGAATGGCCTACTCCTGCACCTTCTTTCTATGTTTCTATGTTTCTATGTTAAATTTATTCAATGTCCCAGCTTCCACAGCTCTCTGAGGCAGCGAATTCCGTAGATTTACAACCCTCTGAGAGAAGAAATTCCTCCTCATCTCAGTTTTAAATGGGAGGCCCATTATTCTGAGATTATGCCCCCTAGTTCTAGTCTCCCCTATCAGTGGAAACATCCTCTCTGCATCGGATCCTTGAGTGGAATAATAATTCGTATCGGATGTGGTTCTACACAGTTTCTATAAGCTCACAGAAGAGAACGGGTTAAATTCAAATATTTAAAGGATCAATATCGGGTCAATGATCACAGACGCCAGATCCACTGAAGCTGGCTGAAGAAACAAGGTCATTCACCAATTAATCCAGCAGTAAGTTACCATCTGCTAAGCACTGGCAATCTGCCAATTGCCGCTTCTAATATCTACTTAACAGCAGTGAAAAGCAATGAGGAATAGATTCCTGAGGCTAATGGGGGCTTTTATCCGGCATTTCACAGCAATCATTAGCCATCAGAGGCCTGGTCTTTCCAGTTGTGTCCTACGGATCCAAACATAATGACAGAGTGCATGGCTTCTCTTCCAGCCCACCTCTCCCTCTCCCCCCTCCCCTTTACTGGCCCCAGGTCCGGCCCCATCTCCCCTGATGGAGCTGACTCTGATTGACAGACAGCTCCAGCGGAGTCTGCGTTTCTGGGAACTGGATTCGAATCCGGTGCAGGTTAATCATAGAATGGCAGAAATTTACAGAACGGAAGGAGGCCATTTCGGCCCATCGTGTCCACGCCGGCTGACAAAGAGCTATCCAGCCTAATCCCATGTTCCAGCTTTAGTTCCATAGTCCTGTAGGTTACGGCACTCAAAGTGCGCATCCAAGTATCTTTTAAATGCGATGAGGGTTTCTGCCTCGACCACCCTTTCAGGCAGCGAGTTCCAGACCCCCACCCCACCCACTAGGTGAAAACATTTCCCCTCAAATCTCCTGTAAACCTCCTACAAATGACTTTACATCCTGGCTGTTGACCCCTCTGCTAAGGGAAATAGGTCCTTCCTATCCACTCTGTCCAGGCCCCTCATAATTTTATACACCTCAATAAGGTCTCCCCTCAGCCTCCTCTGTTGCAAAGATAACAAACCCAGCCTATCCAATCTTTCCTCAGAGCTAAAATTCTCCAGTCCAGGCAACATCCTCATAAATCTCCTCTGTACCCTCCAGTGCAATCATATCTTTCCTGTAATGTGGTGACCAGAATTGCACGCAGTACTCTAGCTGTGGGCTAACCAGTGTTTTATACAGTTCAAGCATAGCCCTCCCTGCTCTTGTATTCTATGCCTCGGCTAATAAAGGCAAGTATTCCGTATGCCTTCTTAACCACTAATGGGCTATTATGTCTTCTCTACCTGTAAGGACTCGACCTGAGGTGAGTTTGGCTCAACATGCGCACAGTTCCCAGTAGGCCCAGGTCTATCAGAGAAACACTGTGAGTACTGTGTACTGTTCTGGGCCCCGCACCTTAGTGAGGACATGTTGGCCTTGGAGGGGCCCAGACTGTTACCAGGGCTCCATGGGCCCAGAAGAGCCTTCTGTCACCGCGCGCACTTCGATTCCCGTCCCCCCCCCCCCCTCCCCGGTACCTCGCGGAGTTTGCTGCTCTCCGCTCGCCGGGGGTAGGGGTGCTGCAGTTGGCCTCGCCGTTCCTGGGAGCGGGGGAGGAGGGGGGGGGTGGCAGAAACCAGCCAGGGCTTCCACGGATGACCAATGTCTGGCAAACCCCTGCTGGAAATGTGTGGAAGTGGACAGTACCACTTTGTGCCCTCTTTCCAGTTTGCGGGGGGAGGGGAATATCCTGTTGAAGCTCACTCACTGTCTGGAGTTCATGCAGAGAGAATGGCCACTTGGAGATTAGGTACTGGGGATTAGGTGATGGGGGGGTGGGGGGGGAATTGGGTCTGCCCGTTTAACACAATGCCCAAGCACGAGTTAGCGCCTTTGGAGGAGGTGAGAAACCAGTCGATACACTGGAGTCCGAGATGTCCCTGCTTAACCCTGCATTGCAACCACCACCCACCGATTAAAACCTACATTAAAAAGACTCAGGTCCCGGACTGCTGTTTATAATGTAAAGTTGTGTGATTATCTGCTTAGACTATAGCATTTAATGAAAAGGGGCGAATATTATTGATCGTATATCACGTTAGAATGTATAGATTGTACATAGTCCAGAGCTGTCTTGTCACTGACTGCCAGTAACAGTGTAGACAGCTTCTTGTAGTTTTGTTACATGTTGTAAAGTTTAAAGGGGAAAGGAACTGTTGATATTCTGTCCGAAATTGTGCACATCAATTGTCTTTAATGAATTGTAAACAAGATTGTAGCACGTCGAACAATCTGATTTTATGATGGATTATTATTCTAATTAAGTGTCACGGCAAAATAAAGACTGCCTCAAATGAACCTGACTCCAGCAATAAAGAAAATCTCTTGTTTATATTCAGTGCTGAATGTGTGCGCTAAATGTGATGAGTGTGTCTGTTCAAGGCTCTCTCGCCTCTGAGTCCGAAGGTTGAGGGTTCAAGTCCCACTCCAGAGACTTGAGCACAAAAATCCACGGTGACACTCCCAGTACAGTGCTGAGGGAGTGCTGCATTGTCGGAGGTGCCGTCTTTTGGAAAAGACGTTAAACCGAGGCCCTGTCTGCTCAGGTTGATGTGAAAGATCCCATGGTACTATTTCAAAGAGCAGGAGAGTTATCCCCGGTGTTCTGGCCAATATTTATCCCTCAATCAGTATCACTATTTTTAAAAAAACAGATGATCTGGTCATTATCATATTGCTGTTTGTGGGAGCTTGCTGTGCGCAAATTGGCTGCCCCGTTTCCCACGTTACAACAGTGACTACACTCCAAAAAGTACTTCATTGGCTGTAAAGTGCTTTTGGAACATTCTGCAAGCTTTTTTTTATCTCATATGTAGGATCCTTCCCAAATGAGTCACGGCTGATTGTGTAACATAGAATCATAGGAAATAGGTGCAGGAGTAGGCCATTCTGCCCTTCGAGCCTGCAGCACCATTCAATATGATCATGGCTGATCATGCAACTTCAGGACCCCATTCTTGCTTTCTCTCCATACCCCCTGATCCCCTTAGCCGTAAGGGTCACATCTAACTCCCTTTTGAATATATCTAACGAACTGGCCTCAACAACTTTCTGTGGTAGAGAATTCCACAGGTTCACAATTCTCTGAGTGAAGAAGTTTCTCCTCATCTCGGTCCTAAATGGCTTACCCCTTATCCTTAAGACTGTGACCCCTGGTTCTGGACTTCCCAACATCGGGAACATTCTTCCTGCATCTAACGTGTCCAATCCCGACAGATTTTTATGTGTTTCTATGAGGTCCTCTCTCATTCTTCTAAATTCCAGTCAATAAAAGCCTAGTCGATCCAGTCTTTCTTCATATGTCAGTCCTGCCACCCCAGGAACCAGTCTGGTGAACCTTTGCTGCACTCCCTCAATAACAAGAATGTCCTTCCTCAGATTAAGAGACCAAAACTGTACACAATATTCAAGGTGTGGCCTCACCAAGGCCCTGTACAACTGCAGTAAGACCTCCCTGCTCCTATACTCAAATCCTCTTGCTATGAAGGCCGACATGCCATTTGCCTTCTTCACCGCCTGCTGTACCTCCATGCCAACTTTCAATGACTGATGTACCATGACACCCAGGTCTCGTTACACCTCCCCTTTTCCTAATCTGTTACCATTCAGATAATCTGCTTTCCTGTTTTTGCCACCAGTGGATAACCTCACATTTATCTACATTATACCGCATCTGCCATGCATTTGCCCACTCACCTAACCTGTCCAAGTCACCCTGCAGCCTCATAGCATCCTCCTCACAGCTCACACCGCCACCCAGCTTAGTGTCATCTGCAAACTTGGAGATATTACATTCAATTCCTTCATCTAAATCATTAATGTAAATTGTAAATAGCTGGGGTCCCAGCACTGAGCCCTGCGGCACTCTACTAGTCACTGTCTGCCATTTTGAAAAGGACCCGTTTATTCCTACTCTTTGCTTCCTGTTTGCCAACCAGTTCTCTATCCACATCAATACATTACCCCCAATACCATGTGCTTTAATTTTGCACACCAATCTCTTGTGTGGGACCTTGTCAAAAGCCTTTTGAAAGTCCAAATACACCACATCCACTGGTTCTCCCTTGTCCACTCTACTAGTTACATCCTCAAAAAATTCTAGATTTGTCAAGCATGATTTCCCTTTCATAAATCCATACTGACTTGGACCGATCCTGACACTGCTTTCCAAATGCGCTGCTATTTCATCTTTGGTAATGTCCTAATAATCAATTATTAATGTTAAAAGACTCAAAAAGACGATTAGATGATTAGGGTTTAAAAGCCAAGACATTGTGGAAAGCCAGAGGTAGCGTTCCAAAGTTTTGAGTACCTGAAAAAGAATGAGTTCGAGTAGGAGACGGTTTATTTAATCTTGATTTCAACACAGCGGGTAGATAGGGAGGGGAAGGACCTGTCAGAGATTATTTGGAGCTTTAAAAAAAAAAATCATAGTACTTGTAGCATTGATCAAGAAGGATGAGAAAGATTGAGGTTGAGACATGTTTGGGAGGCGAACTGAATCCCGTCCATGAATGTATGGGAATGATACAAGAGCTGTATTGAAGTCTGGGCTAAAATTTGGGTTTAATCGAGAGTTAAGAGTTGGAAGAGAGAAGGAAGCTCGGCATCAAAGAGTTCACTGATTTCCTGGGCGTGCTTTAGCGACAGAGGAAAAATGGGAGATCTATTATCGAAGGTAGCATGGCTGAGAACATCGATAGATGAAGTAGTAACCGTCATGGTCACTGGTCCAACGCTTCAGCTGCTCTGGGAAGAGGAGGAACTGGTGGCTACGGATGAATTTATTTTTTTAAGTGTTCTCAGGAAGGAATCGATAAATCCAAATTAACAAAAAAAGATAATGAGTAACAGCCACACAGCCTGGACTGTGCAGGAGCTACAAGGAGCTGGAACATGGGCCACAGATTAATTAATACGTGTCACAATAGGCAACCAGGCAAACCAAGTGTTAAGTCGACACACTGGACCAAATACTATCCTCAACTTGAGTAAGAGTCTTCTGCCATCATCATAGGCAGTCCCTTGAAATTGAGGAAGACTTGCTTCCATTCAGAGTGAGTTCTCAGGTGACTGAACGGTTCAATACAGGAATTACAGTCTCTGTCACAGGTGGGACAGACAGTGGTTGAAGGAAGGGGTGGGTGGGGAGTCTGGTTTGCCGCACGCTCCTTCCACTGCCTGCGTTTCTTTTCTGCATGCTCTCGGCGACGAGAATCGAGGTGCTCAGCACCCTCCCGGGTGCTCTTCCTCCGCTCAGGGTGGTCTTGGGCCGGGGACTCCCAGGTGTCAGTGGGGATGTTGCACTTTAGAGGGAGGCTTCGAGGGTGTCTCCCGCAGCCAGTGCTTAAAGGTCAACTGTGTGGGAAGTGGCTGGTAAGCCGAGACACTGCGGTTCCTGTGGAGGGTGGGGCAGCCATTTGTGTAGCTCCAGTTGTGCTGATGCCCATTTCTCAGCGCAATAGACTGGGGACCGCCCAGAGCGAGGTCATAGCTCAAAGAGAAACCGGGTGGCGTGACCTTTTTCATTCAGGAACCCCGGGTTGCTAAATTCAATGCCTAATTACTGGACTGCACATCCCAAAGGATATCTGAATCCAATATATAGAACCCCTGCAAAACATACCAGGCCCGACTGCATGTTGAGAAACATACCGACACACAATTGTCTCAAAGACCTGTTCCCCATTGTTTACATGAGTTGAGGTTTTGTCATTTTTATTTCCGGATGCCTTTAAGGGGAAGGTGTGTCTACCTCTGGCATTGAAAAGAAATTATTTTGATAAAACCATTATAGTTTCCCTGTGAAGCGCCTTGGGGTGTTTTACTAAGGTACAGGCACGACATAAATTAAAGTGGTTGTCAAGTGGGACTTCAATCCCTGGCCTAAAGTGCCATCACTGAGGCAAGGCTGACACCTGTATTTGGGGACAGGTGGAGGTTGAGGTCCCTGAGCTAGACCCCAAGGCAGTTCTGCCTCTGGTTTCTGCCTTGTGGGGGAGCACTGGACCTCCACCGAGCACCTTCCAAAAGCAACCGAGAAAACGGATCGGCAGCACTTGCGCATTGTGGGGATCGCCTGCTCGCTATCTCGTCACCGCTGTAAAAAAGGTGGGAACTTGCTGTGCACAAATTGTGGCTGCTGGGCTTCCTACATTACAACTACAAGAGTAAGTACGTGGATGTTGAGCGGTTTGGGACGTCCTGAGGTTGTGAAAGGCGCTGTATAAATACAAGGCTTTTTGGTGGTGGTGGTTTGAGATATAAATGTTGGTCAGGACACTGGTAGATCTCCCCTGCTCTTTGAATTAGTGCCATAGTGCGGCGTGGTCCATGACCACTTTGTGTCCGTAGTTCTGGCCCGAGTACTTTCTTTGCTTTCTTACAGGCACCCTCCTGGTTCTCGTAACTCCTTGTACAGCCACCACTAGCAGGGAACCAAACGCAAAAAGGCATCAGGCCGGGGCCATTTGAGGCAGCAGCGTGCGGCGCTATACCACTGCAGGGAGCAGCGCGTGTTTACATTGTACATTAATGATTTAGACGAGGGGATTAAATGCAGTATCTCCAAATTTGCAGATGATACTAAGTTGGGTGGCAGTGTGAGCTGCGAGGAGGATGCTATTAGGCTGCAGAGTGACTTGGATAGGTTAGGTGAGTGGGCAAATGCATGGCAGATGAAGTATAATGTGGATAAATGTGAGGTTATCCACTTTGGTGGTAAAAACAGAGAGACAGACTATTATCTGAATGGTGACAGATTAGGAAAAGGGAAGGTGCAACGAGACCTGGGTGTCACGGTACATCAGTCATTGAAGGTTGGCATGCAGGTACAGCAGGCGGTTAAGAAAGCAAATGGCATGTTGGCCTTCATAGCGAGGGGATTTGAATACAGGGGCAGGGAGGTGTTGCTACAGTTGTACAGGGCCTTGGTGAGGCCACACCTGGAGTATTGTGTACAGTTTTGGTCTCCTAACTTGAGGAAGGACATTCTTGTTATTGAGGGAGTGCAGCGAAGGTTCACCAGACTGATTCCCGGGATGGCGGGACTGACCTATCAAGAAAGATTGGATCAACTGGGCTTGTATTCACTGGAGTTCAGAAGAATGAGAGGGGATCTCATAGAAACGTTTAAAATTCTGACGGGTTTAGACAGGTTAGATGCAGAAAGAATGTTCCCAATGTTGGGGAAGTCCAGAACCAGGGGTCACAGTCTGAGGATAAGGGGTAAGCCATTTAGGACCGAGATGAGGAGAAACTTCTTCACCCAGAGAGTGGTGAACCTGTGGAATTCTCTACCACAGAAAGTAGTTGAGGCCAATTCACTAAATATATTCAAAAGGGAGTTAGATGAAGTCCTTACTACTCGGGGGATCAAGGGTTATGGCGAGAAAGCAGGAAGGGGGTACTGAAGTTTCATGTTCAGCCATGAACTCATTGAATGGCGGTGCAGGCTAGAAGGGCTGAATGGCCTACTCCTGCACCTATTTTCTATGTTTCTATGTTTCTAGGAGGACGACGGCTGACTGCAGTGCGGGCAGGTACAGCAGGAGCGGCGAGGTTCGGGCGACGGAACGGCGAGAGTTCATCGAGGGACGTGATCGGGGTCCGGGAGAGGCGTGAGTTCAGGGGCCCAGGGGCAGCACGGGCCCAGCCCACACTGCGATATGTGCACGCACTGGGTCGGTGCAGCAGAGATGGTCTCCAGTCGTCCTGGTTAACCCTTGCCACTGGACCAAGACCTCGCTCTGTCAAGCCCCGTGTGGTGGCTGGTGTGCAACGGTCACCCCACGTTAAAAAAATCCACCCACAGGCATCTTCCACCCCTTCAATTGGAGTTCAGGACTGGAACACGGGTCCTTCATTGAAACATCTGTGAACTCATGTGGAAGCAAGTCATCCTCGTTCGAGGGACCGCCTGTGATTAAAGGTTAGATTATGAGGAGAGATTACATGAACTATCACTGGAGGAAAATACTGAAATAAAAACAGAAAATGCAGGAAATACCCAGTGGGTCAGGCAGCATCTGTGGAGAGAGAAACAGAGTTAACGTTTCAGGTCGGTGACCCTTTGTCAGAACTTTGCCTGACCTGCTGAATATTTCCAGCCATTTTTGTTTTTATTTGATAAACTCGGCTTGTGTTCTCTGGAATATTGACAGTTAAGGGGTGATTTGATTCAGGTTTTTAGAGTTGTGAAAGGTATTGATAAGGTGGAGAGAGAGATCGAAGACAAGGGGACAGAACCTTAAAATCAGAGCCAGGCCGTCCAAGAGAGAAGTTGGGAAATGTTTCTTCACACCAAAGGGCGGTGGAAGTGTGGAACTCACCTCCCACAAAAAAAGCAGCAAGCGCGAGCTCAATTAATAACTTACAATCTGAGAGCGACCAATTTTTGATAGGGGAGTCAAGGTTTATGGGGGGCGGGCGGGGAAGTGGAGTTGAGGCCAGGATCGATCTTATTGAATGGCGGGGCAGGCTCGAGGGGCAGAATGACCTCCTTTGGTTCTAGTCCAGCAATAAGTTAACGATCTCACTCAGAGAGGTTATGATGGAAAATGGAAATGTAGACGGATATAGAAGGAAAAGTATTTTGTGGGAAAGTAAGCTAGCCGGGTGGAGGGGTGGTAACGGGGCAGTGCGGCCTAATGTCCCGTGCAGAGCTGCTGCAATCAGAGGCACCCTCCCTCCCTTAAAGGGAAAGGCCATCGCTGCTGGCTCCACATGAAAACAATGTCCCTCCTCGCCGACGGCAGCCGCGATCCGCCACAAGCGCTCGGACAGAGTCATCATCATCATAGGCAGTCCCTCAGAATCGAGGAAGACTTGCTTCCACTCTAACAGTGAGTTCTCAGGTGACTGAACAGTCCAATACAGGAATTACAGTCTCTGTCACAGGTGGGACAGACAGAGGTTGCAGGAAAGGGTGGGTGGGGAGTCTGGTTTGCCGCACGCTCCTTCCGCTGCCTGCGCTTGGTTTCTGCACGCTCTCGGCGACGAGACTCGAGGTGCTCAGCGCCCTCCCGGATGCTCTTCCTCCACTTAGGGCGGTCTTTGGCCAGGGACTCCCAGGTGTCGGTGGGGATGTTGCACTTTATCAGGGAGGCTTTGAGGGTGGTCCTTGTAACGTTTCCTCTGCCCACCTGGGGCTCGCTTGCCGTGTAGGAGTTCCGAGTAGAGCGCTTGCTTTGGGAGTCTTGTGTCAGGCATGCGAACAATGTGGCCCGCCCAACGGAGCTGGTCGAGTGTGGTCAGTGCTTCGATGCTGGGGATGTTGGCCTGGTCGAGAGTACTGACGTTGAGAACACTAAGAGAGCCCTATACAACCAGCGCCTCACAGCTAACCTGGCATGCCTTGATGGCCCTGAGATGCAGAATGCCCACAGCGCTTGGTCTGCCCTCCAGGCCTCCATAACCAGTGTCTGCGAAGAGACGCTCGGTCACTCAACCAGGAAACACCAGGACTGGTTTGATGAGAATGACCAGGAGATCCAGGAGCTAATAAACCGCAAGCGCAGGGCATTTCTGAACCTAAAACAACAACCCAACTCGGGAGCAGCAAAGCAGCTTTCTGATAGGTTGCCGGGCTGATCGATCGCGGCCGCACAAAATGGGGAAAAAAATCACCAAGGGCTGAAAGCATATTTTTTACTTCCCCGAGTGGCATTACCTTTAAATACCGCTCGCCAAGCTCCCGGTCTCCCTGACAATGCCTCCTGCAGCCGCCGGTGTCGACGCCTGGCGATGCTGCAGGGGACGGAACCTAAGTTCGCATCCGGGGCGGTCCCAGGGCGCCGCGCAGTGGGATCACATCATGTTCCCCGGGGAACAGGAGATCGTGGCACTCGGTGTAACCGCCGCCCCAAATCTCCACGGCAAGCTCGCGATTCCTGGGATGGGGGGGATTGTCCCACGAGGAGAGATTGAGGAGACTAGGCCTATATTCTCGAGAGTATCATGTATCTTACATTATTATATATAACTGTATCCTAACATGCTATACATGACTGTAATAAGATATGACCTGTAACCACCAGCATACCTTACCACCGGGGTGCACTTGCAAGAGACAGGTATATAAGGACAGGTCTCAGGCAAGTGCAGCATTCCAGAGCTGTGAAATAAAGGTGCAGGTCCAGAGTGACCTTAACTTCACTACATGCCTCGTGTGAATCTGTACTGAGGGGACAGGACTTTACATAGAGTTTAGATGATCTCATTGAAACATACAAAATTCTTACAAAGCTTGTAAGGGTAGATGCGGGGAGGATGTTTCCCTTGGCTGGGGAGTCTAGAACCAGGGGATAAGGGGACAGCCATTTAGGACCGAGATGAGGAGGAATTTCTTCGCCCAGAGGGTGGTGAATCTCTGGAATTCTCTACCTCAGAGGGCTGTGGATGCTCAGTCGTTGAGTATATTTTTGGATATTAAGGGAATCGAGGGACATGGAGATCGGGCGGGGAAGGCGGAGTTGAGGTAGAAGATCAACCATGATCTTATTGAATGGCGGAGCAGGCTCGAGGGGCCGAATGGCCGACTCCTGCTCCTATTTCCTACGTTCTACGCTGAGCTGGCATCGCAACTGGAGGTGGTCCAATTGGTCTCATTGTACCGGGTCAGAGACGGAGACGAACAAAATCCACCAGGGTTTCCACTCCTCATCGCAATCCAGTGACTCCTGTTGGAAAGTGAGGAAGTTGCCCCATGAAGGGTCCAATATTTATCCCTCAACCAACCTCACTAAAACAGATGATCTGGTCGTTATCACATTGCTGTTTGTGGGAGCTTGCTGTGCGCAAATTGGCTGCTGCGTTTCCCACATTACAACAGTGGCTACACTCCAAAATGTATTTCATTGGCTGTAAAGCGCTTTGGGATGTCCGGTGGTCGTGTAAGGCGCTATATAAATGCAAGTCTTTCTCTCTGTCACACACTGTAAAAAGTGGAAAAGGTTGGCAGTGAACCTGAGAAAGGGTTAAACGGTTGTTCATCTTCAGAGAGGTGCCATAACCTCAGTCTCTGCGAATGTCCCGTGTTTCTGCCTCCGGATAAACGCAGCCATTTACAATACGCTCAGGAATGCAGGAGGAATGTACAGAGCAAGGAAAACATTAATCACTTGGCTCAGAGTGCCAGTCATGATCAAAAGGAACGCTGTGTTAATTTTCCACTTTATCTGATGCTGCTCTACGCATTATTGACACAATATTAAAATTGGACCAACATTTCCTGGGAGCAGCAACGTTTACATTGTGTGCGTTGTGAGCAAATCCTCACCAGTGAACGGCCAGTTATCAGGAACAATGTGCCCACAGCTGAGGTTACTGACTCCCCATCCCAAGGTCAGGAATCCAAGCCTCAAAAATGGCTCAATCAGGATCATCCAAGCATCCTGTCCATGTGGAGCACTGTGCGTCATATATAAACATTAAATTAATGTTCCCATTCATTTTCACATGTTGCTGAAAAAGAGGAATGTCAAAGGATGCGGGGAGAGTGGGATTAGACTGGGTGGGATATTAAAGGCTGCAGGGAGTGAGGGGGAGAGTGGGATTAGACTGGGTGGGATATTAAAGGGTGCAGGGAGTGAGGGGGAGAGTGGGATTAGACTGGGTGGGATATTAAAGGGTGAGGGGGAGGGTGGGATTAGACTGGGTGGGATATTAAAGGGGGGGAGTGAGGGGAGAGTGGGATTAGACTGGGTGGGATATTAAATGGTGAGGGGGAGGGTGGGATTAGACTGGGTGGTATATTAAAGCGTGAGGGGGAGGGTGGGATTAGACTGGGTGGGATATTAAAGCGTGTGGGGAGTGAGGGGGAGAGTGGGATTAGACTGGTTGGGATATTAAAGGAGGGAGTGAGGGGGAGAGTGGGATTAGACTGGGTGGGATATTAAAGGGGGGAGTGAGGGGGAGAGTGGGATTAGACTGGGCGGGATATTAAAGGGGGGAGTGAGGGGGAGAGTGGGATTAGACTGGGTGGGATATTAAATGGTGAGGGGGAGGGTGGGGTTAGACTGGGTGGGTTATTAAAGGGGGGAGTGAGGGGGAGAGTGGGATTAGACTGGGTGGGATATTAAATGGTGAGGGGGAGGGTGGGGTTAGACTGGGTGGGATATTAAATGGTGAGGGGGAGGGTGGGGTTAGACTGGGTGGGATATTAAAGGGGGGAGTGAGGGGAGGGTGGGATTAGACTGGGTGGGATATTAAAGCGTGTGGGGAGTGAGGGGGAGAGTGGGATTAGACTGAGTGGGATATTAAAGGGGGGAGTGAGGGGGAGAGTGGGATTAGACTGGGTGGGATACTAAAGTGTGTGGGGAGCCAGCAACACCCATCCTCTTACTTATCCAGTGCCTATGGCTCATTCACCAGCGCTCCACTTCTGCTTGTTGTACACTGAAGCTTGTTGTACACCGGCAATATATGGCCCTGTTGCAGCTGAGACTTATTTCCAATATGTAAAATAACAAGAAGCTGCAGGTGGTATCTGTGGGCTGACGGAGGGTGTGAAATATCACAGCCCCTCAGAACGAGTACGAAGGTGAGGGAGATGTGAGTATGGGAGGAAACAACGCCAGTGTTGCCGAGGTTGGAGACAGACGCTGAACCGGCTAGGGCATGTCTGTTCGCTGGTGTAGATCGGCGACATCGCCACGCCCTGGTGGGCAGAGGGGCGGAAAGGAGAAGTATGTTCAAAGGACGAGACAAGATGGGGTTGGGTTAGCAAAAGTTGGATGCATACCTGTTAGATCACAATCTAACACTGTCTCCCAGCCCTGCACAACAACATCGTGGAAACTTTAGCAAAGAGGCAGCGTGCTAAAAGCATTGGGGAAAAAAGACTTGAAGGGCCCGAATTTGGTGAAGGACCCCACCCGCCCAAGTGCCGCCCAAAAAACTGCCGGTGGCCACCGAGGTCCCTGACGGTTCTTTGCGCGGGGTTTTCATCACCGAGGTCCCTCGAAGGTTGGCGGACGGCAAAGCAGCGATGTATGTTGCCAATCTGGGCGGGAGCCGGCAGGCGGTCTCATTCTCGGCGGCAGAGGCGCTTGCCGCTCAAGTGCCGCTGAGGATGGAGTCGGGGCCACGGAGGGTCGAGCACCTAAAAATAAAAATCATTTAAAAAAAAACCATCTGACGACCTTCAGAGAACCCCCATCCAGGTAAGTCCCTGTAAAGAAATACATTTAAAAATGTCACTAACCTGTTTGCACCCCACCTTCACACTTACCATTGGGGACAGAGCAGCCTCCATGCAGCAGTCCACCGCCGACTGCCGGCGACTCCCGCCCGCACCGATCTGGCAATTCGGCGGACGGGAGTGTAACTTACGCGCATCGGCCGTCCGCTAACGTCGGCGGGCGCTTCCCGGCAGCTCTCCCCTCCCGCCCGCTCCGGACCACGTCGGAAGTGGCACTGGGTGGTTCGAGCAGAGGGATGTCGGCGGCAGTGAGTGGCAATGGGCGGGCAGTGAGTGGCAGTGGGCGGCAGTGAGCAGCAGTGAGTGGCAGTGGGCGGCAGTGAGTGGCAGTGAGTGGCAGCGGGCGGCAGTGAGTGGCAGTGGGCGGCAGTGAGTGGCAGTGGGCAACAGTGAGTGGGCGGCAGTGGGCGGCAGTGCGTGGCAGTGAGTGGCAGTGGGCGGCAGTGAGTGACAGTGCACGGCAGTGAGTGGCAGTGGGCGGCAGTGAGTGGCAGTGGGCGGCAGTGAGTGGCAGTGAGTGGCAGTGCATGGCAGTGAGTGGCAGTGGGTGGCAGTGAGTGGCAGTGGGCGGCAGTGCACGGCAGTGAGTGACAGTGGGCGGCAGTGAGTGGCAGTGCACGGCAGTGAGTGGCAGTGGGCGGCAGTGAGTGGCAGTGGGTGGCAGTGGGCGGCAGTGGGTGGCAGTGGGCGGCAGTGAGTGGCAGTGGGTGGCAGTGGGCGGCAGTGGGTGGCAGTGGGCGGCAGTGAGTGGCAGTGGGCGGCAGTGAGTGGCAGTGGGTGGCAGTGGGCGGCAGTGAGGAGCAGTGGGTGGCAGTGGGCGGCAGTGGGTGGCAGTGCACAGCAGTGAGTGGCAGTGGGCGGCAGTGAGTGGCAGTGGGTGGCAGTGGGTGGCAGTGGGCGGCAGTGAGTGGCAGTGGGCGGCAGTGAGTGGCAGTGGGTGGCATTGGGCGGCAGTGGGTGGCAGTGGGTGGCAGTGAGTGGCAGTGGGCGGCAGTGAGTGGCAGTGGGTGGCAGTGGGCGGCAGTGGGTGGCAGTGGGTGGCAGTGGGCGGCAGTGGGTGACAGTGGGCGGCAGTGAGTGGCAGTGGGTGGCAGTGGGCGGCAGTGAGTGGCAGTGGGCGGCAGTGAGTGGCAGTGCGCGGCAGTGAGTGGCAGTGGGCAACAGTGAGTGGGCGGCAGTGGGCGGCAGTGCGTGGCAGTGAGTGGCAATGGGCGGCGGTGAGTGGCAGTGCACGGCAGTGAGTGGCAGTGCACAGCAGTGAGTGGCAGTGGGTGGCAGTGAGTGACAGTGGGCGGCAGTAAGTGGCAGTGCACGGCAGTGAGTGGCAGTGCACGGCAGTGAGTGGCAGTGCACAGCAGTGAGTGGCAGTGGGTGGCAGTGAGTGACAGTGGGCGGCAGTAAGTGGCAGTGCACGGCAGTGAGTGGCAGTGCACGGCAGTGAGTGGCAGTGCACGGCAGTGAGTGGCAGTGGGCGGCAGTGAGTGGCAGTGGGTGGCATTGGGCGGCAGTGGGTGGCAGTGGGTGGCAGTGAGTGGCAGTGGGCGGCAGTGAGTGGCAGTGGGTGGCAGTGGGCGGCAGTGGGTGGCAGTGGGTGGCAGTGGGCGGCAGTGGGTGACAGTGGGCGGCAGTGAGTGGCAGTGGGTGGCAGTGGGCGGCAGTGAGTGGCAGTGGGCGGCAGTGAATGACAGTGCACGGCAGTGAGTGGCAGTGGGCGGCAGTGAGTGGCAGTGGGTGGCAGTGGGCGGCAGTGAGTGGCAGTGCGCGGCAGTGAGTGGCAGTGGGCAACAGTGAGTGTGCGGCAGTGGGCGGCAGTGCGTGGCAGTGAGTGGCAATGGGCGGCGGTGAGTGGCAGTGCACGGCAGTGAGTGGCAGTGCACAGCAGTGAGTGGCAGTGGGTGGCAGTGAGTGACAGTGGGCGGCAGTAAGTGGCAGTGCACGGCAGTGAGTGGCAGTGCACGGCAGTGAGTGGCAGTGCACAGCAGTGAGTGGCAGTGGGTGGCAGTGAGTGACAGTGGGCGGCAGTAAGTGGCAGTGCACGGCAGTGAGTGGCAGTGCACGGCAGTGAGTGGCAGTGCACGGCAGTGAGTGGCAGTGGGTGGCAGTGAGTGACAGTGGGCGGCAGTGAGTGGCAGTGCACGGCAGTGAGTGGCAGTGGGTGGCAGTGAGTGACAATGGGCGGCAGTGAGTGGCAGTGCACGGCAGTGAGTGGCAGTGCACGGCAGTGAGTGGCAGTGGGCGGCAGTGAGTGACAGTGCACGGCAGTGAGTGGCAGTGGGCGGCAGTGAGTAACAGTGCACGGCAGTGAGTGGCAGTGGGCGGCAGTGAGTGGCAGTGGGTGGCAGTGGGCGGCAGTGAGTGGCAGTGCGCGGCAGTGAGTGGCAGTGGGCAACAGTGAGTGTGCGGCAGTGGGCGGCAGTGCGTGGCAGTGAGTGGCAATGGGCGGCGGTGAGTGGCAGTGCACGGCAGTGAGTGGCAGTGCACAGCAGTGAGTGGCAGTGGGTGGCAGTGAGTGACAGTGGGCGGCAGTAAGTGGCAGTGCACGGCAGTGAGTGGCAGTGCACGGCAGTGAGTGGCAGTGCACAGCAGTGAGTGGCAGTGGGTGGCAGTGAGTGACAGTGGGCGGCAGTAAGTGGCAGTGCACGGCAGTGAGTGGCAGTGCACGGCAGTGAGTGGCAGTGCACGGCAGTGAGTGGCAGTGGGTGGCAGTGAGTGACAGTGGGCGGCAGTGAGTGGCAGTGCACGGCAGTGAGTGGCAGTGGGTGGCAGTGAGTGACAATGGGCGGCAGTGAGTGGCAGTGCACGGCAGTGAGTGGCAGTGCACGGCAGTGAGTGGCAGTGGGCGGCAGTGAGTGACAGTGCACGGCAGTGAGTGGCAGTGGGCGGCAGTGAGTAACAGTGCACGGCAGTGAGTGGCAGTGGGCGGCAGTGAGTGGCAGTGGGTGGCAGTGAGTGGCAGTGCACGGCAGTGGGCGGCAGTGAGTGGCAGTGCATGGCAGTGAGTGGCAGTGGGCGGCAGTGAGTAGCAGTGCGCGGCAGTGAGTGGCAGTGGGTGGCAGTGAGTGGCAGTGGGCGGCAGTGAGTGGCAGTGGGTGGCAGTGAGTGGCAGTGAGTGGCAGTGAGCGGCAGTGAGTAGCAGTGGGCGGCAGTGAGTAGCAGTGGGCGGCAGTGAGTGGCAGTGGGCGGCAGTGAGTGGCAGTGGGTGGCAGTGAGTGGCAGTGAGTGGCAGTGGGCAGCAGTGCGCGGCAGTGAGTGGCAGTGAGCGGCAGTGAGTGGCAGTGGGCGGCAGTAAGTGGCAGTGGGTGGCAGTGAGTGACAGTGGGCGGCAGTAAGTGGCAGTGCACGGCAGTGAGTGGCAGTGCACGGCAGTGAGTGGCAGTGCACAGCAGTGAGTGGCAGTGGGAGGCAGTGAGTGACAGTGGGCGGCAGTAAGTGGCAGTGCACGGCAGTGAGTGGCAGTGCACGGCAGTGAGTGGCAGTGCACGGCAGTGAGTGGCAGTGGGCGGCAGTGAGTGGCAGTGGGTGGCATTGGGCGGCAGTGGGTGGCAGTGGGTGGCAGTGAGTGGCAGTGGGCGGCAGTGAGTGGCAGTGGGTGGCAGTGGGCGGCAGTGGGTGGCAGTGGGTGGCAGTGGGCGGCAGTGGGTGACAGTGGGCGGCAGTGAGTGGCAGTGGGTGGCAGTGGGCGGCAGTGAGTGGCAGTGGGCGGCAGTGAATGACAGTGCACGGCAGTGAGTGGCAGTGGGCGGCAGTGAGTGGCAGTGGGTGGCAGTGGGCGGCAGTGAGTGGCAGTGCGCGGCAGTGAGTGGCAGTGGGCAACAGTGAGTGGGCGGCAGTGGGCGGCAGTGCGTGGCAGTGAGTGGCAGTGGGTGGCAGTGAGTGACAGTGGGCGGCAGTAAGTGGCAGTGCACGGCAGTGAGTGGCAGTGCACGGCAGTGAGTGGCAGTGCACAGCAGTGAGTGGCAGTGGGTGGCAGTGAGTGACAGTGGGCGGCAGTAAGTGGCAGTGCACGGCAGTGAGTGGCAGTGCACGGCAGTGAGTGGCAGTGCACGGCAGTGAGTGGCAGTGGGTGGCAGTGAGTGACAGTGGGCGGCAGTGAGTGGCAGTGCACGGCAGTGAGTGGCAGTGCACCTCAGTGAGTGGCAGTGGGTGGCAGTGAGTGACAATGGGCGGCAGTGAGTGGCAGTGCACGGCAGTGAGTGGCAGTGCATGGCAGTGATTGGCAGTGGGTGGCAGAGAGTGACAGTGCACGGCAGTGAGTGGCAGTGGGCGGCAGTGAGTGGCAGTGGGTGGCAGTGAGTGGCAGTGAGTGGCAGTGGGCAGCAGTGCGCGGCAGTGAGTGGCAGTGAGCGGCAGTGAGTGGCAGTGGGCGGCAGTAAGTGGCAGTGGGTGGCAGTGAGTGGCAGTGCACGGCAGTGAGTGGCAGTGCACGGCAGTGAGTGGCAGTGGGCGGCAGTGAGTGGCAGTGGGTGGCATTGGGCGGCAGTGGGTGGCAGTGGGTGGCAGTGAGTGGCAGTGGGCGGCAGTGAGTGGCAGTGCACGGCAGTGAGTGGCAGTGGGCGGCAGTGAGTGGCAGTGGGTGGCATTGGGCGGCAGTGGGTGGCAGTGGGTGGCAGTGAGTGGCAGTGGGCGGCAGTGAGTGGCAGTGGGTGGCAGTGGGCGGCAGTGGGTGGCAGTGGGTGGCAGTGGGTGGCAGTGGGTGACAGTGGGCGGCAGTGAGTGGCAGTGGGTGGCAGTGGGCGGCAGTGAGTGGCAGTGGGCGGCAGTGAATGACAGTGCACGGCAGTGAGTGGCAGTGGGCGGCAGTGAGTGGCAGTGGGTGGCAGTGGCCGGCAGTGAGTGGCAGTGCGCGGCAGTGAGTGGCAGTGGGCAACAGTGAGTGGGCGGCAGTGGGCGGCAGTGCGTGGCAGTGAGTGGCAGTGGGTGGCAGTGAGTGACAGTGGGCGGCAGTAAGTGGCAGTGCACGGCAGTGAGTGGCAGTGCACGGCAGTGAGTGGCAGTGCACAGCAGTGAGTGGCAGTGGGTGGCAGTGAGTGACAGTGGGCGGCAGTAAGTGGCAGTGCACGGCAGTGAGTGGCAGTGCACGGCAGTGAGTGGCAGTGCACGGCAGTGAGTGGCAGTGGGTGGCAGTGAGTGACAGTGGGCGGCAGTGAATGGCAGTGCACGGCAGTGAGTGGCAGTGCACCTCAGTGAGTGGCAGTGGGTGGCAGTGAGTGACAATGGGCGGCAGTGAGTGGCAGTGCACGGCAGTGAGTGGCAGTGCATGGCAGTGATTGGCAGTGGGTGGCAGAGAGTGACAGTGCACGGCAGTGAGTGGCAGTGGGCGGCAGTGAGTGACAGTGCACGGCAGTGAGTGGCAGTGGGCGGCAGTGAGTAACAGTGCACGGCAGTGAGTGGCAGTGGGCGGCAGTGAGTGGCAGTGGGTGGCAGTGAGTGGCAGTGCACGGCAGTGGGCGGCAGTGAGTGGCAGTGCATGGCAGTGAGTGGCAGTGGGCGGCAGTGAGTAGCAGTGCGCGGCAGTGAGTGGCAGTGGGTAGCAGTGAGTGGCAGTGGGCGGCAGTGAGTGGCAGTGGGTGGCAGTGAGTGGCAGTGAGTGGCAGTGGGCGGCAGTGAGTAGCAGTGGGCGGCAGTGAGTAGCAGTGCGCGGCAGTGAGTGGCAGTGGGCGGCAGTGAGTGGCAGTGGGCGGCAGTGAGTGGCAGTGGGTGGCAGTGAGTGGCAGTGAGTGGCAGTGGGCAGCAGTGCGCGGCAGTGAGTGGCAGTGGGCGGCAGTGAGTGGCAGTGGGCGGCAGTGAGTGGCAGTTCACTGCAGTGAGTGGCAGTGGGCGGCAGTGAGTGGCAGTGGGCAACAGTGAGTGGGCGGCAGTGGGCGGCAGTGCGTGGCAGTGAGTGGCAGTGAGCGGCAGTGGGCGGCAGTGAGTGGCAGTGAGTGGCAGTGAGCGGCAGTGAATGACAGTGCACGGCAGTGAGTGGCAGTGGGCGGCAGTGAGTGGCAGTGGGTGGCAGTGGGCGGCAGTGAGTGGCAGTGCGCGGCAGTGAGTGGCAGTGGGCAACAGTGAGTGTGCGGCAGTGGGCGGCAGTGCGTGGCAGTGAGTGGCAATGGGCGACGGTGAGTGGCAGTGCACGGCAGTGAGTGGCAGTGCACAGCAGTGAGTGGGCGGCAGTGGGCGGCAGTGCGTGGCAGTGAGTGGCAATGGGCGGCGGTGAGTGGCAGTGCACGGCAGTGAGTGACAGTGCACGGCAGTGAGTGGCAGTGGGCGGCAGTGAGTGACAGTGCACGGCAGTGAGTGGCAGTGGGCGGCAGTGAGTAACAGTGCACGGCAGTGAGTGGCAGTGGGCGGCAGTGAGTGGCAGTGGGTGGCAGTGAGTGGCAGTGCACGGCAGTGGGCGGCAGTGAGTGGCAGTGCATGGCAGTGAGTGGCAGTGGGCGGCAGTGAGTAGCAGTGCGCGGCAGTGAGTGGCAGTGGGTGGCAGTGAGTGGCAGTGGGCGGCAGTGAGTGGCAGTGGGTGGCAGTGAGTGGCAGTGAGTGGCAGTGCATGGCAGTGATTGGCAGTGGGTGGCAGAGAGTGACAGTGCACGGCAGTGAGTGGCAGTGGGCGGCAGTGAGTGGCAGTGGGTGGCAGTGAGTGGCAGTGAGTGGCAGTGGGCAGCAGTGCGCGGCAGTGAGTGGCAGTGAGCGGCAGTGAGTGGCAGTGGGCGGCAGTAAGTGGCAGTGGGTGGCAGTGAGTGACAGTGGGCGGCAGTAAGTGGCAGTGCACGGCAGTGAGTGGCAGTGCACGGCAGTGAGTGGCAGTGCACAGCAGTGAGTGGCAGTGGGAGGCAGTGAGTGACAGTGGGCGGCAGTAAGTGGCAGTGCACGGCAGTGAGTGGCAGTGCACGGCAGTGAGTGGCAGTGGGCGGCAGTGAGTGGCAGTGGGTGGCATTGGGCGGCAGTGGGTGGCAGTGGATGGCAGTGAGTGGCAGTGGGCGGCAGTGAGTGGCAGTGGGTGGCAGTGGGCGGCAGTGGGTGGCAGTGGGTGGCAGTGGGTGGCAGTGGGTGACAGTGGGCGGCAGTGAGTGGCAGTGGGTGGCAGTGGGCGGCAGTGAGTGGCAGTGGGCGGCAGTGAATGACAGTGCACGGCAGTGAGTGGCAGTGGGCGGCAGTGAGTGGCAGTGGGTGGCAGTGGCCGGCAGTGAGTGGCAGTGCGCGGCAGTGAGTGGCAGTGGGCAACAGTGAGTGGGCGGCAGTGGGCAGCAGTGCGTGGCAGTGAGTGGCAGTGGGTGGCAGTGAGTGACAGTGGGCGGCAGTAAGTGGCAGTGCACGGCAGTGAGTGGCAGTGCACGGCAGTGAGTGGCAGTGCACAGCAGTGAGTGGCAGTGGGTGGCAGTGAGTGACAGTGGGCGGCAGTAAGTGGCAGTGCACGGCAGTGAGTGGCAGTGCACGGCAGTGAGTGGCAGTGCACGGCAGTGAGTGGCAGTGGGTGGCAGTGAGTGACAGTGGGCGGCAGTGAATGGCAGTGCACGGCAGTGAGTGGCAGTGCACCTCAGTGAGTGGCAGTGGGTGGCAGTGAGTGACAATGGGCGGCAGTGAGTGGCAGTGCACGGCAGTGAGTGGCAGTGCATGGCAGTGATTGGCAGTGGGTGGCAGAGAGTGACAGTGCACGGCAGTGAGTGGCAGTGGGCGGCAGTGAGTGACAGTGCACGGCAGTGAGTGGCAGTGGGCGGCAGTGAGTAACAGTGCACGGCAGTGAGTGGCAGTGGGCGGCAGTGAGTGGCAGTGGGTGGCAGTGAGTGGCAGTGCACGGCAGTGGGCGGCAGTGAGTGGCAGTGCATGGCAGTGAGTGGCAGTGGGCGGCAGTGAGTAGCAGTGCGCGGCAGTGAGTGGCAGTGGGTAGCAGTGAGTGGCAGTGGGCGGCAGTGAGTGGCAGTGGGTGGCAGTGAGTGGCAGTGAGTGGCAGTGGGCGGCAGTGAGTAGCAGTGGGCGGCAGTGAGTAGCAGTGCGCGGCAGTGAGTGGCAGTGGGCGGCAGTGAGTGGCAGTGGGCGGCAGTGAGTGGCAGTGGGTGGCAGTGAGTGGCAGTGAGTGGCAGTGGGCAGCAGTGCGCGGCAGTGAGTGGCAGTGGGCGGCAGTGAGCGGCAGTGGGCGGCAGTGAGTGGCAGTTCACTGCAGTGAGTGGCAGTGGGCGGCAGTGAGTGGCAGTGGGCAACAGTGAGTGGGCGGCAGTGGGCGGCAGTGCGTGGCAGTGAGTGGCAGTGAGCGGCAGTGGGCGGCAGTGAGTGGCAGTGAGTGGCAGTGAGCGGCAGTGAATGACAGTGCACGGCAGTGAGTGGCAGTGGGCGGCAGTGAGTGGCAGTGGGTGGCAGTGGGCGGCAGTGAGTGGCAGTGCGCGGCAGTGAGTGGCAGTGGGCAACAGTGAGTGTGCGGCAGTGGGCGGCAGTGCGTGGCAGTGAGTGGCAATGGGCGGCGGTGAGTGGCAGTGCACGGCAGTGAGTGGCAGTGCACAGCAGTGAGTGGGCGGCAGTGGGCGGCAGTGCGTGGCAGTGAGTGGCAATGGGCGGCGGTGAGTGGCAGTGCACGGCAGTGAGTGACAGTGCACGGCAGTGAGTGGCAGTGGGCGGCAGTGAGTGACAGTGCACGGCAGTGAGTGGCAGTGGGCGGCAGTGAGTAACAGTGCACGGCAGTGAGTGGCAGTGGGCGGCAGTGAGTGGCAGTGGGTGGCAGTGAGTGGCAGTGCACGGCAGTGGGCGGCAGTGAGTGGCAGTGCATGGCAGTGAGTGGCAGTGGGCGGCAGTGAGTAGCAGTGCGCGGCAGTGAGTGGCAGTGGGTGGCAGTGAGTGGCAGTGGGCGGCAGTGAGTGGCAGTGGGTGGCAGTGAGTGGCAGTGAGTGGCAGTGGGCGGCAGTGAGTAGCAGTGGGCGGCAGTGAGTAGCAGTGCGCGGCAGTGAGTGGCAGTGGGCGGCAGTGAGTGGCAGTGGGCGGCAGTGAGTGGCAGTGGGTGGCAGTGAGTGGCAGTGAGTGGCAGTGGGCAGCAGTGCGCGGCAGTGAGTGGCAGTGGGCGGCAGTGAGTGGCAGTGGGCGGCAGTGAGTGGCAGTTCACTGCAGTGAGTGGCAGTGGGCGGCAGTGAGTGGCAGTGGGCAACAGTGAGTGGGCGGCAGTGGGCGGCAGTGCGTGGCAGTGAGTGGCAGTGAGCGGCAGTGGGCGGCAGTGAGTGGCAGTGAGTGGCAGTGAGCGGCAGTGAATGACAGTGCACGGCAGTGAGTGGCAGTGGGCGGCAGTGAGTGGCAGTGGGTGGCAGTGGGCGGCAGTGAGTGGCAGTGCGCGGCAGTGAGTGGCAGTGGGCAACAGTGAGTGTGCGGCAGTGGGCGGCAGTGCGTGGCAGTGAGTGGCAATGGGCGGCGGTGAGTGGCAGTGCACGGCAGTGAGTGGCAGTGCACAGCAGTGAGTGGGCGGCAGTGGGCGGCAGTGCGTGGCAGTGAGTGGCAATGGGCGGCGGTGAGTGGCAGTGCACGGCAGTGAGTGGCAGTGCACAGCAGTGAGTGGCAGTGGGTGGCAGTGAGTGACAGTGGGCGGCAGTAAGTGGCAGTGCACGGCAGTGAGTGGCAGTGCACGGCAGTGAGTGGCAGTGCACAGCAGTGAGTGGCAGTGGGTGGCAGTGACAGTGGGCGGCAGTAAGTGGCAGTGCACGGCAGTGAGTGGCAGTGCACGGCAGTGAGTGGCAGTGCACGGCAGTGAGTGGCAGTGGGTGGCAGTGAGTGACAGTGGGCGGCAGTGAGTGGCAGTGCACGGCAGTGAGTGGCAGTGCACGGCAGTGAGTGGCAGTGGGTGGCAGTGAGTGACAATGGGCGGCAGTGAGTGGCAGTGCACGGCAGTGAGTGGCAGTGCACGGCAGTGATTGGCAGTGGGTGGCAGAGAGTGACAGTGCACGGCAGTGAGTGGCAGTGGGCGGCAGTGAGTGACAGTGCACGGCAGTGAGTGGCAGTGGGCGGCAGTGAGTAACAGTGCACGGCAGTGAGTGGCAGTGGGTGGTAGTGAGTGGCAGTGCACGGCAGTGAGTGGCAGTGCATGGCAGTGAGTGACAATGGGCGGCAGTGAGTGGCAGTGCACGGCAGTGAGTGGCAGTGCACGGCAGTGAGTGGCAGTGGGCGGCAGTGAGTGGCAGTGGGTGGCAGTGAGTGGCAGTGAGTAGCAGTGGGCGGCAGTGAGTAGCAGTGCGCGGCGGTGAGTGGCAGTGGGCGGCAGTGAGTGGCAGTGGGCGGCAGTGAGTGGCAGTGGGTGGCAGTGAGTGGCAGTGAGTGGCAGTGGGCAGCAGTGCGCGGCAGTGAGTGGCAGTGGGCGGCAGTGAGTGGCAGTGGGCGGCAGTGTGTGGCAGTGGGCGGCAGTGCGCGGCAGTGAGTGGCAGTGGGCGGCAGTGAGTGGCAGTGCACTGCAGTGAGTGGCAGTGGGCGGCAGTGAGTGGCAGTGGGCAACAGTGAGTGGGCGGCAGTGGGCGGCAGTGCGTGGCAGTGAGTGGCAGTGAGCGGCAGTGGGCGGCAGTGAGTGGCAGTGGGCGGCAGTGCACGGCAGTGAGTGGCAGTGGACGGCAGTGAGTGGCAGTGCACGGCAGTGAGTGGCAGTGGGCGGCAGTGAGTGGCAGTGGGCGGCAGTGAGTGGCAGTGGGTGGCAGTGGGCGGCAGTGAGTGGCAGTGGGCGGCAGTGGGCGGCAGTGGGTGGCAGTGGGCGGCAGTGAGTGGCAGTGGGCGGCAGTGCGCAGTGAGTGCATCAACTTCTCCCTTGGATTTATATAGCGCCTTTCACAACCACTGGACGTCTCAAAGCGTTATCCAGGTAATGAAGTACTTCAGGAGTGTAGTCACCGTTGCAATGTGGGGAAAGTATTTTACAGTTCCGGGTCGGATGGACCGTTTGGCACAGTTGCTAACATTCTCATCTCTGAAATAAAAACAGCAAATGCTGGAAACACTCAACGGGTCGGGTGTCTTCTATGGAGAGAGAAACAGAGTTAATGTTTCAGCTCGTCAGGACTGAGTTGGGAAAGTTGTGGGCTTGGGCCCCACACTCACCGTTCAACCTCATAACTAATCTGACACTCCCTGCGCAGTACTGAGGGAGTGCTGCACTGCTCTTCACATGACAGTGGAGAGCTGTGGAGGCTGGGTCATTGAATATATTTAAGGCGGAGGTAGACGGGATTTTTGAACGATTGGGAAGTGAAGGGTTACGGGGAGCAGGCGGGGAAGTGGAGTTGAGGCCAAGATCAGATCAGCCATGATCGTATTGAATGGCGGAGCAGGCTCGGGGGGCCAGATGGCCGACTCCTGCTCCTATTTCTTATGTTCTTGTGACATGTCAAACCAAGACCTTGTCTGCTTGTTCAGCTGGCTGTTAAAATCACACTGCTCTATTAGAAGAAGAGCAAGGAATTCTCCTGTCCTGGCCAATGTTCAATCCTCAACCAACATAAAGATTGGATAGGCTGGGGTTGTTTTCTTTGGGGACCATATTGAGGTGTATAAAGTTATGAGGGGCCTAGATAGAGTGGATAGGACGGACCCGTTTCCCTTGGCAGAGAGGTCAACAACCAGGGGGCATAGATTTAAAGTCATTGGTAGAAGGTTTAGAGGGGATTTGAGAGGAAATTTCTTCACCCAGAGGGTGGTGGGGGTCTGGAACTCAGTGCC
The DNA here is from genome assembly GCF_044704955.1 of Pristiophorus japonicus. NCBI lineage: Eukaryota > Metazoa > Chordata > Chondrichthyes > Pristiophoridae > Pristiophorus > Pristiophorus japonicus. The sequence goes on from NW_027254369.1 coordinate 198,676, forward strand.
TGAAAGGGTGGTAGAGGCAGAAACCCTCACCGCATTTAAAATGTGCTTGGATGTGCACCTGAAGTGCCGTAACCTACAGGGCTACGGACCGAGAGCTGGAAAGTGGGATTAGGCTAGGTAGCTCTTTGTCGGCCGGCACGGACACGATGGGCCGAATGGCCTCCTCCCGTGCTGTAAATTACTATGATTCTAGGAACATCACGAGAAACAGATTAGCTGGCTTTCAGTTCAATGTTGTTTGTAAGCTCCTGCTCTGCTCAAATTGATTGCACCATTTTTCCACTGAAGTCACTGCACTTTCAAAAGTAATTAAAGGTATGAAAGTGCTTTGTGGTATTTCTGAGGGACGCGGTGAGCTGCTATAAACATAAGTCTCTCTTTGAAATATGCACCTGGTTTCCCAATACCTGAAAATACAGCAAGTTAGCAAACCCTTCACCTCCAGTGCCAGCTGTGGCTCAGTGGGCAGCACTCTCGCCTCTCAGTCAGAAGGTTGTGGGTTCAAGTCCCACTCCAGGGACTTGAGCACATAAAACTAGGCTGACACTCCAGTGCAGTGCTGAGGGAGTGCTGCACTGTCAGAGGTGCTGTCTGTCGGATGAGATATTAAACTGAGGCTCTGTCTGCTCTCTCAGGTGGACGTAAAAGATCCCACGGCACTATTTCGAAGAAGGGCAGGGGAGTTACCCCTCAATCAACATCACCAAAAAAAATAGATTATCTGGTCATTATCACAGTGCTGTCTGTGGGAGCTTGCTGTGCACATATTGGCTGCTACATTTCCCATCTTACAACAGTGACTACACTTCAAAAAAAGTGCTTTGAGACATTTGGTGGTTGTGAACGGCACTATAGAATGGGGAGACACTCACCGAGGCAGTCAGGACCTGCTGGAAGGAACACTTTGAAGATCTCCTTAACTGAGACTCTGCCTTTGACACGAGTGTTCTTGACTCCACCCCGTTGCATGCTACCCGCCACCATCTCAGCAAAACCCCAGCCCTGCACGAGGTAGAAAAGGCCATCTGTCAGCTGAAGAACAACAAGACAATGGAGCGGATAGAATTCCCTGCTGAGGCACTAAAGTATGGTGGAGAGGCACTGTTGGCACAAATGCATGACCTCATCTCTCTCATCTGGAAGGAGGAGAACATCTCAGAGATGCAGTAATTGTGACCATCTTTAAAAAAGGGGGACAAGTCTGACTGCGGCAACTACAGTGGAATCTCCCTGTTGTCGGCCACTGGGGTAGTCGTTGCTAGAGTCCTCCTCAATCATCTTCATTCCTAGCAAATGAGCCTTGTCGGGCTATTTCACCATGGGGAACGCAAATGCATACTTTTCATCAAAGAAAGAAAGACTTACATTTATATAGCGCCTTTCACGACCACCACACATCCCAAAGCACTTTACAGCCAATGAAGTGCTTTTTGGAGTGTGGTCACTGTTGTAATGTGGGAAACGCAGCAGCCAATTTGCGCACAGTAAGCTCCCACAAACAGTGATGTGATAATGACCAGATAATCAGTTTTAGTGATGTTGATTGAGGGATAAAAATTGGCCCAGGACACCGGAGATAACTCCTCTGCTCTTCTTCGAAATAGTGGCCATGGGATCTTTTATGTCCACCTGAGAGAGCAGACGGGGCCTCGGTTTAACGTCTCATCCGAAAGACGGCACCTCCGACAGTGCAGCGCTCCCTCAGCACTGCGCTGGGTGTGTCAGCCTGGATTTATGTGCTCAGGTTCCTGGAGTGGGACTTGAACCCACAACCTTCTGACTCCAGGGTGTAAGAGGCTCGAGCAAGGAGTTAAACACCTTCAGGAGGGGAGGGCAGAGAGAGAAGACAAAATGACTTTTAAAAACAAGTGTGAATTATTTCACAACAGGGAAGCAAACCTTCTCAAGAACAGAATAGTCGCAGCATTTCAAAGTAATTTGTTGTAATGTGACAGGTTTCTGAAAGATATGATAAGGCACTATCTAAATCCATAGTCTATTTTTTTATTAAAAAGATAATCTTGGCTGAATCACTAACATTTACACAACATTGTAGGGAAGTTATGCTCAACATGTATCGAACCTTGGTTAGACCACACTTGGAGCACTGCGTACAGTTCTGATCGCCATATTATAAAAAGGATATAGAGGCACTGGATAGGGTACAATAAAGATTTACAAGGATGATACCAGAAATGCGAGGTTATACTTATCAGGAGCGGATGAACAGGCTGGGTCTCTTTTCTGTTGAAAAGAGAATGCTGTGGGTTGACCTGATAAAATGATGAAAGGTTTTGATAGAGTGGATAAAAGAGTGTTTCCACTTGTGGGGAAGAGTATAACTGGAGGCCATCAAATATAAGATAGTCAGCAAGAAATCAAATAAGGAATTCAGAAGTAACTTCTTTACCCAGAGAGGGGTGAGAATGTGGAACTCGCTGCCACAGGGAGGGGTTGAGGCGAAGAGTATCGATGCATTTAAGGGGAGGCTGGACAAGCAAACGAGGGAGAAGGGAATCGAGGGTTATGCTGATGGGAGGGGGCTCGAGTGGAGCATAAACGTCAGCATGGACTGGTTGGGCCGAATGGCCTGTTTCTGTGTCGTAAATCTGATGTAATTACAAAGACGCTGTTCACAATTCTCTGCCTTTAGTACTCTAACCTTGTCCCAATGGAGATCAGCGATGGGATGAAAACGGCAGCCATTCTGGTCTGTATGCTAAAAGGCATGTATGAGCCTCGGCTTTATAAATAGATGCACAGAGTACAAAAGCAAGGAGGTTATGGTCAACATTTTATCACAGGTCTGGCCTCAGCTCGCGTACTGTGTCCGAGTCTGGGCATCGCAATTGAGGAAGACTGACAAGGCCTTGGAGAGGGTGTGGAGGAGATTGACCAGAATGGCCCCAGGGATGAGGTGCCATTGAAGACGTGGAGAGACTGGAGAAGCTGGGGTTGTTCTCCATGGAGCAGAGAAGGTTAAGGGGGAGATTTAATAGAGGTGTTCAAAATCATGAGGCGTTTTGATAGAGTATATAAGGAGAAACTGTTTCCTGTGGCGGGAGCGGCCGGTAACCAGAGGACACAGATTGTAGATAATTGACAAAAGAACCAGAATGGGAGATGAGAATTTTTTTACGCAGCGAGTTGTGATCTGGATCGCGCTGCCTGAAAGGGCGGTGGGAGCAGATTCAATAGTAACTCTCAACAGGAAATTGGATAAATACTTGAAAAGGAAAAGATTGGCAGGGTAAAGCGCGGGGGGAAATGGGACTAATGGGATCGCTCTTTCAAACAGTTGGCACAGGCACGATGGGCCGAATGGCCTCCTTCTATGAGATTCTAGTTAAGCAACAAATCGATTTCAAAATTCTCATTCTTATTTTCAACTCCCTCCATAGCCCTCGCCCCTCCCTATCTCTGTAATCTCCTCCAGCCCCACAACCCCTCGAGATGTCTGCGCACCTCTAATTCTGCCCTCCTGAGCATCCCTGATTATAATCGCTCAACCGTCAGTGGCCGTGCCTTCTGCTGTCTGGGCCCCAAGCTCTGGAACTCCCTCCCTAAACCTCTCTGCCTCTCTACCTCCCTTTCAAGATGCTCCCTCAAACCTACCTCTCTGACCGAGCTTTTGGTCACCTGCGCTAATTTCTAATTATGCGGCTCGGTGTTAAATTTTTATCGCATAATACTCCTGTGAAGCGCCTTGGGACGTTTCACCACTTTAAAGGCGCTATATAAATACAAGTTGTTGTTGTTGTAGTAATTGGTGGTTGGCCGTGATGAATTCAAGACATGAAAACAACTTAAGAAAAACATATATAAAAAGGGCTTACAGCTTAACATAAATACAGCACTGACTTTGAACTGCTGCACAGCTGTTGGTGAGGATTTATAGCCCGTCCAACCTGTTTCGCATCTATTACAGTCTTGCTGACAGGAGCGAACATTGGAGTTAATTATACCTTTATAATGACTTAAATTAAAACTTGTTATAAACTTGGCCCAGTAAGCAACATGGGATTATGGCCGCCATATAACCATTTCACCACCGCATTTAACCGAGGCACGGAAAAGCAACTCGTCTTGTTGTCTGACTTTCTCCCCTGCATTCCTTCAATGTGCAAACTTCTAGCCAGAGTGAGATTCCATAGGCAGCCCTGCAGGAGCAAGGCTGTGTGCGTGACACTAGCCAGTGAGCACTGGTGGGCTATTTGGGCATGTAGTGTGTTATGTCTTGGATAAGGAGTCAGACTAGATACTGCAAGCTCAAAGTAAGTGTGACCATAGTCTTATGACAGGTCTCAGAGTGCCTCTCCAGCCTGTGAGGCCTCCTTATATACACGTGCTCCCAAGGGATTGTGGGATCCCTTGGGACTCCAGGAGATAAGCCCTCTGGTGGTTAGACGTGGTAATTGCAGGTTGACATACATAACAACACTCCCCCCCCCCCCCCAAAATCAATAGTGTAACTATTTACAAGGTGAGTCGATCTGGGGCCTTCCTTTCCCTGGTTGATCGTCTTGGTGCAAATGCTGGTATTGGTGAGTCGTTTGTTGGGCCCTTGCTGGGCTGCTGCACAGCTGGCCGTGCTGGACTGCTGGGGGTGGTGAATCTTGCTGGGCTGCTGCGGTGATGGATTCTGCTTCGTGGTCAACCGCTGGGTCAGTTGCCGCTTGTGTGTGTGTTGGAGGGTCGTAAAAGGTAGAGTCTATTGTGGGTTGTTCTGGATAGTCCGTAAATCTGAGTTTGGTTTGGTCCAAGTGTTCTCTGCAGGTGAGTTCATTTGCAAGTTTGACCACAAACACCCTACTCCCCTCATTGGCCAAAACAGTGCCAGCAATCCACTTGGGACCTTGTCCATAGTTCAACACAAATACAGGATCATTTACTTCAATTTCGCGTGACACATTTGCGCGATCATGATATGTATTCTGTTGAAGCCGCCTGCTCTCTACCTGTTCGTGTAGATCAGGGTGGACTAACGAGAGCCTTGTCTTAAGTGTCCTTTTCATGAGCAGTTCAGCGGGAGGGACCCCGCTGAGTGAGCGAGTGGGGTCTTGTGCGGTAACTAAGCAGGACTCGGGATAAGCGAGTCTGCAGTGAGCCTTCAGTTACCCTTTTCAAGCTCTGCTTGATTGTTTGAACTACTCGTTCTGCCTGACCATTGGACGTTGGCTTAAACAGGGCAGATGTGACATGTTTGACCCCATTGCGGGTCATGAATTCCTTGAATTCAGCACTGATAAAGCACGGCCCATACAAGGACATCAGGCAGGCCGTGCGTGGCAAACATGGCCCGTAGGCTTTCAGTGGTGGCAGCGGACGTGCTTGCCGACATTATCACACATTCAATCCACTTGGAGTACGCATCTGCAACCACGAAAAACATTTTTCCCAAGAATGGGCCTGCATAGTCGACATGAACCCTAGACCCGGTTTGGAGGGCCAAGATCATAAACTTAGTGGAGCCTCCCTGGGTGCATTGCTTAACTGTGAACATGTATTACATTTGTGCACACAGGACTCTAAGTCTGCATCGATGCCGGGCCACTACACGTGGGACCTGGCTATCGCTTTCATCATTACAATGCCTGGGTGGGTTCCGTGGAGATCACTAATGAAAGTGTCCCTGCCCTTTTTTGGCACAACTACCCGATTACCCCATAGGAGGCAGTCTGCCTGTATAGACGTTTCATCTTTGCGCCGCTGGTACGGCTTTATTTCTTCCTGCATCTCTAACGGGACACTAGACCAACTCCCGTAGAGCACACAGTTTTTTACTAAGGACAATAAAGGGTCCTGACTTGTCCAGGTTCTAATCTGTCGGGCGGTAACAGGTGATTGCTCACTCTGGAATGCGACCATTACCATAACTAAATCTGCAGGCTGTACCATCTCCACCCCCGTGGTGGGCAATGGTAGCTTACTGAGAGCATCGGCACAGTTTTCTGTGCCTGGCCTGTGGCAGATGGCGTAGTTGTATGTGGACAACGTGAGCGCCCATCTCTGGATGTGGGCCGATGCATTCGTATTTATCCCCTTATTTTCAGAAAAAGGGATATAAGCGGCTTATGGTCGGTTTCCAATTCAAATTTGAGCCCGAACAGATATTGATGCATTTTATTTACCCCGTAAACACACGCTAACGCTTCTTTTCCAATCATACTCTCGGCCTTAGACAGATTTCTGGATGCATAAGCAACCAGTTGCAATTTCCCAAATTCATTAGCTTGTTGCAATACACACCCGACCCCATACGACAACTTATCACATGCTAGTACCGACCGTTTACACGGATTGTACAACACAAGCAATTTGTTTGAACATAACAGCTTCCTAGCTTTCTCAAAGGCATTTTCTTGGCTTTTACCCCATACCCATTCATCTCCTTTACGCAGTAAAGAGTGCAGGGGTTCTAACAGTGTGCTAAGACCCAGTAAGAAGTCACCAAAATAGTTCAGGAGTCCTAGAAACGACCGCAGCTCTGTCACGTTCTGTGGTCTCGGTGCGTTTCTGATTGCCTCCGTCTTCGAATCGGTGGGCCTGATGCCGTCCGCCGCGATTCTTCTCCCCAGGAACTCCACTTCAGGCACCAGGAAAACGTACTTCGAGCGTTTTAGCCTGAGCCCCACATGATTAAGCCGACTAAGAACCTCCTCCAGGTTCTGCAGGTGCTCGACAGTGTCCCGACCTGTAACCAAGATATCATCCTGGAAGACCATGGTGCACGGGATTGACTTCAGCAAGCTTTCCATGTTCCTCCGGAATATCGCCGTGGCTGATCGAATCCCAAACGGGCATCTGTTGTAAACGAAAAGACCTTTTTTGCGTGTTGATGCAGGTGAGGCCTTTCGAAGATTCCTCCAGCTCCTGCGTCATGTGGGCCGAGGTCAAGTCCCGCTTCGTGAACGTTTTTCCTCCCACCAGCATCGCAAATAGGTCGTCTGCCTTTGGTAGCAGGTATTGATCCTGCAGTGAAGTGAGAAACGATTGATAGTTACTTTGTAATCACCACAGATTCTGACGGTGCCGTCTCCCTTGAGGACTGGAACAATCGGACTGGCCCACTCATTGAATTCAATCGGCGAAATGATGCTCTCTCGTTGCAGCCTGTCCAGCTCGATCTCCACCCTCTGTCTCATCATGTACGGTACTGCTCTCGCCTTCTGATGGATGGGTCACGCTCCAGGAATCAAATGGATCTGCACTTTTGCTCCTTTGAACTTCCCGATGCCTGGTTCGAACAGCAAGGGGAACTTGCTTAGGACCTGGGCACATGAGATGTCGTCGATGGACGAAAGCGCTCGGACGTCGTCCCAGTTCCAGCGTATCTTTCACAGCCAGCTCCTGCTGAACAGCGTGGGACCATCGCCCAGTACCACCCAGAGTGGTAAATCGTGCACCGCTCCATTGTAGGAGACCTTTACGGTAGCACTGCCAATTACGGGAATCAGTTCCTTTGTGTACGTTCTAAGTTTGGTATGAATGGGAGTCAGGACTGGCCTTGAAGCCTTATTGCACCACAACTTATCGAAAGTCTTTTTACTCATTATGGACTGGCTTGCACCCGTGTCCAGCTCCATAGACACCGGGAGTCCATTTAATTCAACCTTCAGCATTATCAGGGGACACTTTGTGGTAAATGTGTGCACCCCATATACCTCTGCCTCCTCGGTCTGAGGCTCTGGTTCGTAATGATCACCGTGAATCTGTCCTCCTCTGCAATATGGTGGTTTGCAGGATTAGCAGGGTTTGCAGCTCGCCTGCACATGCGTTGGAGGTGTCCCATTATTTCACAGCCCTTGCAAACATATCCTTGGAAGCGGCATGAATGGAATCGATGTTCACCCCCGCAGCGCCAACAAGATGTTAATTGCCTTGTATTCACCACCCTTGATGGCAGACTCTGCATCATCTGCAGACGTGCAGCTACAGGCGTGTAAGTCTTGCCATGTATATTTCGATTCGAAAACAACGTTACTTTGTTCACAGTACTTGCAGCAGCACTAGTGTGCTGAGAGATTTGTTTGGTATTGTCACTGGTGGAGATAAACGCCTGGGCTATCGCTATGGCTTTACTCAAGGTTGGGGTCTCTACAGTCAAAAGTTTGCGAAGTATTACTTCATGGCCAATGCCAAGCACAAAGAAGTCCCTGAACATATGCTCCAAGTGTCCTTAAAATTCGCAAAGTCTTGCAAGGCGCCTTAGCTCGGCGACGTAACTCGTCACTTCCTGGCCTTCAGACCTCTTATATGTGTAGAACCAGTACCTCGCCATCAGAACGCTTTCCTTCGGGTTTAGATGCTCCCGGACCAGTGTGCACAGCTCATCGTACGACTTGTCTGTGGGTTTTGCTGGAGCAAGCAGGTTTTTCATTAGGCCATACGTTGGTGCCCTGCAAACGGTGAGGAGGATCGCTCTTCATTTGACAGCGTTCCCTTCTCCTTCCAGCTCGTTGGCCACGAAGTATTGGTCAAGTCGCTCCACGAAGGTTTTCCAATCATCTCCCTCCGAAAATTTCTCCAGGATGCCCACAGTTCTCTGCACTGTTGCGTTGAGGTTCGTCATCTGTATCTCGTCGCCAGCTGTTATGTCTTGGAAAAAGAGTCAGACTAGATACTGCAAGCTCAAAGTAAGTGTGACCGTAGGCCTTTATTACAGATCTCAGAGCGCCCCTCCAGCCTGTGAGGCCTCCTTATATACAGGTGCTCCCAAGGGATTTCAGGGATAAGCCTTCTGGTGGTTAGGCATGGTAATTACAGGTTTACATACAAAACAACGCGCATCATCATCATAGGCAGTCCCTCGAAATCGAGGAAGACTTGCTTCCACTCCAAAAGTGAGTTCTCAGGTGACTAAACAGTCCAATGCGGGAATTACAGTCTCTGTCACAGGTGGGACAGACAGTGGTTGAAGGAAAGGGTGGTGGGGAGTCTGGTTTGCCGCACGCTCCTTCCGCTGCCTGCGCTTGATTTCTGCATGCTCTCGGCGACGAGACTCGAGGTGCTCAGCGCCCTCCCGGATGCTCTTCCTCCACTTAGGGCAGTCTTTGGCCAGGGACTCCCAGATGTCGGGTGGGGATGCTGCATTTTATCACAGAGGCTTTGAGGGTGTCCTTGAAACATTTCCTCTGCCCACCTGGGGCTCGTTCGCCGTGAAGGAGTTCCGAGTAGAGCGCTTGCTTTGGGAGTCTCGTGTCGGGCATGCGGACAATGTGTCTTGCCCAACGGAGCTGGTCGAGTGTGGTCAGTGCTTCGATGCTGGAGATGTTGGCCTGGTCGAGGACACTGACATTGGTGTGTCTGTCCTCCCAGGGGATTTGCAGGATCATGCGGAGACATAGTTGGTGGTATTTCTCCAGCAATTTGAGGTGTCTGCTGTATATAGTCCACGTCTCTGAGCCAAGCCTGATCCTGTCCTCCTCCCACATCCACACAGACCACCTGAGGTGCCAAAAAACAAGCGATCAGGAGCAGGGACCTTGGCTGATGTTTATTTTAAGTCAAGGCTCGGTGGGTAGTGTAACGTGTGCACCCTGTGAGTAAGCTCGGTGGAGCTGTTGAGTTGTGAGTGGCTTAGCCAGTCACGTGATGTTCACAAGACTCAATAAAACCCCAGCCAGTTGGGTTCGGTGGATCTACGATGAGGCAGGTGGTTGTGAGCCTGGTGGATGAACTGGTAATGTGTAGTGTGATTGTTAAACCTTTTGCTAATAAACCAACTAGTTCTTAATAGCAACGTGTTGCTATGAATTCTTAAGCAAAGAACCCACGAAGCAAATACATTGCACCATCTGAGGTGGTCTAACAAGCCACTTTCTTGTACCAGGGCAGCTAGGGATGGGCAATAAATGTATCTTTGCCACACCTGAGAACAACAGTCAATGTCTTGAGGAGGAGAGAAAATTGGCGGTATTAGTTGGCGGAGGTTGTTAAACCTTTGCTAATAAACCAACTAGCTCTTCAGGGCAATGTGTTGCTATGAATTCTTAAGCAAAGAACCCATGAAGCAAATACATTACAGGCAGCACTCTTGCCTCTGAGTCAGACGATTGTGGATTCAAGTCCCACTCCAGGGTCACAAGCACAAAAATCTCGGCTGACACTCCAGTGTAAGGCTGAGGGAGCGCCGCACTGTCTTTCGGATGAAAGATAAAATCAAGGTGGATATAAAAGATCGCATAAAACTAGTTGAAGAAGAGAAGTGGAGTTCTCCCCGGTGTCCCAGGAAATATTAATCCTTCAAACTACACCACCAAAAACAGATTTACTGGTCAGTCATTCATTTGCTGCCCATTGGATCTTGCTGTGCACAAAATGGCTGCCGCACCTGCCTACATAACATTGAAAGTAATTAATCGGCTGTGAGGACAGGAAAGGCACTATATAAATGCAAGTTCTTTATTCTTTATAAGATCATAAGAAATAGGAGCAGGAGTAGACCATACAGCCCCTCGATCCTGCTCCACCATTCAAAAAGATCATGGCTGATCTTCGACCTCAACTCCACTTTCCCGCCCGATCCCCATATCCCTCGATTCTCCTAGAGTCCAAAAATCTGTCGATCTCAGCCTTGAACATACTCAACGACTGAGCCTCCACAGCCCTCTGGGGCAGAGAATTCCAAAGATTCACCACCCTCTGAGTGAAGAAATTCCTCCTCATCTCAGTCCTAAATGGCCGACCCCTTAACCTGAGACTGTGACCCCTGGTTCTAGACTCTCCAGCCCAGGGGGGAAACAACCTCTCAGCATCTCCCCTGTCAATCCCCCTCAGAATCTTGTATGTTTCAATGAGATCACCTCTCATTCTTCTAAACTCCAGAGAGTATCGGCCCAATCTACTCAATCTCTCCTCATAGGACAGCCCTCTCATCCCAGGGGTCAATCTAGTGTTCCTCGGCAAGTGAATTTCACAGCATGGCCCCCTAAACACTGGTGCAAACTCTTGAATCACTTTGTAGAGAATATGACTTTATTCATTTCACCGTAGACCAGCCAATATAAAATTCTGGAGCCGAACTGAAGAATTATTTTGTTTCAACACAGAACAAACCCAAACCGATGCCACAGACTAACTCCACCCCACTGCTGGAAGTATTGCCAATAAGATGTGTGACAGCATTCATCCTGCCCACACCCACACAACACTTGCTCCAACTTCTGGGCTGACAGTCTCCTCAGTGTCTGATTGGCTAGTTTTATGGACTTCCATTACTTCTGATTGGTTAAAATACCTTAGCAACAGAGTAGCGGCTGTTTCTATTGGGGGAACATCTTCCTATCCCGTTTCATTGCTGGATTATCTTGCTCACTGATTGGCTGCAGCGCCCGCTGTTGCTGTCACTTAAACAAACAGCCCACACTGTGACATGTGCGCGCACTGGGTCCGTGCAGTAGAGCTGGTCTCCAGTCGTCTTGGTTAACCCTTGCCACTGGACCAAGACCTCGCTCTGTCAAGCCCGTGTGGTGGCTGGTGTGCAACGGCCACCCCATGTGAAAAAAATCCACCCACAGGCATCTTCCACCCTTCAGGATGTAGTTCAGGACCTGGAATATTAGGTCCTTCATTGAAACACCTGTGAACTCATCCCTTTTCGGCGTGGAAGCAAGTCATCCTCGCTTCGAGGGACTGCCTAAGAGAGAGAGAGAAACAAACAGAACGCCATACTTAACTGTCCCAATGTTGGTTAACTTGTTCTTGCCCTGTGATGTGTATGTGAGTCACAGTTTAGTGCTGGATATCAAGCCTTAGTGGTGTAATGGTGCTCTGCACTCAATCGCTGTAGCTACAGTCACAAACATTATGGGCGGGGGACGGAGGAGAATTTTTATCATCAAGGAAGGGCGGTTGGGGGGGTTAAAAATTACAGAAATGGCAAACCCAGCTCCTACTTACGGTTGTAATGGTTTCTTGTGTGGTGGCTTTTATTCCAGCACTGTGGCCAAGAGGACGCTGTGATGGTTCGGACCAGAGAAAGAAAGACTTGCATTTATATAGCGCCTTTCACGACCACCGGACGTCTCAAAGCGCTTTGCAGCCAATGCAGTATTTTAGGAGTGCAGTCAGTGTTGTAATGTGGGAAACACGCAAGCTCCCACAAACAGCAATGTGATAACGCGTGGCAACCCCGACCTGCGAGGGAACATCAGCGGCAGGTCGGGGCCATAAAGGGAGTGGCGAGCGGCGGCTTGGAGCTGCGTGGCGGCCTAACACTGCAGGAGGGCAACAGGATTGGACGTCATCAAGATCCAGGTTGGTGATTGGAGCATGGGCAAGGTACAGCAGGAGCGGCGAGGTTGGGGCCCAGGAGAGGCGTGAGTTCGGGACCCAGCTAAGACGAGGGCCCAGGGGCAGCACGGGCCCAGCCCACACTGTGCGATATGTGAGCGCGCTCGGTCCGTGCAGCAGAGCTGGTCTCCAGTCATCCTGGTTAACCCTTGCCACTGGGCCAAGACCGTGCTCTGTCAAGCCCGTGTGGTGGCTGGTGTGCAACGGTCACCCCACGTTAAAAAAATCCACCCACAGGCATCTTCCACCCTTCAGGATGTAGTTCGCAACCTGGAATATTAGGTCCTTCATTGAAACACCTGTGAACTCATCCTTTTTTGGCGTGGAAGCAAGTCATCCTCGAAACGAGGGACCACCTATGTCATGTATCTTACATTATTATATATAACTGTATCCTAACATGCTATACATGACTGTAATAAGATATGACCTGTAACCACCAGCATACCTTACCACCAGGGGTGCACTTGCAAGAGACAGGTATATAAGGACAGGTCTCAGGCAAGTGCAGCATTCCAGAGCTGTGAAATAAAAGGTGCAGGTCCAGAGTGACCTTGACTTCACTATGTGCCTCGTGTGAATCTGTACTGAGGGGACAGGACTTTACAGTGGTGACGTGTTACGGGATTACAGAATCCACAGAATGGCGAACAACGGATCAGATGAAAAGTACAATGCAGGAGACAATTGGGAGGACTTTATAGAAAGGCTCCAGCAAAGCTTTGTAACCAAAGATTGGTTAGGCGACGATAAGGCAGACAAGAGAAGAGCCCATCTCTTGACCAGCTGTGGCTCGAAAACATACGCTTTAATGAAGGATCTGTTGGCACCCGAGAAACCAGCAAGCAAGTCGTTTGAAGAATTGAGCACACTGGTAAGAGACCACCTGAAGCCAGCGAGCAGCCTACACATGGCCAGACACAGGTTCTACAACTACAGACACTGTGTGGGCCAGAGCATACCCGACTACGTGGTGGAACTTCGGAGGTTGGCTAGTTTACGTGAGTTCTCCGATGAACTGAGGAGAGAAATGCTGAGAGACTTTTTAATTGAAGGAATAGGCCACGCAGGCATATTCCGAAAGCTCATAGAGACCAAGAACCTGACCTTAGAGGCAGCAGCACTGGTTGCACAGGCATTCTTGGTAGGGGAAGAAGAAACGAGGTTGATTTACAATTCAGGTACGACAACTAACGAAATATCGGAACAAGAAGTTCACAGCACTAAACAAGCTGCTTCCCCCCGCACACAGACAAAACCGGGAGAACAGGCTCTCTCGACAGCAGGCAGAAGCCATCAAGGGCCACAGGAACGGCCGTTCACACATCATCAACCCACAATGCGAGCAATCAACTACAAACTGAGAGAAGCTCAAGAGAGATAAGCCAGAAGCAGCTCATTCTTTGGGAACACTTTGAACAATGGAACAAGTCTGTGCTGGAGGTGTGGGGGTGGGCACTCGGCAAGGGGATGTCGATTTCAGCAGGCTGTTTGCAGAAATTGTGAATATACAGGGCATTTGGCCCGCATGTGCAAAAAAACGGCAGCTCAGCTGGTATACGAATCGGATGGGTCGGAAAGTGAACCAGAAGAGGGGACAGTACCCGGGACACCGATGTACAGTGGGTCAACATGATCAATGGCCGCTGCTCCTACGACAGGACGCCTCCTATAATGATGAGGGTCCTACTCAACGGGATATCTGTCAACATGGAGCTGGATACAGGAGCGAGTCAATCTCTCATGGGCGCTCAACAATTTGAACAACTGTGGCCGCATAAAAGAGACAGACCAAAACTCACAAGGGTGGACACCAAACTAAGGACCTATACCAAAGAAATCATACCAGTCCTCGACAGCACCATGCTCTCTGTCACACACAAAGGGACAGTGAACCGACTTCCCCTGTGGATTGTCCCCGGAGACCCCCCAGCACTGCTGGGGAGAAGCTGGCTGGCAAAACTAAACTGGAAATGGGATGATGTCCATGCCATGTCATTAGAGGAATGGACCTCCTGCTCAACAGTTATAAAGCGATTTGAACATCTCTTTCAGCCAGGTGCGAGCACTTTCAAAGGGGCCAAAGTCAAAATCTACATCACACAGGATGCTAGACCAGTCCATCACAAGGCCAGAGCTGTACCCTATGTGATGAGGGAAAAGATTGAACTCGAACTAGACAGGCTTCTGTGGGAAGGCATTATATCACCTGTGGAATTTAGCGACTGGGCAAGTCCCATCGTCCCAGTCATGAAGCCTGATGGATCCGTACGAATCTGTGGGGTCTACAAATCTACCATAAACAGAGTCTCCCTACAGGACCAGTACCCGCTGCCCAGAGCGGAGGACTTAGTTGCCACATTGGCTGGAGGTAAACTTTTCTCAAAATTAGACCTCACATCTGCGTATATGACGCAAGAATTGACCGAGGAATCCAAGCTACTCACCACCATCAACACACATCGAGGCCTTTTCATGTACAATCGATGCCCATCCAGCATCAGGTCGGCAGCTGCCATATTACAGCGCAACATGGAGAGTCTGCTCAAGTCCATCCCAGGGACGGTTGTATTTCAAGACGACATACTTATCACGGGCAGGGACACCGACTCCCATCTCCGTAATTTGGAGGAAGTACTAAAGCGGTTGGATCGGGTAGGCCTACGAGTCAAGAAATCCAAGTGCCTGTTTCTCGCACCCGAGGTTAAATTTTTGGGCAGAAGGATTGCCGCTGATGGAATCCGCCCAACAGAGTCCAAAACAGAAGCAATTCGCCTGGCACCCAGGCCCCGGAATGTCTCAGAACTGCGCGCCTTTCTCGGGCTACTCAATTACTTTGGGAACTTTATGCAGAACTTAAGCACGCTGCTGGAGCCTCTCCACGTGTTACTCAGGAAGGGGTGCGATTGGTTTTGGGGGTACGCCCAGGAACGCGCCTTCAATAAGGCACGCAACCTTCTATGTTCCAACAGTGTTTTGACTTTCTTTGACCCAGGTAAAAAGCTAGTTCTCACATGAGATGCGTCAGCGTATGGGGTCGGGTGCGTTTTGCAATATGTCAATAGTGCGGGCAAATTACAACCCATAGCTTATGCCTCCAGGTCACTTTCGCGGGCGGAGCCCGTGTACGGAATGGTAGAGAATGAGGAGCTCGCGTGCGTGTATGGTGCCAAAAAGATGCACCAATACCTTTTCGGGGCCAAGTTCGCTTTAGAAACCGACCACAAGCCCCTCACATCCCTCCTATCTGAGAGCAAGGCAATAAACGCCAACGCCTCGGCGCGAATTCAATGGTGGACACTCATGCTGGCGTCCTACGACTATACCATAAAGCACAGACCAGGCACAGACAACTGTGCCGACGCGCTCAGCAGGCTACCCCTGGTGACCACGGAAGGGTCTGACAAACAGGACTGTGAGACAGTCATGGCAATCAATGCCTTTGAGTCCACAGGTTCGCCCATGACGGTTCGCCAAATCAGAGCCTGGACGGCCAACGACCCCACGTTATCCTTAGTAAAAAGATGTGTTCTAACCGGTGACTGGGCAGAGGCTCACGATGCCTGCCCCGAGGAATTAAAACCCTTTCACAGGCGCATGCATGAGCTATCACTACAAGCAGACTGCCTGATGTGGGGCAGCCGAGTAGTCATGCCTCTGCGAGGCAGAGAGGCATTTGTCCGGGAGCTCCACCGCGAGCACCCGGAGATCGTTCTCATGAAGGCCATAGCCAGATCCCACGTCTGGTGGCCTGGTATTGACGCGGACTTGGAGCTCTGCATCCGAAGGTGCACCATTTGTGCCCAACTCAGCAATGCCCCCAGAGAGGCTCCACTGAGCCCCTGGCCCTGGCCTACCAAACCGTGGTCACGGGTGCACGTAGACTATGCGGGCCCATTCATGGGCAAAATGTTCATCGTAGTTGTAGATGCATTTTCAAAGTGGATCGAATGCACCATTTTAAACTCGAGCACAACCTCCACCACTGTGGAGAGCCTCGCAACCAAGTTTGCAACGCACGGAATCCCTGACATATTGGTCTGTGACAATGGTCCGTGCTTCACCAGCGCAGAATTCCAAGACTTTATAATTGACCACGGCATAAATCACGTCAAGACGGCACCGTTCAAGCCGGCCTCCAACGGCCAGGCGGAAAGAGCAGTGCAAATCATTAAACAAGGCATGCTTAAAATCCAAGGTCCCACGCTGCAGGGTCGCCTGTCGCGACTGCTGCTGGCATACAGATCTCGTCCGCACTCACTGACTGGGATCCCCCCCGCGCAACTGTTGATGAAAAGGACTTTAAAAACAAGGCTCTCATTAATCCTCCCAGACATGCACGAAATCGTTGAGGCAAAGCGCCGTAAGCTGACTGAGTACCATGACAGAAATTCGCGGGGGAGATGGAATGAGATAGGGGACAAAGTGTTTGTACTAAACTATGGCAGGGGTCCCAAATGGCTTGCAGGGACAGTAACGAGCAAGGAAGGAAACAGGCTACTGGTAGTACAAATGGACAATGGCCAAACCTGCCGGAGGCATGTAGACCAAATCAAAAGCAGATTTACCAACAACACTGCGGAACCAGAGGCAGACTACAATGTGGAACTCGCACCACACCTGGTGGACAGACAGAGGGAACGACCTGAGGAAAGGGCAATCCCAACAGACAGTCCAGGCGAGTCAACAACAATCACACCAATCGAAACAGACAGCCCAGGTGAGATACCAGCAACCACACCAAAAGAAAAACAGACACCAAGGCAAACAACTGAGCCACAACTCAGACGCTCCACGCGAGAGCGTAGACCACCTGAGAGACTGAACCTATAAAGACAATAAGGCCTTGGGGGAGGATGATATCATGTATCTTACATTATTATATATAACTGTATCCTAACATGCTATACATGACTATAATAAGATATGACCTGTAACCACCAGCATACCTTACCACCAGGGGTGCACTTGCAAGAGACAGGTATATAAGGACAGGTCTCAGGCAAGTGCAGCATTCCAGAGCTGTGAAATAAAGGTGCAGGTCCAGAGTGACCTTGACTTCACTACATGCCTCGTGTGAATCTGTACTGAGGGGACAGGACTTTACAGCCTATGATGATGATCTGTTTTTGTTATGTTGATTGAGGGATAAATATTGGCCCAGGACACCGGAGAGAACTCCCCTGCTCTTAAAAAGTGCCATGGGATCTTTTACGCCTACTTGAGAGAGCAGACAGGGCCTCGGTTTAACGTCTCATCTGAAAGACGGCACCTCCGACAGTGCAGCACTCCCTCAGCACTGCACTGGGAGTGTCAGCCTAGGTTTATGTGCTGAAGTTCCTGGAGTGAGACTCGAACCCACGACCTTCTGACTCAGAGGCGAGGGTGCTGCCCACTGAGCCACAGTTGGACGGAAAGGGGTGTGACTGTTGTACAATGTGGATTTGGGGTTGTGTTGGGTGGGGCCGTAATCGAACGAGGCGATGACGCACGGCCCGGCCGGAGATGGGATGCGCTGGTTGCCTCCTCCCTTCCTGCTCCTCTTCCTCCTCCTCCTCCTCCTCCTCCTCTTCCTCCTCCGCTTCCTCCTCCCTCTGCGAGCAGCTTGTTCTCTTCGTTGCTGCCTCTGTTCCATCTCCCTGTCATGTTGCAGGCCAAGGGGGAATGGCAACTAGAGCCGCCACGACAGGGGGCGTGTGGTCTGACCACAAACCTCGCTAGGCCTTCTCCACTCCAGCTCCGCTCCCTGTCGCCTCAACAACTTTAAACAACGCCGGAACGCACCGAACATTCCCACAAACTTACACTGAGCCGGTGGAAATTAATCAGCAGCTAACCTGAGAGTGGTTGCTGATCCCTTTCAATATCGCTGGCGGGGGGAGGGCGGGGAGCGGGGGGGGGGGGGGTCCTTGCTGCTGCTGAACGTGTGCTCAGCTGAGCGAGGTTAAGACAGGGCGCTAAATCCTGCGTTGAGGACGAAAATGGCAACGCTGGCGTCAAGACAATGTTGCACTCCGATTAGCGTCTCGATCTGCCGACTCTACACACTCCCGGCGCACGCTCCTAACACCCAACCTACCGCCATCACCAAAATGGCGTCCGGCGCGCCCCTGCACCAGAAGTGTGCGCGTGTGGCGCAGACGCCATTTTTGACACAAGATGGCACTCGTAGCGCTGAAAAATCAGGCGCAACGGAACCCAATTTCAAGCTCACGGGTTTAATTTGGAAATTTACTGTGACAGGCTGTGGATCTGTGAAAAACGGCTACCTTAGCCTGGGAAAAGTGGGGGGGCGACACTTGCTGCCTAAGGGTTAAAAAAGAAATATTTTTGTTCAATAGGTAAATGCCTTGCTCTAGTCAGAGTCTAGTGCTCAGCAGCACCTCCCAAACCCGTGACCTCTACCGCCTAGAAGGACAAGGGCAGCAGGCGCATGGGAACACCACCACCTCCACGTTCCCCCTCCCAGTCACACACACCATCCCGACTTGGAAATATATCGGCCGTTCCTTCACCGTCGCTGGGTCACAATCCTGGAACTCCCTCCCTGACAGCACTGTGGGAGCACCTTCACCACACGGGACTGCAGCGGTTCAAGAAGGCAGCTCACCACCACCTTCTCAAGGGGCAATTAGGGATGGGCAATAAATGCCGGCCTTGCCAGCGACGCCCGCATCCCAGGAACGAGTAAAGAAAAAACTTGTACTTGGTTATCTGAAGCTGGGCCATATTCCTTTTTTTCCCATTCTCTCATTTTCATCTTTGCTGAATGGTATTGCTTCAAGTTGGGATACAGTTCCATGGGTGAAAATTGTCAGTAATATCCCATGATCATGATATCAGATACAAGCCATTCCTGCCCTTCTGAACTATCTATCAAAAGATCAGGGGAACTTGGAGGTCTTTGAGTAGAACATTCCCCCTGCGTGGTACCAGTATTTCAGGTAATAGATAATACTAAAATAATTATTTTAGACTTGACTATTCCAATGCACTCCTGGCTGGCCTCCCACGTTCTACCCTGCATAAACTTGAGGTGATCAAAAACTCGGCTGCCCCGTGTCCTAACTCGCACCAAGTCCCGCTCTCCCATCACCCACTGTGCTCGCTGACCTACACTGGCTCCCGGTTAAGCAACGCCTCGATTCTAAAATTCTCATCCTTGTTTTCGAATCGCTCCATGGCCCCGCCCCTCCCTATCTCTGCAATCTCCTCCAGCCCCACAACTCCCGAGATATCTGCGCTCCGCCAATTCTGCCCTCTTAAGCATCCCTGACTTTAATTGCTCCACCATTGGTGGCCGTGCCTTCAGCTGCCTGTGCCCCAAGCTCTGGAATTCCCTCCCTGAACCTCTTCGCCTTCTCTTTCCTCATTTAAGTCGCTCCTTAAAACCTACCTCTTCGACCAAGCTTTTAGTCACCTGTCCCAACATCTCCTTGTGTGGCTCGGTGTCAAATTTTGTCTGGTAACGATCCTGTGAGAGGTTTTATTACATTAGAGGCGCTATATAAATGCAAGTTGTTGTTGTAATGACCAGGCTATGAAATACAGTCTTCTCATTATTCAGCTCCGGCAAGGGCACAACCATTTCCTAGAAGAAGCTATTAATCATTTGTAACTACTCTTTGCTGACCTTCGTTAGGCAGTGTATTGATTCTAGATTGATGACCTTTACTGAGCCATACCCGTCGCTGGATCAAAATCCTGGAACTCCCTCCCTAACAGCACTGTGGGAGCACCTTCACCACACGGACTGCAGCGGTTCAAGAAGGCGGCTCACCACCACCTTCTCAAGGGGCAATTAGGGACGGGCAATAAATGCCGGCCTTGCCAGCCACGCCCACATCCCGTGAATGAATATTTAAAAAATTGGCGTGAGGAAGTTTCGCCTGGGTGCATGCACATATCCTTTTTATTTTACCCACCTGCTCTGGCCATCATAAAATCTGCCATTATCACCCAGAATGCCTGGGGCACTGAATTCCATCGCCAGTCGTTCGCACAACCTTCTTGCTGCCACCTCGTACACTCAGTTGCTTCCTCGCGCCCAATTAAATTACCTGTCTCGATACTATCACCACTTAATCTCAATCATGAGCCCTGGAGGAACTTTACTGCCCAATAAGCTGCATGCAGCCAATTTTTTAAATATTCGTTCATGGGATGTGGGCGTCGCTGGTAAGGCCGGCATTTATTGCCCATCCCTAATCGCCCCTTGAGAAGGTGGTGGTGAGCCGCCTTCTTGAACCGCTGCAGTCCGTGTGGTGAAGGTGCTCCCACAGTGCTGTTAGGGAGGGAGTTCCAGGATTGTGATCCAGCGATGATGAAGGAACGGCTGATATATTTGCAAGTCAGGCTGGTGTATTATTATATTATTTATTATATCCCCAATTCGAACACAGATTAGCAGTTCCCTCACAGAGTGGTGCCATGTATTATCAATACTTTTATTTAATTTATTAAACCCTTCGCGGACCTCATTGAGATATCACATGTGTTGCAGCCATTGCAACTTTTTTCAGTGTGCAAATGCTCTCTCCCACTGTTTTGTGCAGGTCATGTCGTAAGTTCTGAGAGATCGTTGTGTTTGTTCAGTTTTCATATATCCCTGGTTTTATAAAGAATGAACTGCATTTATATAGCACCTGTCACGACCCCAGGACATCGCAAAAGCACTTTACAGTCAGTGAAGCAATTTAACAGTGTAGTCACTGTTGTAATGTGGGAAACGCGGCAGCCAATTTGCGCACAGCAAGCTCCCACAAACAGCAATGTGAGAATGACCAGATCATTTGTTTTTATTGAAGTGATAGTGGTTTGAGGGATAAATATTGGCTCCAGGACAGATTGGAAATCCAAAAAAAGAAAATAAGAGGGGCAAAGAGAGTACGAGAATAGATTAGTGACTAACAAAGAGAACCGAAAAATATATTAAAAAACATAAATAGTAAATGGGTACTCAAAGGAAGGTTTGGATCGATTAGGGACCTAAAAGGAGATCTCTTGTTGAGGCAGAGGGCATGGCTGAGGTAATAAATGTAATTTGCATCTGTCTTTACTAGAGAAGAGGATGCTGCCAATGACACAGTAAAGGAGGAGGCCTCCTGTATGGCTCAGAGATGTGGACTATATACAGTAGACACCTCAAATCGCTGGAGAAATATCACCAACGATGTCTCCGCAAGATCCTGCAAATCGCCTGGGAGGACAGACGCACCAACATCAGTGTTCTTGACCAAGCCGACATCCCCAGCATCGAAGCACTGACCACACTCGACCAGCTCCGTTGGGCGAGCCACATTGTTCGCAAGCCCGACACAAGACCCCCAAAGCAAGCGTTCTACTCGGAACTCCTACACGGCAAGCGAGCCCCAGGTGGGCAGAGGAAACATTTCAAGGACACCCTCAAAGCCCCCTTGATAAAGTGCAACATCCCCCACCAATACCTGGGAGTCCCTGGCCAAAGACCGCCCCAAGTGGAGGAAGAGCATCCGGGAGGGCGCTGAGCACCTCGAGTCTCGTCGCCGAGAGCATGCAGAAACCAAGCGCAGGCAGCGGAAGGAGCGTGCGGCAAACCAGACTCCCCACCCTCCCTTTCCTTCAACCACTGTCTGTCCCACCTGTGACAGAGACTGTAATTCCCGTATTGGACTGTTCAGCCACCTGAGAACTTTTAGAGTTGAAGCAAGTCTTCCTCGATTTCGAGGGACTGCCTTTGGTGATGAAAGGAGGAGGCAGTGGCGATATTTGATAGGATAAAAATCGATAAAGAGGAAGGACTTAAAAGGTTGCCAGTTCTCAAAGTAGAAGTCACCCGGTCCGGACGGGATGCAACCGAGGTTGTTGAGGGATGAAAGGATGGAAATTGTGACGGCTCTGGGTACAATTTTCCAATCCTCCTTAGAAATGGGGGAGGTGCCCGAGGACTGGAGGATTGCAAATGTTGGAGGTGTTCAAAATCATTAAGGGTTTGCTAGAGTAACTAAAAGACAAACTGTTTCCAGTGGCAGACGGGTCGGTAACCAGGGGACACAGAGTTAAGGTGATTGACAAAAGAACCAGAGGCAACATGAGGAAACATTTTTTTTTACACGCAGCGAGTTGTGATCAGGAACGCGTTGCCTGAAAAGGTGGAAGCAGATTCAATAGGAACATTAAAAAGAGAATTGGATAAATACTGGAAGGGCAAAAATCTACAGGGCTATGGGGGAGAGTGAAGGATGTGGGATTAATTGGATAGCTCTACTAACGAGCCGATACAGGCACAATGTCTCCTTCTGTGCTGTATCATTCTATGATTTTATGAAACTGGGGAGAACTCCCCTGCTCTTCTTCAACCTAATGCTGTGCGATTTTTACGTCCACCTGAGAGAGCCTTGGTTTAACATCTCGTCCGAAAGATGGCACCTCCGACAGTTCATCATCATCACAGGCAGCCCCTCGAAATCGAGGAAGACTTGCTTCCACTCTAAACGTGAGTCCAATACTGGAATTACAGTCTCTGTCACAGGTGGGACAGACAGTGGTTGAGGGAAAGGGAGGGTGGGACTGGTTTGCCGCACGCTCCTTCCGCTGCCTGCGCTTGTTTTCTGCACGCTCTCGGCGACGAGACTCGAGGTGCTCAGCGCCCTCCCCGGATGCTCTTCCTCCACTCAGGGCGGTCTCTGGCCTGGATAGGGCAGCACTCGCTCAGCACCGCACTGGAGTGTCAGCCTGGATTGTCGTGCTCTCGTCTCTGGAGCGGGATTTGAACCCACAACCCTTTGACTGAGAGGCAAGAGTGCTGCCCACTGAGCCCCGGTTGACATCTAATACCAACACCATTACTTCTATTCTCCGAAGTCATTAAAAGAATGTAACATTTTGACACCTGAACTTTGATATTGCAGGCACGTGTTGTTCCGGTTTGACAGCGGAGACAGGAGTGGTCGCTGTTGCCTTCGGAGAGAACTGTCATGAATCCCCCCTCCTCCCCACTTCGAGCAACTTACAGCAATTATATCGGGCCCTGGTGAGACCACACCTGGAGTATTGTGTACAGTTTTGGTCTCCTTACCTAAGGAAGAATATACTTGCGATAGAGGGAGTGCAATGAAAGTTCACCAGACTGATTCCTGGGATGGGGGGATTGTCCTATGAGGAGAGATTGAGGAGACTAGGCCTATATTCCCTAGAGTTTAGAAGAATGAGAGATGATCTCATACAAAATTCTTACAGGGCTTGACAAGGTAGATGCAGGGAGGATGTTTCCCCCGGGCTGGGGAGTCTAGGACCAGGGGTCAGCGTCTCAGAATAAGGGGTCGGCCATTTAGGACTGAGGTGAGGAGAAACTTCTTCCCTCAGAGGGCTGTGAATCTTTGGAATTCTCTACCCCAGAGGGCTGTGGAGGCTCAGTCTTTGAGTATACTCAAGACAGAGATCGATAGATTTTTGGATATTAAGGGAATCCAAACGAGCCCCAGGTGGGCAGAGGAAACGTTACAAGGACCACCCTCAAAGCCTCCCTGATAAAGTGCGACATCCCCACTGACACCTGGGAGTCCCTGGCCAAAGACCAGTCCGCTCTAAGTGGAGGAAGAGCATCCGGGAGGGCGCTGAGCACCTCGAGTCTCGTCGCCGAGAGCATGCAGAAATCAAGCGCAGGCAGCGGAAGGAGCGTGCGGCAAACCAGTCCCACCCTCCCCTTACCCTCAACGACTATCTGTCCCACCTGTGACAGAGACTGTGGTTCCCGTATTGGACTGTTCAGCCAGCTAAGGACTCATGCTAAGAGTGGAAGCAAGTCTTCCTCGATCCTGAGGGACTGCCTATGATGATGATGATGACTGGCCTTCTCGCCCAGTTCTCGGTTGGTCCAATCTGCTGCTGTTGTTGTGAACCTGAAGTCAAATTCCAATTCCCTCTGTTGCCCTTGAACGTTTCCTCCTCAGATTGCCTGCTTTCTAATCGCCGGCAGTAGCCCGCAATAATTGGAGTTTTATCTCTATCTGGCAATGACTTACTAATTTAAAGAGTTATTTACTTCGGCCAGGAGATCTGTTTATATTTGCACCAACAGCTGGAGTAACTCCGCAGCACACTGCTGGCATGCGGACTTTAGCATCCAGACACACAGGCGCCTGGGAGAGAAGACACTGGCAAGGTTTGTTTTAGCAAAAAACTGGCGTCTCTCATCTTTCCCGGAGATAAACAGTGCAGATCAAAGGTAGTCGCCGATGTTCTCAGGGTTTGTGTTTAACCTGTGCCGCTGTTCACACCACTCCTCTCACTAGACAGAACGGACAAGCCCTCAGATTAAAAGGAGACAAGTGTACACTCATCTCCCCAAAACATCAGGGACCTGCTTCATGGCCAGGCTGTCTCAGGGAAACACAGAGTGGAGAGGCCAGGCACATTCCCTCAGCCCCTTCACAACTTGCCAGCTGCGGTTCGAGTCCCACTCCAGAGAGTTTAGCACAAAAATCTAGGCTGACACTCCGAGTACAGTGCAGTACTGAAGGAACGCTGCTCTGTCGGAGGTGCCGTCTTTCGGATGAGACGCTAAATCAAAAGAATCGAAAGAAAGACTTGCATTTATATAGCGCCTTTCATGACCACCGGATGTCTCAAAGCGCTTTACAGCCAACGAAGTACTTTTGGAGTGTAGTCACTGTTGTAATGTTGGAAACGCAGCAGCCAACTTGCGCACAGCAAGCTCCCACAAACAGCAATGTGATAATGACCAATAATCGAGGCACCGTCAGGTGGACGTAAAAGGTCCCATGGCACTCTTTTGAAAGGTTTTCCTGACTATGAATGTTTAAGACGTTCAAGCATTTCTTTGGTCTGAAAGTCTGGCCTTAGAAAAGATGTCTGTTATGTTTGTTTTAGTTCCACCCACTTTTCTGTGCAAAGAGTTAAAAGCTGTTTAACCCTTTGTACTCTTGTCTTGGATGTTGGACAAGCGTGTGCTGTTTTAAGTTTGTTGAGTGATTTATGTATGTATACACATGTATCATTTGAGAGGTACTTAAGCCATGTTTTTAGTTTTTGAACTGATTTGACACTTCGAGTACGCAGCCCATTACAGGGATCCCTATTTCTAAGTTGCTGAAATGCGATTGTTTAAGTATGTTTATTTCAATTTTAAGTTAAAGACACAGGTGTGGATTTATTTTGACTATGATTCACGCAGCTATGAAAAATAATAATAACAATAACTTTTATTTATATAGCGCCTTTAACCTAGTAAAATGTCCCAAGGCGCTTCACAGGAGTATTACAGACAAACAGATAAATTTGACACCGAGCCACAGAAGAAATTAAGGCAGATGATCAAAAGCTTGTTTAACGAGCGTCTTAAAGGAGGAGAGAGGTAGAGAGGGGGAGAGGGAGGGAGTTCCAGAGGTTGGGGCCCAGGCAACTGAAAGCACGGCCACTTTTTTTGTTGTTTGTTTTACAAGAAATCAGCTTCAGCTTTGAAGTTACAGGTGCCATTAAAAAATGTGTGGTCTCGTTTTAAATCAATTCGAATTTTAACAAAACACTGCCTTCTTAATTTGGTTACTGAAAGTCCGAGGCACCCACTCTAAGGGGCTGATTTTCAGCAAGGTGCCCCGCCCTTCTAAGTGCCGCAGAGGCACCAGACGGCACTTTGGGCGGGATATTCACCGCCGAGGTCCCTCGAAAGTCGGCACGTGGAAGACGAACGCCGCCAATCTGGGCGCCAGCGGGCGGGAGGTCTCATTCTCGGCGGCAGAGGGGCTCGCCGCCCGAGAGCTGCCGAGGATGGAGTCGGGCCCACGGAGGGTCGAAGACCTAAAAATAAAAATCACAAATCAAAAACACAAAAAAACTATCCCAAGACCTTCAGGGGACCCCCGTGCAGGTGAGTCGCTGTTGAATTTTTTTTTTGCTGTATATTCACTTAACTTTTTTTTTAGGATTTTCAGACTCACCGTCGGGGACAGGCCAGCGGTCCGCCCCAGCTCTGCCGCCGGCGTCAGCGGGCGGTTCCCGGCGGCTTCCGCCCGCTGCAGGCCGCCCTGAAAGTGGCACTGGGCGGAGGAAGGTCGGTGGCAGTCGGTGGCAGCGGGCGGTGAGGTGGTGAAAGTCAGCCCCTAAGTTTTTGATAAGTAGGAAGTAACCGGTAATTATAAATTGGGTTGAATAAGGAAAAAATAATTAGTCTACGATGAAATAAAGAAAGGGAATGATTCTATCCCTTTTCTACTCTCAGTGCCGTGTCCCTTTAAGAAACATAGAAAATAGGTGCAGGAGTAGGCCATTCGGCCCTTCGAGCCTGCACCACCATTCAATAAGATCATGGCTGATCATTCACCTCAGTACCCCTTTCCTGCTTTCTCTCCATACCCCCTGATCCCTTTAGCCATAAGGGCCACATCCAACTCCCTTTTGAATATATCTAACGAATTGGCCTCAACCATTTTCTGTGGAAGAGAATTCCACAGGTTCACAACTCTCTGAGTGAAGAAGTTTCTACTCATCTCAGTCCTAAATGGCTTACCCCTTATTCTTAGACTGTGACCCCTGGTTCTGGACTTCCCCAACATCGGGAACATTCTTCCTGCATCTAACCTGTCCCGTCCCGTCAAAATTTTATGTTTCTCTGAGATCCCCTCTCATTCTTCTAATTCCATTGAATATAAGCCTAGTAGATCCAGTCTTTCTTCATATGTCAGTCCTGCCATCCCGGGAATTAGTCTGGTGAACCTTCGCTACACTCCCTCATTAGCAAGAACGTCCTTCCTCAGATTAGGAGACCAAAACTGTAAGAATATTTCGAAGCTACAGGCTGAGGGAAGCTCTGCCGTTTTTTCCTTTTGTGCAGCATGTTAATGATATTTTTGTTTAAATGTGGAAACTAATTTTTCTTCAGTTACATTTGCAGTATTTTTAGTCATTTGGAAAGGTGCCTGAAGAAAAAAAGAGAAAGTTGACTTAATTTACTTGGTTTTTGAAAGCATGCAGTACATGCCTTATTCGGAACCCTCGGGACCCGGCCTGTTCTGGATAAGGGATTTTTCCGGACGAGGGTTGGTCACATTAAATTGGATGGTACAGGTATTGAGCAAGGGGCTATCGGGGCTGGGTGGCTTGGGGATGGGAGTGCGGCAGAGAGATTGCCGGTGGGGGGGGGCGGAGAGCGATGGATCGCGGGGTCAGGCCAGCGATTGCGGGAGTCGGCAGCGAGGAAGGACTTCAATTTGTTCGTGTCGGAGTTCTGCGCATGCGCCACCCGGTGGCCGGGAATGGTTCCGGACGAGGGGTGGTTCTGGATAAGGGAGTTCTGGATAAGGGAGGTTCAACCTGTATTTTGTTTTATCTGTATTGTGTTTAGTTAGTCTGAATTAAATTGGAGTTATTGAGGTGAATTAACCTATTCAAACCAAATTTTTATTATGGCCATGGTGAAATTCTGGTTGGTGTAAATTGTGCGAAAGCCTTTAGTTCCGGACATGAGATAATCACATCAACAATTGGTATTTAAAAAAAATTCTGACCCATTTCAAGTATGTGTGACCAAGGGGAAAGAAAAAGGGAATGCTATTGTCGTGTGTGGAGCTGTTTCACAGAATGTTTGCAGTGGTGTTACTGATGATGTCTGATGTTTTTATCTGCTGAATGGAATTAATTGGAATCTTTGCAAATTTTAACGGCACAAAGAGGCAGAAATTCGGTTGGGCCTCAGTTGGGACAGTGTCCCAGACGGAGCGGTAAATTTTGCAACAGCAAATGGATTGTGTCTGCCGCTGCAAAATTCGTCAGCCGGGCCCGGAGTTTGGAGCGGAGCGCTAAGGGAGGCGTTGCACACCTCTTTTAGGGCACTAGGCCAGCTGAGCAACTGAAAATCCCGAGCTACACAGCCGGCCTCGGAGCGCCAGAAGAGAGGCCTCGGGGGAGAAAAAAATGTCCTGAAAAAACCCACCAAAAACATTCCCGATACATAACTCACGCCACCACAACATAAATCGCAAAAAAACCCAATCACACTTACCCTGAGGTCCGCAATACTTACCTCACTGCGGCCGTTACAGCTCGGAACGCTTGCTTCCACAGGCGGTCCCTTTAGGGGGCGCTCTACGGAACGGGCGGCTGCCAAAAATCGAGCCGGTGTTGCAACCAGGAGCGTTACACACTGGCTCGCTTCCCCTGGGCGGTAACGCTCCTCGCCCCGCCGAAACCTCCCCCGGATGTCCCCGCTGGAAGCTGGCTGCCCGCCCGGAAGTGCTTACCACACAAGAGATTAATGTGCAAGGTTAAAGCACATGGGATTGGGGGTAGTGTGCTGACGTGGATCGAGAACTGGTTGGCAGACAGGAAGCAAAGAGTAGGAGTAAATGGATACTTTTCAGAATGGCAGGCAGTGACTAGTGGGGTACCGCAAGGTTCTGTGCTGGGGCCCCAGCTGTTTACACTGTACATTAATGGTTTAGACGAGGGGATTAAATGTAGTATCTCCAAATTTGCGGATGACACTAAGTTGGGTGGCAGTGTGAGCTGCGAGGAGGATGCTATGAGGCTGCAGAGTGACTTGGATAGGTTAGGTGAGTGGGCAAATGCATGGCAGATGAAGTATAATGTGGATAAATGTGAGGTTATCCACTTTAGTGGTAAAAACAGAGAGGCAGACTATTATCTGAATGGTGACAGATTAGGAAAAGGGGAGGTGCAACGAGACCTGGGTGTCATGGTACATCAGTCATTGAAGGTTGGCATGCAGGTACAGCAGGCGGTTAAGAAAGCAAATGGCATGTTGGCCTTCATAGCGAGGGGATTTGAGTACAGGGGCAGGGAGATGTTGCTACAGTTGTACAGGGCCTTGGTGAGGCCACACCTGGAGTATTGTGTACAGTTTTGGTCTCCTAACTTGAGGAAGGACATTCTTCCTATTGAGGGAGTGCAGCGATGGTTCACCAGACTGATTCCCGGGATGGCGGGACTGACATATCAAGAAAGACTGGATCAACTGGGCTTGTATTCACTGGAGTTCAGAAGAATGAGAGGGGATTTCATAGAAACGTGTAAAATTCTGACGGGTTTAGACAGGTTAGATGCAGGAAGAATGTTCCCAATGTTGGGGAAGTCCAGAACCAGGGGTCACAGTCTAAGGATAAGGGGTAAGCCATTTAGGACCGAGATGAGGAGAAACGTCTTCACCCAGAGAGTGGTGAACCTGTGGAATTCTCTACCACAGAAAGTTGTTGAGGCCAATTCACTAAATATATTCAAAAAGGAGTTAGATGTAGTCCTTACTACTAGGGGGATCAAGGGGTATGGCGAGAAAGCAGGAATGGGGTACTGAAGTTGCATGTTCAGCCATGAACTCATTGAATGGCGGTGCAGGCTAGAAGGGCCGAATGGCCTACTCCTGCACCTATTTTCTATGTTTCTATGTTTCTATTGCCGACCCTTCGGGGCACTAAAGGGGGGCAGCAGAAGGCCAAAAATCCAATCGCAAGACTTTGCAAAAGTAACAGTATTTTTATTTGGTTAAAACATTTTCTTTTGAACTTGTCGGCTGCGTGATGTGTGGCAGAAGCAGACATTGATTGATGATGTCTGTGTTTGTCTTCCTTTGAAATGCAAAAAAAGGGAAGTTAGCTCTTTTCCCAAGCAGTTGTGCATGCTGTTTTCATTCACCTCACAACGTTGGTATTGCTGAATGAAATATAAAGATATTGGACATTATTAAATTAAAGTTTCTTCATTTTAAGTGGATATTTTCCCACGGGGCAGAAGGAATTTTATGATTTGACAAATTAACCCCTTGGGCTCTTGAGCAGAGCCCCACACAATGGATTCTCTGTTTCTTTTGTTTTAGGTTTTAGTCTCCTTACCTAAGGAAGGATATATTTGCCATAAAGGGAGTGCAACAAAGGTTCACCAGACTGATTCCTGGAATGGGGGGATTGTCCTATGAGGAGAGATTGAGCAGACTAGGCCTATATTCCCATATCTCGGGAGCCTCTTATCAACAAAGGCAGACATTGTTGCGGAGATTCAACACCGCCTCCAGTGCGCCAGTGCAGCCTTCGGCCGCCTGAGGAAAAGAGTGTTCGAAGACCAGGCCCTCAAATCTACCACCAAACTCATGGTCTACAGGGCTGTAGTAATACCCACTCTCCTGTATGGCTCAGAGGCATGGACGATGTACAGAAGACACCTCAAGTCGCTGGAGATATACCACCAACGATGTCTCTGCAAGATCCTACAAATCCCCTGGGAGGACAGGTGCACCAACATTAGCGTCCTCGTCCAGGCCAGCATCCCCAGCATTGAAGCACTGACCACACTTGATCAGCTTCGCTGGGCAGGCCACATTGTCCGCATGCCAGACACGAGACTCCCAAAGCAAGTACTCAATGCGGAGCTCCTTCACGGCAAACAAGCCAAAGGTGGGCAGCGGAAACATTACAAGGACACTCTCAAAGCCTCCCTGACATCACCACTGACACTTGGGAATCCCTGGCCAAAGATCGCCCTAAGTGGAGAGAGTGCATCCGGGAGGGCGTTGAGCACCTCGAGTCTCAACGCCGAGAGTGTGCAGAAATCAAGCGCAGGCAGCAGAAAGAGCGTGCGGCAAACCAGTCCCACCCACCCCTTCCCTCAATGACTATCTGTCCCACCTGTGACAGAGTCTGTGGCTCTCATATTGGACTGTTCAGCTACCAAAGAACTCACTTCAGGAGTGGAAGCAAGTCTTCCTCGATTCCGAGGGACTGCCTATGATGATGATTCTCTAGAGTTTAGAAGAATGAGAGGTGATCTCATTGAAACATACAAAGTTATAACAGGGCTTGACAGGGTAGATGCAGGGAGGATGTTGCCCCCTGGCTGGGGAGTCTAGAACCAGGGGTCACAGTCTCAGAATAAAAGGTCGGCCATTTAGAACTAAGATGAGGAGAAACTTCTTCACTCAGAGGGTGGTGAATCTTTGGAATTCTCTACCCCAGAGGCTCAGTCTTTGAGCATATTCAAGACAGAGATCGATGGATTTTTGGATATTAAGGGAATCAAGGGATATGGGGACAGTGCAGGAAAGTGGAGTTGAGGTAGAAGATCAGCCATGATCTCATTAAATGGCGAAGCAGGCTCGAGGGGCTGTAGGGCTTACTCTTGGTCCTAATTCTTATGTTCTTCAGTAGGTGACTATTGGGAAGGTACACCAACATAACTGACTACACTTGGTTCTGAGTAAACGCTAGGAGCGGGAAGTCGGAAGCCAGGAGATGGTATGAAACTATGCGAGGTGGGGGGGGGCGGGGGGGGGGTGGTGTTTGAACCCCTCTACAAGGGGCCGTAGAGCATTGTCGATAAAGCCAGTCCTATGGTGTACACGGTTCAGTTACCGAAGAAAATCAAGTGATTTCATATTAACCAGATGAAGCTTTTTCAGCCCATTAACAGGTCAAGACCAGCCACGGTCATGAGCAGGGTAAGACGGATTCATCCTCTCCAGTGGAATGATGAAGAAAGGGGTGGGTAATGGGCCCCCCACCTCGCGACGAGGCACCTCCTCCCAATGTGGCACCTCCCCAGGTACAGAATGCTCACGGACTGAGGCCACGTCCCCTGGAGCGGCCGAGGCGATACAACGAATAGTTAGTGTAGAGCCGGAATGACCGATAGATGGCTAAAGGGGTACAGGACCGGGAGTAACACTCTATTCTGGCCCCTTTTCCCTGCAGGCAAGAACAAGGCAAGGGAAGATTGGGAGTTTATTCTGGTTGCTGAGTGGTATATTTATCTCTCTCTCTTCGGCAGTCCCTCGGAGTCGAGGATGACTTGCTTCCACACTAAATGTGAGTTCTCAGGTGACTGATGAGACCAATACGGGGCCTACAGTCTCTGTCACAGGTGGGGCAGACGGTGGTTGGAGGGACGGGAGGGTGGGTTGCCTGGGTTGCCGTGCGCTCCTTCCGCGGTTTGCGCTTGGCTTCCGCGTGCTCCCGGCGAAGAGTCTCGAGGTGATCGGGCGCCTTCCCGGATGTTTCTCCTCCACTTAGGGCGGCCTTGGGCCGGGGATTCCCAGGTGTCGGTGGGGATGTTGCACTTTTTCCAAGGAGGCTTTGCGGGTGTCCTGGAAGCGTTTCCTCTGCCCACCTGGGGCTCGCTTGCCGTGTCGGAGCTCTGAGTAGAGCGCTTGTTTTGGGAGTCTCGTGTCGGGCATGCGGGCGAGGTGGCCCGTCCTTCGGAGCTGATCGAGCGTGGTCAGTGCTTCGATGCTGGGGATGTTGGCCTGAGCGAGTAGGCTCATGTTGGTGCGTCTGGCCTGCCAATGGATTTGCAGGATATTTCTGTAATAAATATTATTGTGTCAGGTTGTTGATTTTTAAGTAAACCTATTCCAGAAATGTTTGTCTTGAGGTGTCCATTCCATGGGTCCAAACTCTATAACTATTGGAGGGGGCGAGGGGTAATCCTGCAAGTCCTACACATAACCACCAGACAGGCAGTCTCGGCTACAGCAGGTAAAGTTTCCTGACACTGATCCACTGGGGAGTGCCTGTGTTAACAGCAAACATTAATCCAGAGAGTCTTGTGGTCTTGTCGTTTGAACTGAGTGTTTTGGTTAATCATCGGCCAGCGGAACATCTCCACATCTGTTCTCCCACGGAGATCTCTGTTTATACAGTAATAAATCACCCATAGACGCAGGCAAGAAACAAAGCGGAGATTAAAGCAAAGGTTACTCTCGGCGGAAAGACAAAACAAAAGTACTTAACCTCAACCTATCATTCACTGCAGCACATTCTGATTGAAGGACTTCCAGCATGTTTGCAGATTATTACTTTGCAGGGTATGTGTTGTACGGTCAGAGGGGTGGCAATGGTGCGGGTCAGGTGGAGGACTGTTGTAGGATCTCAGTTGCCACCAGTGGTGGAGCCTGCAAGTGAGGTCTTGTGTCCCACAGTCATCATCACAGGCGGTCCCTCGAACGAGGATGACTTGCTTCCACAAGAGTTCACAGATGTTTCAATGAAGGACCCGATGTTCCAGTCCTGAACTCCAGTTGAGGGGGTGGAAGATGCCTGTGCGTGGATTATTTTAACGTGTGGTGACCGTTGCACACCAGCCACCACACGGGCTTGACAGAGCGAGGTCTTGGTCCAGTGGCAAGGGTTAACCAGGATGACTGGAGACCTGCTCTGCTGCACGGGCTGAGTGCGCACACATATCGCAGTGTGGGCTGGGCCCGTGCTGCCCCTGGGCCCTTGGCCCTTCTGGGCCCCGCACCCTCATTCATTGCACCT
The DNA here is from genome assembly GCF_044704955.1 of Pristiophorus japonicus. Lineage (NCBI taxonomy): Eukaryota > Metazoa > Chordata > Chondrichthyes > Pristiophoridae > Pristiophorus > Pristiophorus japonicus. Next base: position 232,227 of record NW_027254369.1, read on the forward strand.
TTGCCACAATCTCTCGCCGCTCCTCCGCCATAAACATTCACTGCACCTCTCCCACATTACAACAGTGACTACACTCCAAAAGTACTTCATTAGCTGTAAAGCACTGAGACATGAGGTGATCGTGAAAGGCGCTATATAAATCTTCCTTTTTTATGCTCCTTCATCCTCGCTTTCTATGATTTTTTAAATTTCATTCTCGGGATGTGAATGTCACTGGCAAGGCTGCCATTTGTTGCCCGTCCTCCAGTTTCCCGAGTTTGAAGGGAAACAAGTGGCATTGCTTAGAAATGAAAAGACTTGCGGAAGGAGCGTGCGGCAAACCAGACTCCCCACCCACCCGCTCCTCCAACCACTGTCTGTCCCACCTGTGACAGAGACTGTAATTCCCGTATTGGACTGTTCAGCCACCTGAGAACTCACTTTTAGAGCGGAAGCAAGTCTTCCTCGATTTCGAGGGACTGCCTACGATGATGATGGTGGTTGTAAGGATCCAATTTGAAATGAGTTTGCCCAGCTTTAACTTATTTCTCCGTCGATGCAGACCCACAACAGGAAATTAGCCGCAGGTCAGTGCACCTCGGCAATGAGAGAGAATACAGAGCAGCTGGTACGATGGTGTGGAAGTTATGATGAACCTGTACAAAACACTAGTTCGGTCCCAACTGGAGTATTGTGTCCAATTCTGGGCACCGCACTTTAGGAAGGATGTGAAGGCCTTAGAGAGGGAGCAGAAAAGATTTACGAGTATGGTTCCAGGGATGAGGGACTTCAGTTACGTGGATAGACTGGAGAAGCTGGGGTTGTTCTCCTTGGAGCAGAGAAGGTTGAGAGGAGATTTGATCAAGTGTTCAAAATCATGAGGGGTCTAGACAGAGTAGAGAGAGAGAAACTGTTCCCATTGGTGGAAGGGTCGAGAACCAGAGGACACAGAGTTAAGGTGATTGGCAGAAGAACCAAAGGCCACATGAGGAAAACTTTTACACAGCGAGTGATTAGGATCTGGAATGCGCTGCCTGACAGGGTGGTGGAGGCAGACTTAATTTTATCTTTCAAAAGAGAATTGGATAAGTACCTGAAGGAAACTAAATTGCAGGATCTACGGAGAAAGGGCGGGGGAGTGGGTCTAGCTGAGAGCCATCACGGGCTCGACCATTCTATGATTCTATGATAGGGGACACCCTTCCAAGCTTGGTGAGGGTGTGATGCTGACACCAAGAAAAAACATTTCACTCCCTGCACTTCAACAAACACACAGATATCACCTCCAACAATTCTAAAATACAAAAAGGTCAGCTAAATTCGAACTCGGTGGTGTACCCAGAGCAGACGCCAGACACCCACATCAGAAAAAGACTTGGATTTATATAGCGCCTTTCACGACCACCGGACGTCCCTAGGCACGTTTCAGCCAATGAAGTACTTTTTGAAGTGTAGTCACTGTTGTAATGTGGGAAACGCTGCAGCCAATTTGCGCACAGCAAGCTCCCGCAAACAGCAATGTGATAATGACCAGATAATCTGTTTTTCGTTATGGTTGATCGAGGGATAATTATTGGCCCCAGGACACCAGGGGTAACTCCCCTGCTCTTCTTCGAAATAGTGCCATGGAATCTTTTACATCCACCTGAGAGAGCAGACGGGGCCTCGGTTTAACGTCTCATCCGAAAGACAGCACCTCCGACAGTGCGGCACTCCCTCAGCACTGCACTGGGAGAGTCAGCCTAGATTTATGTGGAGTGGGACTCGAACCCACAACCTTCTGACTCAAAGACGAGTGTGTTACCCACTGAGCCACAGCTGGCACTGTGAGTAATGGTTTATTTCCACACAGCACCGCTGGCCGATACTTGGCTTCTGTTCATTCTTCATACGTTCCTCAATCTCGAAGATGATGGGCCGAAGGCGACGGATCGATGCCGGGTCACACAGACTCCGTCCTGTGCTGGCTGAGAGAGCCCTCCCGCTCCCCACCTCGCAGAAACCCTTACAGGTCGAGCACTCGCCACCTGAGCCAGATCTTCAGGACTCGAGAGGGCTCAGGAACGGGAATCCTGGCAGCTTTCCTCTTCAAACCTGAAAGAAAAAGACTTGCATTTCTATAGCATCTTTCACGAACTCAGTACGTCACAAAGCGTTTTGAAGTGTAGTCACTGTTGCAATGTAGGAAACGGGGCAGCTAATTTGCGCACAGCAAGCTCCCACAAACAGCCATGTGATAATGACCAGATAATCTGTTTTAGTGATGTTGATTGATAAATATTTGCCTCAGGGCACCGGGGATAGTGCCATGGGATCTTTCACGTCCACCTGAGACAGCAGACAAGGCCTTGTTTTAACGTTTCATCCGAAAGACAGTGTAAACCTCTGTGCTCTGTCCCTTTATCTGGGGCTGATCAACAAACATTTACTCAGGCACAGAACCCGTCGCCTGCTGTGGAGACACAATAATTTTTTTTGATCTGCTGTTTGATTTGGTTGGATTGCCGTTGAGAGCGGAGCAATAACTTCTTCCAACTTACACTGTGTGTATCATTTGCAATCAAAGCAATCAAACCAACCAGCAGTTCAAAAAATGCAACCCGTCTCCACGGCAGCCAACCCCAAACCGGCCACGTTCTGCGCTTGAGTAAATATCCTCACCCAATATAAAACAAACACAGCTTTTGCAGTTGGTGGGAGCTTGCTGTGCGTAAATTGGCTGAGGAATTTCCCACATTTCCAATGGAGTGCTGAGGGAGCGCTGCACCACCTTTCGGATGAGACGTTAAACCGAGGCCCCGTCTGCTCTCTCAGGTGGATGTAAAAGATCCCGTGGCCACTATTTCAAACAAGAGCAGGGGAGTTATCCCCGGTGTCCTGGGGCCAATATTTATCCCCCAACCAACATCACTAAAAAGAGATTATTCTGGGTCATTATCACATTGCTCTTTGTGGGAGCTTGCTGTGCATAAATTGGCTGCTGCGTTTCCTAAGTTACAACAGTGTTCACATTTCAAATTGGCTGTAAAGGGCTTTGGGATGTTGGGAGGTCGTCACAGGCGCTATATAAATGCAAGTCTTTCTGTTCCCCCTTCCCTTCCTTTGGGAAAGTGCCTGGCCACCGCTTGGCAGCTAGCCCCAGTGTTACCTTTGAAGTCTGGAGCTGACTGTGCACAGATTTTTAAAATGTTATCCATTCCTGGGATCTGGGCGTTGCTGGCATTTATTGCCTGTCCCTAATTGCCCCTTTCTAAGCAATGCCACTTGTTTGCCTTCTTGAACCGTTGCAGTCCCGTGTGGTGAAGGTGCTCCCACAGTGCTGTTAGGGAGGGAGTTCTGGGATTTTGACCCAGCGACGACGAAGGAACGACCGATATATTTCCAAGTCAGGCTGGTGTGTGACTTGGAGAGGAACGTGGAGGTGATGGTGTTCCCATGCGCCTGCTGCCCTTGTCCTTCTGTACATCGTCCCACCCACCCCTTCCCTCGACGAATGTCTGTCCCACCTGTGACAGGGTCTGTGGCTCTCGTGTTGGACTGTTCAGCCACCAAAGAACTCACTTCAGGAGTGGAAGCAAGTCTTCCTCGATTCCGAGGGACTGCCTGTGATGACGATCGAGGTCATGGGTTTGGGAGCCTTGGCGAGTTGCTGCAGTGCATCGTGTAGATGGTACACACTGCAGCCACGGTGCGCCGGTGGTAGAGGGAGTGTTTTAAGGAATCGCAGGCACAGACCCCTATTGCACTTGAGAAGATCCCTCGAGCAAGGCACTGATTGCAACTCGACCCACAGCAAAACGTCAGTAACATTGGCCTCTTGAGGGGAACAAACCTCAATAATGAAACCATTGAAACTCAAACTGCTCACCTTCTCGTGGTTCAGATTTAATCGGAAAGTTGATGAGGGATGTTTTGAGAGAAATTGTGTAAACAGTTCTGACTGACTGCATTACAAGCTTTAAAAAAATATTCTTTTCAGTTCCTGAGATTGAATGTTTGACGTAATCTGCATTAACTTCAGCTCCCACGGTACTGATTCTCTTTATCTGAACTCTGATCACTCAACTGGGCCTTAATTGCATCAGGTAAGATGTGGAACCGGTTGATCGAGAGTTTAATCCAAATATTTTTTTTTTTTTAGCCCGGAGGGTGAAACGCCTGTCACATTAGCCGTTCTGTGCCATTGTGCTACTTGTGAATCCCTTTTATTAAATGATCGAGAACAAGACGGTACATGCAGTCTGACCTGCTCAATAGAGTCCCAACCACAATCTATCTTTGGAAACAGAGGAACCGTGTCCTTTTCTTCTTTCCCAAGGGAGGGAGTGTTGCTGTGCTGTGAACAAAAGGAGGATGAGCGCGCTGGGGAGGGGGAACACATTACCATTTTGGCACCTTTGTCGACAGCAAGCACCCCCAGGTCAGGTATAGTATAAGAACACAAGAATTAGGAGCAGGCCATTCGGCCCCTCGAGCCTGCTCCACCATTCAATAAGACCGTGGCTAATCTTTGACCTCAAATCCACTTTCCTGCACTACCCCCCCCACTAGTATGGTTAGATGCAGACTTGAGGGCCCGAATTGCCTACTCCTGCTCCTACTTCTTAAGCTCTTATCAACAGAGGAACAGGGTTAAGCACCGCCTCGATTTCGATATTCTCATCCTTCTTTTCAAATCCCTCCATGGGCTCATCCCTCCCCATCTTTGTAACCTCCTCCAGCCCCACAACTCCTCAGAGATGTCTGCACTCCTCTAATTCTGGCCTCTTGAGCATCCCTGACTATAATCGCTCCACCATTGGAGGCCATGCCTTCTGTTGCCTAGGCCCCAAGCTCTGGAATTCCCTGCATAAACCTCTCTTTTCTCCTTTAAGACGCTTCTTAAAAACTACCTCATTGACCAAGCTTTTGTTCACCTGCCCAAATTTCTCCTCATGTGGCTCGGTGTCAAATTTTTGTGTCTTTATAATACTCCTGTGAAGCGCCTTGGGGCACTTTACCACGTTGAAGACACTATATAAATACAAGTTGCTGTTGTTCCACCATTCAATGAGATCATGACTGATGTGTGTCCTAACTCCATGTGCCCACCTGCGCCCCTGATCCCTTAATACCTTTGATCAACAAAAATCCATCAATCTCAGATTTAAAATTAATTGATCTAGCATCAATTGCCGTTTGCGGAAGAGTGTTCCAGACTTCTACCATCCTTGGTAACGCTCCTCTCACTCTGCCCAACAATGTGTCTCAACCCATCCTCCGAGGTGCCCCCCGCCCCTGAACATACCAGTGTGATATCGTATGGCCCCCCCTGAGTTCTATTGCCAATTTAGGAGCAACTATGCGCCCATGTCGATGAGCAATTAAGAAAGCAAATGGTATGTTGGCCTTTATTACAAGAGGATTTGAGTACAAGAGTAAAGACGTCTTATTGCAATTATAGAGAGCTCTGGTGAGACCACATCTGGAGTGCATAGAGGGAGTGCAACAAAGGTTCACCCGACTGATTCCGAGGAGTTGGGGCGGGGGGGGGGGGTGGGGTGGAATTGTCCTATGAGGATAGATTGAGAAGACTAGACCCTATATTGTTTAAGAAGGGAGAAAGGAATAGGCTGAGTAATTACAGGCCTGTCAGTCTAACCTCAGTGCTGGGAAAATTATTGGAAAAAATCCTGAAGGACAGGATAAATCTACATTTAGAAAGCCAAGGATTTATCAAGGGCAGTCAAGCATGGATTTAAGGGAAGATCGTGTTTGACTAACCTGATATGAATTTTGAGATGATGTACCCAGGAGGGTCAATGAGGGCAGTGCGTACGATGTAGTGTATATGGATTTTAGCAAAGCTTTTGATAAGGCCCCACATGGCAGACTGGTCACGAAGGTAAAAGCCCATGGGATCTAGGGCAAAGTGGCAAGTTGGATCCAAAATTGGCTTAGAGGTAGGAAGCAAAGGGTAATGGTTGATGGATGTTTCTGTGACTGGAAGGATGTTTCCAGTGGGGTTCCGCAGGGCTCAGTATTGGGTCTCTTGCTTTTTGTGGTATACATCAATGATCTAGATTTGAATATAGGTGGTATGATTAAGAAGTTTGCAGATGACACTAAAATTGGCTGTGTGGCTGATAATGAAGAGGAAAGTCATGGGCTACAGGAGAATATCAATCTACTGGGTAGGTGGGCAGAACAGTGGCAAATGGAATTTAATTTGGAGAAGTGTAAGGTAATGGGAGGGCTAATAAGAAAAGGGTAAACACATTAAACAGTAGGCCAATTAGAAATGTAGATGAACAAAGGGACTGAGATGAGAAATTTCTTCACTCAGAGGGTGGTGAATCTTTGGAATTCTCTACCCCAGAGGGCTGTGGAGGCTCAGTCATTGAGTATATTCAAGACGGAGATCGATAGATTTTTCAATATTAAGGGAATCAAGGGATATTGGGACAGTGCAGGAAAGTGGTCAAAGATCAGCCATGATATTGAATGGTGGAGCAGGCTTGAGGGGCCGAATGGCCTGCTTCTGCTCCTAATTCTTATGTTTTTAGGAACTGGGGTTGGACTAGCCAAACTCATTTCACATAGGTCAGTAGAGAGAGACTTTGAGTCAGGTCGGGGCTGTGGCTAAACCTGGGCAAAGGGCCAGTGTCTAATCCACTGCATCGCCCAGTCATCGGTCACATTGCAGATGTTATGACTGTTGGGTTGACAACTCTGGACATTTCTTGGAGGTCTAATCATGCCACATGACCACAATTGACAAATGTTATTGCATTTACCTTATCAAGGGTGGGTCAAAGGCCGAGGTGAATCAGCAACATGTCTTAATCATTGTCGGCACAGGTACGCAAGGGAAAACCTGTCTGAGGTAGATATAGGACTAGCATAGGATAGGCTGGGGTGTTTTCTTTGGAACAAAGGAGGCTGAGGGGAGACCTGATTAAGGTGTATACAATTATGAGGTGGATAGAAAGGGCCTATTTCCCTTAGCAGAGGGGTCAACAACCAGGGGGCATAGATTTAAAGTAATTGGTAGGAAGTTTAGAGGGGGGTTGAGAGGAAATTTCTTCACCTAGAGGGTGGTGGGGCTCTGGAACTCGCTGCTTGAAAGGGTGGTAGAGGCAGAAACCCTCACCACATTTAAAAAGTATTTGGATGTGCACTTGAAGAGCCGTAACCTACAGGGCTACGGACCGAGAGCTAGAAAGTGGGATTAGGCTGGATAGCTCTTTGTCGGCCGGCGTGGACACGATGGGCCGAAATGGCCTCCTTCCGTGCTGCAAATTTCTGATTTCCCCTGTAATTGGATGTCTTTTTACGTTTGGTTCCATGCTAGCGGTGGCTGTACAAGGAGTTACGAGAACCAGGAGGTTGCCTGCAAGAAAGCAAAGAAAGTACCCGGGCCAGAACTACGGATACAAAGTGCGAACTCCACCGTTCTCCTGAATTGCTGGCAACCGTGCCCAGGGGATTGATCTCCCATTCTGGGAGATTCCTATCCTCATCATAAGCGGTGCCCTCATATCGAGGATGACTTGCTTCCACGCCGAAAAGTGATGAGTTCACATGTGTTTCAATGCAGGACCTAATATTCCAGATCCCGAACTACATCTTGAAGGATGGAAGATGCCCGTGTGTGGATTTTTTTTTAACGTGGGGTGACCGTTGCACACCAGCCACCACACGGGCTTGACAGAGTTAGGTCTTGGTCCAGTGGCAAGGGTTAACCAGGACGACTGGAGACCTGCTCTGCTGCACCGACCCAGTGCGTGCACATATCGCAGTGTGGGCTGGGCCCGTGCTGCCCCTGGGCCCCTGAACTCACGCCTCTCCCGGACCCCGATCACATCCCTCGATGAACTCTCGCCGTTCCGTCGCCCGAACCTCACCACTCCTGCTGTACCTGCCCGCACTGCAGTCAGCCGTCGCCCTCCTGCAGCAGCACGCGCTGCTCCCTGCAGTGGTATAGCGCCGCACGCTGCTGCCTCAAATGGCCCCGGCCTGATGCCTTTTTGCATTTGGTTCCATGCTAGTGGTGGCTGTACAAGGAGTTACGAGAACCAGGAGGGTGCCTGTAAGAAAGCAAAGAAAGTACTCGGGCCAGAACTACAGACACAAAGTGGTCATGGACCACGCCGCACTATGGCACTAATTCAAAGAGCAGGGGAGATCTACCAGTGTCCTGACCAACATTTATATCTCAAACCACCACCACCAAAAAGCCTTGTATTTATACAGCGCCTTTCACAACCTCAGGACGTCCCAAACCGCTCAACATCCACGTACTTACTCTTGTAGTTGTAATGTAGGAAACCCAGCAGCCACAATTTGTGCACAGCAAGCTCCCACCTTTTTTACAGCGGTGACGAGATAGCGAGCAGGCGATCCCCACAATGCGCAGGTGCTGCCGATCCGTTTTCTCGGTTGCTTTTGGAAGGTGCTCGGTGGAGTTCCAGTGCTCCCCCACAAGGCAGAAACCAGAGGCAGAACTGCCCTGGGGTCCAGCTCAGGGACCTCAACCTCCACCTGTCCCCAAATACAGGTGTCAGCCTTGCCTCAGTGGTGGCACTTTAGGCCAGGGATTGAAGTCCCACTTGACAACCACTTTAATTTATGTCGTGCCTGTACCTTAGTAAAACACCCCAAGGCGCTTTCACACGGAAACTATAATGGTTTTATCAAAATAATTTCTTTTCAATGCCAGAGGTAGACACACCTTCCCCTTAAAGGCATCCGGAAATAAAAATGACAAAACCTCAACTCATGTAAACAGGTCTTTGAGACAATTGTGTGTCGGTATGTTTCTCAACATGCAGTCGGGCCTGGTATGTTTTGCAGGGGTTCTATATATTGGATTCAGATATCCTTTGGGATGTGCAGTCCAGTAATTAGGCATTGAATTTAGCAACCCGGGGTTCCTGAATGAAAAAGGTCACGCCACCCGGTTTCTCTTTGAGCTATGACCTCGCTCTGGGCGGTCCCCAGTCTATTGCGCTGAGAAATGGGCATCAGCACAACTGGAGCTACACAAATGGCTGCCCCACCCTCCACAGGAACCGCAGTGTCTCGGCTTACCAGCCACTTCCCACACAGTTGACCTTTAAGCACTGGCTGCAGGAGACACCCTCGGAGCCTCCCTCTAAAGTGCAACATCCCCACTGACACCTGGGAGTCCCCGGCCCAAGACCGCCCTGAGCGGAGGAAGAGCACCCGGGAGGGCGCTGAGCACCTCGAGTCTCGTCGCCGAGAGCATGCAGAAAAGAAACGCAGGCAGCGGAAGGAGCGTGCAGCAAACCAGACTCCCCACCCACCCCTTCCTTCAACCACTGTCTGTCCCACCTGTGACAGAGACTGTAATTCCTGTATTGAACCGTTCAGTCACCTGAGAACTCACTCTGAATGGAAGCAAGTCTTCCTCAATTTCAAGGGACTGCCTATAATGATGGCAGAAGACTCTTACTCAAGTTGAGGATAGTATTTGGTCCAGTGTGTCGACTTAACACATGGTTTGCCTGGTTGCCTATTGTGACACGTATTAATTAATCTGTGGCCCATGTTCCAGCTCCTTGTAGCTCCTGCACAGTCCAGACTGTGTGGCTGTTACTCATTATCTTTTTTTGTTAATTTGGATTTATCGATTCCTTCCTGAGAACACTTAAAAAAATAAATTCATCCTTAGCCACCAGTTCCTCCTCTTCCCAGAGCAGCTGAAGCGTTGGACCAGTGACCATGACGGTTACTACTTCATCTATCGATGTTCTCAGCCGTGCTACCTTCGATAATAGATCTCCCATTTTTCCTCTGTCGCTAAAGCACGCCCAGGAAATCAGTGAACTCTTTGATGCCGAGCTTCCTTCTCTCTTCCAACTCTTAACTCTCGATTAAACCCAAATTTTAGCCCAGACTTCAATACAGCTCTTGTATCATCCCCATACATTCATGGACGGGATTCAGTTCGCCTCCCAAACATGTCTCAACCTCAATCTTTCTCATCCTTCTTGATCAATACTACAAGTACTATGATTTTTTTTTTTTTAAAGCTCCAAATAATCTGACAGGTCCTTCCCCTCCCTATCTACCCGCTATGTTGAAATCAAGATTAAATAAACAGTCTCCTACTCGAACTCATTCTTTTTCAGGTACTCAAAACTTTGGAACGCTACCTCTGGCTTTCCACAATGTCTTGGCTTTTAAACCCCAAACCCTAATCATCTATGAGTCTTTTAACTTTAATAATTGATTATTAGGACATTTCCAAAGATGAAATAGCAGCGCATTTGGAAAGCAGTGACAGGATCGGTCCAAGTCAGCATGGATTAATGAAAGGGAAATCATGCTTGACAAATCTAGAATTTTTTGAGGATGTAACTAGTAGAGTGGACAAGGGAGAACCAGTGGACTTTCAAAAGGCTTTTGACAAGATCCCACACAAGAGATTTGTGTGCAAAATTAAAGCACATGGTATTGGTGGTAATGTATTGATGTGGATAGAGACCTGGTTGTCAGACAGGAAGCAAAGAGTAAGAATAAACGGGTCCTTTTCAAAATGGCAGACAGTGACTAGTAGGGTGCCGCAGGGCTCAGTGCTGGGACTCCAGCTATTTACAATATATATTAATGATTTAGACGAAGGAATTGAATGGAATATCTCCAAGTTTGCAGATGACACTAAGCTGGGTGGCGGTGTGAGCTGTGAGGAGGATGCTAAGAGGCTGCAGGGTGACTTGGACAGGTTAGGTGAGTGGGCAAATGCATGGCAGATGCGGTATAATGTAGATAAATGTGAGGTTATCCACTGGTGGCAAAAACAGGAAAGCAGATTATCTGAATGGTGACAGATTAGGAAAAGGGGAGGCGTAACGAGACCTGGGTGTCATGGTACATCAGTCATTGAAAGTTGGCATGGAGGTACAGCAGAAGATAAGGCAGCAAATGGCATGTTGGCATTCATAGCGAGGGGATTTGAGTATAGGAGCAGGGAGGTCTTACTGCAGTTGTACAGGGCCTTGGTGAGGCCACACCTTGAATATTGTGTACAGTTTTGGTCTCCTAATCTGAGGAAGGACATTCTTGTTATTGAGGGAGTGCAGCGAAGGTTCACCAGAATGATTCCTGGAGTGGCAGGACTGACACATGAAGAAAGACTGGATCGACTAGGCTTTTATTGACTGGAATTTAGAAGAATGAGAGAGGACCTCATAGAAACATATAAAAATCTGTCAGGATTGGACATGTTAGATGCAGGAAGAATGTTCCCGATGTTGGAAAGTCCAGAAGCAGGGGTCACAGTCTAAGGATAAGGGGTAAGCCATTTAGGACCGAGATGAGGAGAAACTTCTTCACTCAGAGAATTGTGAACCTGTGGAATTCTCTACCACAGAAAGTTGTTGAGGCCAGTTCGTTAGATATATTCAAAAGGGAGTTAGATGTGACCCTTACGGCTAAGGGGATCAGGGGGTATGGAGAGAAAGCAGGAATGGGGTACTGAAGTTGCATGATCAGCCATGATCATATTGAATGGTGGTGCAGGCTCGAAGGGCAGAATGGCCTACTCCTGCACCTATTTCCTATGATTCTATGTTACACAATCAGCCGTGACTCATTTGGGAAGGATCCTACATGAGATTAAAAAAAGCTTGCAGGATGTTCCAAAAGCACTTTACAGCCAATGAAGTACTTTTTGGAGTGTAGTCACTGTTGTAATGCGGGAAACGGGGCAGCCAATTTGCACACAGCAAGCTCCCACAAACAGCAATGTGATAATGACCAGATCATCTGGTTTAAAAAAAAAGTGATACTGATTGAGGGATAAATATTGGCCAGAACACCGGGGATAACTCCCCTGCTCTTTGAAATAGTGCCATGGGATCTTTCACATCAACCTGAGCAGACGGGGCCTCGGTTTAACGTCTTTTCCGAAAGACGCCACCTCCGACAATGCAGCACTCCCTCCTCAGCACTGTACTGGGAGTGTCCCCATGGATTTTTGTGCTCAAGTCTCTGGAGTGGGACTTGAACCCTCAACCTTCGGACTCAGAGGCGAGAGAGCCTTGAACAGACACACTCATCACATTGAGCTCACAGAGTCAGCACTGAATATAAACAAGAGATTTTCTTTATTGCTGGAGTCAGGTTCATTTGAGGCAGTCTTTATTTTGCCGTGACACTTAATTAGAATAATAATCCATCATAAAATTAGATTGTTCGATGTGCTACAATCTTGTTTACAATTCATTAAAGACAATTGATGTGCACAATTTCGGACAGAATATCAACAGTTCCTTTCCCCTTTAAACTTTACAACATGTAACAAAACTACAAGAAGCTGTCTACACTGTTACTGGCAGTCAGTGACAAGACAGCTCTGGACTATGTACAATCTATACATTCTAACGTGATATATGATCAATAATATTCGCCCCTTTTCATTAAATGCTATAGTCTAAGCAGATGATCATACAACTTTACATTATAAACAGCAGTCCGGGACCTGAGTCTTTTTAATGTAGGTTTTAATCGGTGGGTGGTGGTTGCAATGCAGGGTTAAGCAGGGACATCTCGGACTCCAGTGTATCGACTGGTTTCTCACCTCCTCCAAAGGCGCTAACTCGTGCTTGGGCATTGTGTTAAACGGGCAGACCCAATTCCCCCCCCACCCCCCCATCACCTAATCCCCAGTACCTAATCTCCAAGTGGCCATTCTCTCTGCATGAACTCCAGACAGTGAATGAGCTTCAACAGGATATTCCCCTCCCCCCGCAAACTGGAAAGAGGGCACAAAGTGGTACTGTCCACTTCCACACATTTCCAGCAGGGGTTTGCAGGTGGAAGCTCTGGCTGGTTTCTGCCACCAACCCCCTCCTCCCCCGCTCCCAGGAACGGCGAGGCCAACTGCAGCACCCCTACCCCCGGCGAGCGGAGAGCAGCAAACTCCGCGAGGTACCGGGGAGGGGGGGGGGGGGGGGAATCGAAGTGCGCGCGGTGACAGAAGGCCACGCGTCCTCCGGCAACACTGCCGCCTTTGCCCGCCAACACACTGCCGCGAGATTTCGCATGAATACCGGATGCGGTAGAGATGGGCTCAAGTGGGGACAGGACCCTGTGGATTTTCTTCTCCGACGTGGGGTGGCTCGGTTGGAAGCCTGGGACAATTTCTATTTTTAAAGTCAGGTTGGCAAGTGCTGTAAGCATTTACGTCGTCTGACTTGCGTGCTCTCCGCACTGCCCTCGTGCATTCTGGCTGGGGATACTCCCAAGTTCTATACTGCAGTCTTCTGCACTACATTCACGATCCCGAGCGCTTATTCCCCCTCCCTATCTCGACTCATGGTGGGATATGATTCCATGGGTGCAACAAGCACCCTACCCTACCCACGGTGAGACCAACAGCAAGTGTTGGCTGGTTATTCGAGCCTGCCACTGGCCCGAACCACTGTTCAGTGGGAGTCACCCACAGTGATCTGGGGGGGCGGGGAGGGAGGGAACCCTGCTTGATTCTCTTCTCTCCATAAGCTCAGAACTACTGAAGCAATTTGCATTGTGCACTGCAGCAGGGACTAAGGTCAGCGCACAGCACAGACCAGATATAGAATCGAGTCCGTGTGGCTCTTTTGAGAATATCCGAGGTTTTGGGGTAGAAAGTGGAGGGAGGGATGAATTGGATTTCACACTGGGAGCTCTTCAGGGCTAGATCTTCTGCCAAGAGCAGGTCTTTAGTGTAGGGGAGCTCGGCCGACACAAATAATAAATCAGCCTCGCAGTCTTTGGCAAACTTGCATTTTAAATTACAGCATAATTTTTTTTTTAAAAAAGGGAAAAATACTGGAACGCTTATGAGGGAAGCCAGGTTTGAATCCCAGCATTGAATGAAATTGCTAATTGAGCTTCTCCCTGGAGGATGAGGTGTCTGAGGGACAGAGGAGGACTCAGCTGGAGAGAGAGAGAGAGAGAGAGAGAGAGAGAGAGAGAGAGAGACACACAGAGCTTCCCTCCCACTTTACCATTCGTAAAATGCAAACCACACACCAAAAATATGATTTGAAAAAGAGAAAGCCCATTCTGTTCACTCAGGTCGTGGTTTCCTGATGTGCAGCTATTAATTATTAAAGGTCCTCAAACGGATTTCATGATCAACAGAGAATCAAAACACTGGAAGTCAACCAGCAATTGCACCTCTTCCCCTCCAGTCTCAGTGGATTTAAACTTGGCACCCGAGCTCAGAGTTCAGCACACCCCCGGGCAGTGACCAAGGTCACAGCATCACTGGAGTCCGGAGAGAAGAATGATATCTATGGACAGTCAGGGGTCAGAAGCACTGGAAGTTCTGTTGGCGTTAAATGTCCCCCAAGTAACTTCCCCACTCCCTGCCCCCTCAGCTTTTCTCCCACCCCATGTGTGAATAAACAAGACACTTGAAATCTCTTGCAAGATTCAACTGGTACCGACTTGCTGTGTAAGACGGAGACTCAGGTCCTTAGTGGCGCAAGACTTAAAAAAGAATAAATAGGGCTGAAGCCCCAGCCTTGAGGAAGATAGAGAGCATCACAAAGGTCCATTAATACAGAGATGCACTTCAGTAATGAAGTACCGTGTCACATGACCAAGGGAGTGTCACGTGACCAGGTGGTACAGTCATGTGACTGCACCCATCGGTGGAATGTTTGCGGTTGTGTGCATTCTTTTGTCTCTGTTTTTGTGATCTCCACTTCTCTTCATTCCTCAGACCCAAAGTACAGTAACATTTCATACAGAGTGCATTAAAGTGCTCCATGACTTAAAAAAAAATTACCCGCTACAACGTCGGACAGAATAACCGGCTATAAACAAATGGGGAAGTGGGGGGAACAATTTGTGCTTAAGTGCAAATCGGAAGAACCCGCTGGAAAATTACAAGCTTCAGATATTTCTAGTAGTTAATTCTGCTCTCGATATCTTCAAGTTTTTCTGCCCGTTTTAAAACAGCTTTCTGGAATTAGACTGGGTCTGGAACAACCCAAACTGTTCAGAGTGTGGGGCGGGTACGCTTGTGGGCCCAAACTCTTCCCCCAATTTCAGTTCGATAACTGGGCTAAGGGTTGGGAGTTTTTAAAAAATGGGGGCAGAGAGAGGAGAGACAGAGGTCAATATACACCCAACAAATCCCGACACTCCCTCTCGTCTGCTGTGCTAGTAATTTTCCAACCACAGAAGCATCGCTGCCTCCCAGCAGGAGCCGATGGGGTTACCTGCTCTCAAAAGCTGCCATGCTATTTTGCTTAACTTTCTCCAACCGTGCATTCTCTGCGGGAACGTTTTAAGATCCGTCACCGAGCCCATATCGAGCAGAGACTAGTCTGGCCATCCGCTCTGGACAGCAGCACGAGAGTCTCCCCTCTTCCCCCCCCCCCCCCCCCCCCCCCCCACCTCAGACTGTGGCGATTTTAACCCGTCCTGGCCAGAGGCAGATCCAAACCCAGAGAGTGACCCCAATGCTCGCGTGCTCTGTGCTAAAAGACCAGGCCAAATATATGCACCTGAGGCACAAGGAGAGACTGGAACCTCCTCCCACAACAGGCCAGAATCAACAGAGGGATGCACACTGCTCGAGAAATCGCCTACCTCCACCTCCTTCTGCATCATGGTCTCCCAGAGGGAACGATCCGACACCAGCCTAGGCCCCACCTCAGAGGTCCATCGCATTTCACTGGGTGATCAGTGTTAAAGCAGCCAATGAAAGCAAATCCCTCAAACCTACTGGGAAGGCAGCACCAAAATGATAAAGTGCGCTAGATCGAGCATGTTCTGCCCATCCTGGGATCAAAGTCGCTGTGGTGTGTATACACATTTAAATGCATTGAAGACACGTGTGTACTTGTACGAGGTACATGTGCACAAGGTACATGCACACACGTGACAAGTTAACTACATTCAGCTTGGATTTTGCCCTTTTTTTGATTTGTATTCATCGACACCTCGTGCGAACAGAACACAAAACTGTCTTCCCCACCAAACAAAACCCTTTCCCTACTCTCAGCCCAAAATGGACATGTTGCACAATCCAGACTGCTCGATGATGGGCCAAGCAGAGAGGGGAGGTCCCAGCTTTGATGCCCAGGTCCGTGCCAAGTTAGCTAGGCTCAGCCAGGCCAGTGGTAAGGGAGGGCACGACAACTGGCCTCGGTGACCTCTAACCTCTAAAGCGGTAAATAAATATTTTGCCCATCCCGATCGCTATCCAGTGAGCTCTGTTGGACAGTGCGAAGGTGTGGACATCAGGTTGCAGGGTAGGATTGTGATCTGCTCCATGGCAGAACAGTCGGCTGAAGCTCACAATCTGTTCTCACACGGGGAGAGTGGCCGCCTTGGCAGGGGTACGGGAAGGAGAGCCGGTGGGACCAGAACCCCAGGAGGCGTAATACAGGACAGGAGGGTGCAAGAGGTATGGAACGCGTGGACTACACGGATAGCCTCGGGAGCGCCCAGAGTGCATACAGTCCTCAACTGTATAGGGACGATCTTTGGTGGGCCAAATGGTCTTGAGCGAATCTCTTGACTGTGCCATGCTCAAACAGCAATGCGCTTCACACCGTGAGGAATGAGCAAGGGGCTTGGATTGGTTCGGGTATCTGAAGCAAGCAGTGAGCCGTTGCTTTTTCTGCCTGTGCCCCTTGCTTCCTTCCGATTTCTGCACTGCCACTTTGCCTTGTGCCTCAACTTTTTTCCCCGCCTCGCCATTTCTCCTAGTTGCCAAAAAGGCTCGTGTCTGGTTGACAAAGAATGCTCGTGGGCAGTGGGTAATCTCAAAAGGCTTCCACACTTGAGGAGCGGGTCTGGCTACTGCGCTCTCTCACTGCCCTGACAAGACAATGGCCAAGACTGAGATCCACACTGTGAGGAGGCGGCCAGGAGTGCCACCAGGGTCACACAGTCTCGACTGCCCATGCACGAAACCCCTCTGAAAACCCTGGTTCTTTCTTCACACCGCCATCCCCTCCCCAGGCAAAAAATAAATTCTGCTGTTGACGCATTTTGCCGTAATCTGCTCGTGTCAGAACCTTCAGGCCCGAGGGCCGAGCAGGACCTGGCAGCTGGTTGCGGTATCTGATCTCCATTACAAGAGTCTGTGAGTGACTCATGTGAATGCCACAACAACCTTAAAAAGTGGCGAGAGAAGAGCTCAAATAAAATCGGTCAGTACTGGGGCTTGGACAACGCAAGAGTTTGGCAAAGCTCCAACCTCGAAAAATAAAAATTTAAAAAATACACCCCACTCCCCCCCCCCCCCCCCACATAACCGTGACCTAGAATGGAGTCAGCTTCCCCATTCTCTACACAGGAATTATACCCACGGCCAGTAAATCACCATTATATTTTCTCTGATCCATGGCAAAGCCCCTGCCGATGGCACGAATCTTATCCTCTAACTTTAGCACCACAGGGTCCCTCTGGCTGCACCGACCAAATCACAGCCTCACTGCTCACGACATCTTACAACAGCCTGCACCCAAAACACCATTCACCGACAAAGTGAGTGTCACATCAGAGAGAGACATAAATACCACAGAAATGTTATTAAGACCGACAGCACTTTGGTTATGCCTGGCAAAAGGCTTCATTCAAATCCAAACCTCTGACTTGTTCCCTTCTGCTCCCCCTCACTCACCCACCAAAAATTCCCAGATAGTCTCCTTACAAAATGGCCGTATTGCTTTCCACCTGGGATGGAAACGCTCTCGTGTTACACGGCGGTGCAGCGAAACACATTCCACTGTCGGAAGAATTAAAAAACCCTTTCAAAAAAAAAAAGTCACAGATTCGTTAAAAAGTATAAACGCCCGGAAGGCAATCCCGATTCCCGGCACACGGAAACGGCGGTCCCAGCTTCGGAAAAGATGGCTAAATTGTGCTGGCAATCTCGGGGAGGGGAGGGTGAGTAGCTCACAGCTGCTGCCACAGACGTTTGAAGCTTCCACATCTCCTCCCCACCGCCCCCCCCCTCCCCCCTCGTGTCTTGCTGCCCCAGTGTCCAACCGTGAGTTGCACCAAAACCCGTGCTGCACTGGGAGGGCGCCATGAAACACTAAAACACCCCTTTCAAATACCAGTCCCACGAACCTCTAGATTATAATCTCCTGACACTGGGTGAAAAGACATGCGCGCTATTCATAACGGTTTCCAAAACGGACCCTCCCTTCACAAAAACAGCAGAGGTTGTTGCGGGTAATCGTGCCGCCGTGCTTTGCCGCACGTTATGGGACCTGCACTGGCGCCATCTCAACTTCAATCGGGATTCGAACACACTTGCCGTGGGAGATTATCGGCACGTTTCGAGCAGTTGCCGCTCTTGTGGTCCACTCCGACGCTCCCCTTCCACCCCCCCCCCCCCCACTCTCTCTCACACCCACCCACCCCCTCCCCGTCCGTTACTCCAGGGTTCCCACGTCCACACTTGATTTTCTTCTGCTGCTTGCGTGGTTCAGAAGAAAATGATCTCGGCGCCGGAGTCGTCCTGTACGCTGGGCGGCGGCGGCTGCGGCATTACCGTGACAACGGGTGCACCCTGGAGCTGGGCGCTTCCGCTCGGCATAGACGTGCTTAGCGAGGGCTGCGGCTCGTGCTGGATTTCCATGGAGACTGAGGATTCTGTGATGGCAGAGGAAAGTTTTGGTTAAATCCAGTAAAGTGTGTATATTGCATACACACACACATACACACATACATATACATAAATATATAAATAGATATAATATAACATTTGTATATATGTATATACATACAGATATAAATAAAAATAAACACACAAAATGGCAACCCCTCCCCACCCCTCCTCAAACTGACAGAGTCCAGTTCATCTTTTTAATGGCACCTTGGGATGTTCGTTCGTTCAATATATTCAAAAGGGAGTTAGATGTGGCCCTTACGGCTAAAGGGATCAAGAAGTATGGAGAGAAAGCAGGAATGGGGTACTGAAGTTGCATGATCAGCCATGATCATATTGAATGGTGGTGCAGGCTCGAAGGGCCGAATGGCCTGCTCCTGCACCTATTTTCTATGTTTCTATGTTTAACCCCCTGGTGGCCATTTGGACTGTGAAAGGCAGGCATGAGATTCAGGACAAGAGGAGAGAAAATAGGAGAAAGCATAAAGGTTCTGGAACAGCGCGCCCAGAGTCAGAGCAAATCATTTTCATGCTAAAAAATACTTGGAATGTCTCAAATCGCCACACAGTTATCTCTGGATTGTTGGTAGCACACTTGCCTGTGACAGAAGGTTCAAGTCCCACTCCAGGAATTTGGGCACATGCGCT
Organism: Pristiophorus japonicus; assembly: GCF_044704955.1. NCBI lineage: Eukaryota > Metazoa > Chordata > Chondrichthyes > Pristiophoridae > Pristiophorus > Pristiophorus japonicus. The sequence continues at coordinate 251,488 of NW_027254369.1, forward strand.
GACACTCGGGGGCAGTGCCGAGGGAGCGCCACACCGCCGGAGGGGCTGTCTTTCAGATGAGACGTTAAACCGAGTCTGCCCTCTCTGGTGCACATATAAAAGATCAGGTCGTTTTCACATTGCTGTTTGTGGGAGCTTGCTGTGCGCAAACTAGCTGCCGCGTTTCCCACATTACAACAGTGACTACGCTCCAAAAGTACTCTAAAGCGCTTTGAGACGTCCGTTGGTCGTGAATAAATGCAAGTCTGTCTTTCTTAGTGGCTGTGATGTAAGCAAACTAGGCAGCTATTTTTCACACTATTGGCAATAGTGATGAGGTTAATTGGCTTTTGGTGGTGTTGGTTGTGGGAGGATTATTGGCCAGGACAGTCGGAAGAACTCCTTTTCAAAACACAACTATGGCCTTCAATATCCATGTCAACAGACTCACCACAGTCGAGTAAACTCAAATGTACCTTTGTAAAGCACCTAGAGAGGTGCTACTTAGTGGTTGGGGGAGGAGAGAGAGAGAGAGAAGCATGAGCACTGAGCAGTGAGGACAGAATGTAGGTGGTGTGACCAAAACCATGATCAGAGGCAGATGCTGAGGAGGCTTTAGAAGTGTGATAAATAAAGTAATAAGTGGTTTACAGAGGAGTTTAGAAAGATAATTGCAGAGTGCAGAGATGCAGTTAGTGGCTGAAGGCTGGATTGGAGACTGGATGCATTATGCATGCGGACACTTTATATAAAAAAAAAAAAAAAAAAAAAAAATTTGTTCATGGGATGTGGACGTCACTGGCAAGGCCGGCATTTATTGCCCATCCCGAGCCGCCTTCTTGAACCGCTGCAGTCAGTGTGGTGAAGGTCTTGTTATTGTTTCTTAAAGTTACAATCAAATGGCTTGAGGCGCCATTTCAGAGGACAGTTAAGAGTAAACCACATTGCTGTGGGTCTGGAGTCACATATAGGCCAGACCGGGTAAGGACGGGCAGATTTCCTTCCCTAAAGGGCATTAGTGAACCAGATGGGCTTTTGTCAACAATCGGTAGTTTCATGGTCACCATTACTGATACTAGATTTTTATTCGATTTATTTAACTAACTGAATTTTCCAGATTAGCCCAGGCCTCTGGATCACTAGTCCAGTAACATAACCACTATACTACCCGCGCCCTTCTAAGATATCCGCACAGTACTTCGAAGTAATTCACACGAAGCACAGTGGGCCGTTTCCGAGAGAGACTAAATAAAAGAATGAAAGACTTGAACTTATATAGCGCCTTTCACAACCACCGGAAGTCTAAAAGCACTTTACAGCCAATGGAGTACTGCCGTGTAGAAAATAGGACGCGATATAAATCTAAATCTCAGATCAGGTGCAGTGAGGCATGAAGGGGTTTGAAAATGGGGCGAGGGCCTTAAAGCCAAAGGTGATGGGAGAGTCAATGGGGGAGCGGGAAGGCTAGGGGCGAGGGTACTGTATGGATTCACAACGATACAACCTGACATAAGGAAACAAAAATACGAAGAAAGGCTTGAAAAAGTGGGGCTGTTTTCATTCGAGCAGAGGAGATTACTGGGTGATTTAATAGAGGTGTTTAAAGTTATGAAGGGATGGGGCAGAGTGGATGGAAAGAGACAGCATCCAGTGGGTTGAGGGGCTTAGAACGAGAGAGCACGAGATTTAGGACAGAGAGCAGGAGAAAGAGAGGGTGGTGAACTTTGGAATGCACGACCAGAGTTAGTGACTGAAGGAGAGATAAAGGCAACATTTAAATAATAGGATAGGTAAGTGGTTGAAGTAGAGGGAAGTGATGGGGTACGGGAACAGGGGCACATGGGATTAGGATACTGCGCGACTGGATGTTAAACACCAACATGGACTGGTTGAACCAAGCAGCCTGTTTGTGTTGTAATGTCAATATAACCCCCACACTAAATGGTCTCTGCTTCGGAGACTAGTTTAGAATCAGAAATTTATGACACGGAAGGGGGCCATTCGGCCCATCGTGTCCGTGTCCGCGTCAGCCGACAAAGAGCTATCCAGCTTCATCCCACTTTCCAGCTCTTGGTCCATAGCCCTGTAGGTTACAGCACTTTAAGTGCACATCCATGTACTTTTAAAAATGTGATGAGGGTTTCTGCCTCTACCACCCTATAGGCAGTGAGTTCCAGACCCCCACCACCCTCTGAGCGAAGAAATTCTCCCTCAAATCCCCTCTAAATCTTCTACCAAATACTTTAAATCTATGCTCTCTGGTTGTTTAGCGCTCCGCTAAGGGAAATGGGTCTGACCTAGCCACTCTATCTAGGCCACTCATGATTTTACACAACTCAATAAGGTCTCCCCTCTGCCTCCTCTGGCCAAAGAAAACAACCCCAGCCTATCCAATCTTTCCTCATAGCTAAAATAGTTATATAAGTGGTTGAAAGATTTGGTGATATGGGAACAGGGCAGGTACATGGGATTAGGACTAGAGACTGGTAGGACCCATAGACCGGTTTCTGTTTTTGCTGTATCTCTGATGGTGAGCTGGTCTTGGTGCGGTCGATCGCACACTGACTGCGAAACCTTGAACACTCGCCTTGTTGGGAGCCACTTTGGCTGCTGGCTATCCCAGGGCTCGAGGACCTCCTGCCTTTCAACATCCCATCGTCCTTGGTAAAAAACCTCGACGCATTGCTCTGCCTGAAGTCTGACCCTACAGGGAAAGGAAGAGAGTTCATTTCAATCAATGGATGCGTTTAGAGCAACAAGTGGAGAGAAAGGAGGGAGACATGGAAGAGAGAGCACAAGAGAAATAGAGAACAAGAATTGGGACTGCTCTCTTGGCTATCTGCCCTGCTCAGTGTGGAACTGAACCAGGCTGAACAGGGAGAACTCAGTTTTCATGCCCCGATCTTTTCGGAGTTACTGGCCATCAACTAGGCCAACTGTGGGGCCACCAGGACTGCCCTCAGTGCTCCGCGCTAGGGAGGGTAAAGATCAACTTGGGCTCCGGCTCCTGATTCCTATCCAGTGACAGACAAATCTCTTGGACATCTTGAGGATATTGCAGATAACCGCTCTCTCCATGATAGTGTTACAGGCTCTTGGCAAAGTCCCACAGGAAAGACTTCTAATGAAAATAAAAGCCACAGGGGTCTAGATCTGGTTATGTGGTTCGAGAAACTGCTGGTCTTAAAAAAAAACTGAAAGCAGACAGTATTCCAGTAATGGGAGATCGAGGCAGGTCGTGTTTAGTGGGTCCTGCAGGGGTCAGTGGCTTGAGGAGGGTGGGGGAGGTTCACAGTGGGTCATCCAGGGGTCAGTGGCTTCAGGGTGAGGTGGATGGAGTGGGTCCTACAGGAGTTAGTGGCAGGGGAGGGGGTTATTGAGTGGGTTCTCCAGTTCAGGCTGTGATGAAGGGAGTTCAAGGACGACCTCACCTGAACTATATAAAGTATTAAATGCTACAAAAAACAAAACCAAGAATACATAAGGGGGTGCCGTGCCAGACGACAGAAATAATAATGAAATCAGATATCAAGGAGTGGGAAATATTTGGAAATGTCTGCCAGCTGGGGTAGTGAGCAAACACATTAACAATGGGAAGGGAGGATCTCGAGACAATCACTAGAGGGGTAGTGCTGGACAGGCTAATGGGACTCAAAGTAGACAAGTCCCCTGGTCCTGATGAAATGCATCCCAGGGTATTAAAAGAGATGGTGGAAGTTATAGCAGATGCATTCGCTATAATCTACCAAAATTCTCTGGACTCTGGGGAGGTACCAGCGGATTGGAAAGCAGCTAATGTAATGCCTCTGTTTAAAAAAAGGGGCAGACAAAAGGCAGGTAACTATAGGCCGGTTAGGTTAACATCTGTAGTGGGGAAAATGCTTGAAGCTATCATTAAGGAAGAAATAGCAGGACATCTAGATAGGAATAGTGCAATCAAGCAGACGCAACATGGATTCATGAAGGGGAAATCATGTTGAACTAATTTACTGGAATTCTTTGAGGATATAACGAGCATGGTGGATAGAGGTGTACCGATGGATGTGGTGTATTTAGATTTCTAAAAGGCATTCGATAAGGTGCCACACAAAAGGTTACTGCAGAAGATAAAGGTACGTGGAGTCAGAGGAAATGTATTAGCATGGATCGAGAATTGGCTGGCTAACAGAAAGCAGAGAGTCGGGATAAATGGGTCCTTTTCGGGTTGGAAATCGGTGGTTAGTGGTGTGCCACAGGGATCGGTGCTGGGACCACAACTGTTTACAATATACATAGATGACCTGGAAGAGGGGACAGAGTGTAGTGTAACAAAATTTGCAGATGACACAAAGATTAGTGGGAAAGCAGGTTGTGTAGAGGACACAGAGAGGCTGCAAAGAGATTTAGATAGGTTAAGCGAATGGGCTAAGGTTTGGCAGATGGAATATAAAGTCAGAAAGTGTGAGGTCATCCACCTTGAAAAAAAAACAGTAAAAGGGAATATTATTTGAATGGGGAGAAATTACAACATGCTGCGGTGCAGAGGGACCTGGGGGTCCTTGTGCATGAATCCCAAAAAGTTAAGTTTGCAGGTGCAGCAGGTAATCAGGAAGGTGAATGGAATGTTGGCCTTCATTGCGAGAGGGATGGAGTACAAAAACAGGGAGGTCCTGCTGCAACTGTATAGGGTATTGGTGAGGCCGCACCTGGAGTACTGCATGCAGTTTTGGTCACCTTACTTAAGGAAGGATATACTAGTTTTGGAGGGGGTACAGAGACGATTCACTAGGCTGATTCCGGAGATGAGGGGGTTACCTTATGATGATCGAGTAAAGACCCAGTCTACTCAATGTGAGTTCAGAAGGATGAGGGGTGATCTTATAGAAACATTTAAGATAATGAAAGGGATAGACAAGATAGAGGCAGAGAGGTTGTTTCCACTGGTCGGGGAGACTAGAACTAGGGGGCACAGCCTCAAAATACAGGGGAGCCAATTTAAAACCGAGTTGAGGGGAAATTTCTTCTCCCAGAGGGTTGTGAATCTGTGGAATTCTCTGCCCAAGGAAGCAGTTGAGGCTAGCTCATTGAATGTATTCAAATCACAGATAGATAGATTTTTAACCAATAAGGGAATTAAGGGTTACGGGGAGCGGGAGGGTAAGTGGAGCTGAGTCCACGGCCAGATCAGCCATGATCTTGTTGAATGGCAGAGCAGGCTCGAGGGGTTAGATAGCCTACTCCTGTTCCTTGTTCTTATGTTATACATAGAAAATAGGTGCAGGAGTAGGCCATTCGGCCCTTTGAGCCTGCACCGCTATTCAATTAGTTCATGGCTGAACATGCAACTTCAGTACCCCATTCCTGCTTTCTCGCCATACCCCTTGATTCCCCCTAGTAGTAAGGACAGGGAGAGACGGGGTACTAGTATGATAGACTTCCATGGGAGAATTAAGGCACCGGAGGGATGGGCTCCAATGGTAATCAGGGCACTCGAGGAATGGGCTTCAGTGGGAGAGGCAGGGCATTAGAAGTTTTAGCTTTGATGACCATTTGTTGTTCCTGAATGTTCCTAAGCAGATAGAGTCCCTGTTTGAGACTGTGTGTGTCTATGTACAAGAGGAGATGATAGAGCTTGGCATTCAATGTCAACGCTGACTCAAGGCTGAGGTGCCAGTGATCTACGACGAGATTTGAAATGAATCCCAGCAAGGTGCCCACACTTTCATGCAGAAAGGGTTAAAACTGGTCAAATAAATCAATTAACAACTTGCATTTATATAGCGCCTTTAACATAGTGAAACGTCCCACGGCTCTTCACAGGAGTATTACGAGATAAAAAATTTGACACCAAGTCGCACAAGTAAAAATTAATGCAGGTGACGAAAAGCTTGGTCAAAGAGGTAGGTTTTAAGGAGCGTCTTGAAGGAGGAAAGAGAGGTAGAGAGGTTTAGGGAGGGAGTTCCAGAGCTTAGGGTCCAGGCAACAGAAGGCATGGCCACCAATGATGGAGCGATTATAATCAGGGATGCTCAGGAAAGCAGAATTAGAGGAGCACAGAATTAGAGGGGGGCAGAAATCTGAGGGGTTGTGGGGCTGGAGATTACAGAGATAGGGAGGGGCGAGGCAGCGGAGGGATTTGTAAACAAGGATGAGAATTGAAGTTGGACGAGAGTGAGCTTTACCTGTGGTATGTGACATGGAGAAAGAGGGCATGCCTGCAATGGATTGCCGGTCCTTCGCTTTCCCGCCCTTCTCCTTCCCCCCTTTCAAGGTGGCAAGTTTGGTGGGGATTTTCTGCTGCACTCCGCTGGGCTTCAGGATCTGATTGGTGGCGCTCACGAGGTGGATGGGCACGTCGGCCTTCGGGAGGAGGGACGATCGGCTCTCGGTCGTGCGCGCAAACATCGAGGCGGCGCTGTTCTCCCGCTGAAGCTGGATCTCAGCGGGTCGCTCAGAGAGCGGCCCACTGCCGCTCGGCTGCCCAGAGTACTTCAGGCCGTGCTGGGCCAGCCCTGCCTCGCTCAGCGGCGAGGACATCATTTCGGCTCGGTCTCCGTCGAGGCTCTGGGAGAGAGTAAAGCCGGCGATCTGAGAGAGAAAGAAAGACTTGCATTTATATAGCGCCCTTCACGAACACCGGGCGGCCCAAAGCGCTTTACAGCCAATGAAGTACTTTCGGACTGTAGTCACTGTTGCAATGTGGGAAATGCGGCAGCCAATTTGCGCACAGCAAGCTCCCACAAACAGCAATGTGACAATGACCAGATAATCTGTTTTTGTTATGTTGATTGAGGGGTAAATATTGGCCCCAGGCCACCGGTTCGAAATAGAGCCATGGGATCATTTATGCCCACTTGAGAGGGCAGACCGGGTCTCGGTTTAACGTCTCATCCGAAAGACGGCGGCCAAAGATAAATTGCATGAGTCCAAGGCGACTCGGATATCAGCAGCCTGCTTGGACTGACACAGGATACCTCTATGGCTGTATAAACACACAAGTATCAAAGCAAATACCATATAAAAAGATAAGACATGGGAGGAGTCGGCCTTGTGGCCACTCGAGCCCATTCCGCACTTCAATAAGATCGTGGCTGATCTACCTCAATTCCACGTTCCCACCCTATCTACGTATGATGGCTGGTGTTATCCCAGAGTTGTATAAAGATGCTAACTTGCCTGCAGCCAGGGTACACACACTTCCTGTATTGAGTAACCTTGGTTCAGTTGGTAGCAGTCACGCCTACGAGCAAGGGCGTGGGTTCAAGCCCCCTCCTCAATCAACACAGAGAACAGATGAGCTGGTCATTTCTGTGCGTGAACTTGCAGTCGCATCTCTTACGCTACAGTGAAGACGTGTCAAAACTCACTTCGCCAGCTTCAAAGCACTTTAGGACGTCCCAAGGTCTTAAAAGAACGCTATGTAAAAGTTATTTATTTTTGCACTTGTATTGCACAAAAGTTAATTTTCCAAAATACCGCGAGGTGGAGCGAGAGCATACTTCATTAGCTAGCGACAGGATAGATGCATCTCCAGCACTCGTCTTCCCCGTGACACCAGGCCCACCAGTGGGGCAAGAGGGGTCACACAGCCACCCCCCCCGCCCCTCCGCGCGACCATGTCCACCTCCCCCCCACCCCCGACCATGCCCACCTCCCCCCCCCCCCAACCATGCCCACCCCCCCCAACCATGCCCACCTCCCCCCCACCAACCATGCCCACCTGCTGCCCCCCTAACCATGCCCACCTCCCCCCCCCCACGCCCACCTCCCCCCCCACCAACCATGCCCACCTGCCGCCCCCCTAACCATGCCCACCTCCGCTTAAAAAGTTTTCCTTTGAAAAAGATATATAGCCATCTCTTCCCAAATGTTGGGAAGGAGGTCATTTCGGCCCATTGTGTCCTCGCCAACAGATAGAGCTACCCAGCCTAATCCCACTTTCCAGCTCTTGGTCCGTAGCCCTATAAGTTACAGCATTTCAAGTGCGTATCGAAGTACTTTTTAAATGTGGTGAGGGTTTCTGCCTCTACCTCCCTTTCAGGCAGCGAGTTCCAGAGCCCCACCACCCTCTGGGTGAAGAAGTTCCCCTCAAATCCCCTCTAAACCTCCTACCAATTACTTTAAAATTACCCTTGCGCTCATCTGAAGTCCCAATATACCTCCAACCCTCTTGGCGTAATGGCCTTTGCAGAGAGATTGGGTCTTGACTGAACCAGAGTCCCGGAGCAGAAACTCCCAGTGAAGCGAGTCCCAGCTTTGGCTCCGCTCCCGAGGACGTTCACCTCCAAGGTTCGCCCTCCAGAGGCAAGTTGCAAGCCGGCCACTGCATTTCCCAAAATAACAGAGTCCGCACCGCAAAAAGGTAATTCATTGTATCAGAGAGCTTGGGGATGTTTTGAGGACATAGAACATAGAAAATAGGAGGCAGCCATTTGGCCCTTTGAGCCTGCACCACCATTCAATATGATCATGGCTGGTCATCACCTCAGTACCCCTTTCCTATTTTCTCTCCATAATCCCTTTAGCCGTAAGGGCCATATCTAACTCCCTTTTGAATATATCTAACGAACCAGCCTCAACAACTTTCTGTGGTAAAGAATTCCACAGGTTCACCACTCTCTGGGTGAAGAAGTTTCTCCTCATCTCGGTCCTAAATGGCTTACCCCTTATCCTTAGACTGTGACCCCTGGTTCTGGACTTCCCCAACATTGGGAACATTCTTCCTGCATCTAACCTGTCCAATCCCGTCAGAATTTTATATGTTTCTATGAGATCCCCTCTCATCCTTCTAAACTCCAGTGAATACAGGCCCAGTCAATCCAGTCTCTCCTCATATGTCAGTCCTGCCATCCCAGGAATCAGTCTGGTGAATCTTCGCTGCACTCCCTCAATAGCAAGAACGTCCTTCCTCAGATTAGGAGACCAAAACTGAACACAATATTCCAGGTGAGGCCTCACCAAGACCCTGTACAGCTGCAGTAAGACCTCCCCGCTCCTATACCGTGTGTCAATGTAGGCTCATCCTTTACAAGGGGGGCGCAGTTGTCCCTGGAAAAATGTTTGGGAAAAGGGGAAGCGTCGGCCCGCGCTCGAGTCTGGACACCCTCCCGTGCAAAGGATGCGACGATGTTGAAATGCAACTCAAGTCACTGCATCGTCCAGAAGCTGGAACATTCTCCCACTGCTGGTCTGTAGCTCAGTCCCAAATGACTAGTCATCACTTGCTTTACACCGACTAACTATTCTTCACGGATGCTGTTCTGCAACGTTTACTCCAAAGACAGGCCAAATTATCCAAGGTGCATGGAACAGAAACTTTTCAATAATTCTGAGCACAAAGAGGCACTGCTGCCACCCTGTGGCCTTCTGCCTTTATCCCACAGAATACACCGTACTGCAAACCCATTTTCTAATTTTCTGAAGTCCGACACGTCACGAACAACTTACATTTATATAGCACCTTTAATGTAATAAACTGTCCCAAGGCACTCCCACAGGTGCGTTATCAAGAAAACACTAACTTTTGACAGCGAGCCATACAAGGAGATATTAGGACAGATAACCAAAATACCATTTTGAATTTGGGCCATCATCCCTTTTGTCTCTCTAATCTCTCCTGTCTTCCCTTTTGTTCTTTCTTCCCCTCCCCCTTTCAGTGCTCGTTAAGAATCTCTTCTTTCCGAACACTCTCGAGTTCTGACGCGGGGTCGTTGACCCGAAACTTTAACTCTGCTTCCTCGCCCCGGATGCTACCTGACCCGCTGAGGTTTTCAGCATTTTCGGTTTTTATTCCGGATGACCGAAAGTTTGGTCAAAGAAGCTGGCTTTAAGGAGCATTTTAAAAGGAGGAGAGAGGGGTCGAGAGGCGGTGGGGTGTAGGGAGGGAATTCCACAGCTTAGGGCCCTGGCAGCTGAAGACAATCTGTAGCAATAGTTCTGGCTGTTCTTCCTCTCCGTAATCCAGTGACTTGCAGCAGCCTCACTGCCTCCCAACTCGGGTCAATTGACGCACCACAACCCAGGGACTGAATCTGGGAACACTCGGCCCACATGGCTCTGTACCTCAACGGCTGGTACCTTCAACCAGCGAGGAGCCCCACACACAACCCAACGAGTCGATGCATTTGCGACTGGGCCGTGTTTCTATGGATTTCGCGCCCGTCCTTTTGTTAATCATCACGAGTGCACCCGCCGTTGCTCCAATCGTTTCAAAATTAAAAACGCGTGGCATTCTCGGTAAGCTTACTCTTCCAGTGTTTCTTTCACAGTGCACTGCAAGTCCCTGGTGGACTGACCTTTGGCAGCTTCTGGGGCCCAGTGCAGACCTGGAGTTTCTCCGCCTTGGAGAGTTTGACCCTTGTCCTTCAGTGTGGTGGGCATGTCTGTCCCGGCGTCGCGGTCGGGGCCAGCCTTTCCAGTACGGCTGTCGTTGCTGAAGTTGAATGTTCAGCCGTGAACTCATTGAATGGCGGTGCAGGCTAGAAGGACCGAATGGCCTACTCTGCACCTATTTTCTATGTTTCTATGTGTCCTGGGGCCAATATTTATCCCTCAACCACCGTCACTAAAAACAGATTATCTGGTCGTTATCTCGTTGCAGTTTGTGGGAGCTTGCTGTGCACAAATTGGCTGCTGCATTTCCCACGTTACAACAGTGACTACACTCCAAAAAGTACTCCATTGGCGGTGGGAAGTCCTGAGGGCGTGAAAGGCGCTATATAAATGCAAGCCTTTTTTTAAATTCAATTAAAAACCAGGCCCCAGATACCAACGGAGGTTAGATTCAACCCGCTTTATACGGAACGCGTGCAGCACAAGGTCGAAGGGTGAGCAGGGTCAGTGGCCCAGACAGTACAAGATTCATTTTAATTCGGGGAGCTTTCTGCGGCCAAACAGCCTGCTGGCACTCACTGTTCAGGCTCAGGCATGAAGGCGGCTACTTGGGCAGGGAAACCGAAAGGGCTGCCGGCAACGTTCCCTCGAAGCTGTGCAGCCCCCGGCCAGCATTTTTAATGCTCACTTTTGCACATGCGCGAAACTGTGAACAGGCCGCACATCCCCCAAAAAAGGACATGACTGCAGCCAACGAGCTGCACGTGCGCGCTGCCGGTTCGTAAGGGAGCAGGTTCGTTAAAAATGTTTTTTTTAAAAAACGCCGTGAGAGATTGGAAAAATGCCAGATCATCGGGCTGAGGGGAAAAATGCCAGCACTTCTCCGATCTTATTTCTGCTGTGGTGAACGCAATTTTAAAAATTTGAGACCCTACAGTTACAGGCAGAATACTTCTGCGCGCCTTCTAGTTCGTTGGCAGCAGTCACTCCGAAAAAAAAATGAAGGGGCTCATTGGCGACTGGCCCTGGTGGAATTGCACCCAGTCCGAGTCAGCACCTTCAGCAAAGGAGAATTGTGAATTTAGAAATAGAACGAGATTGCATTCATATAGTACCTTTAACGACTTCAGGACTTCAAAGTGTTTACAGCCAATTAAGTACTTGAGGTGTACTCACTGTTATAAAGAAGGAAACGTGGCAGCCAACTTGTGCACAATCTGTTTTAGTGATGTTGGTTGAGGGATAAATATTGGCCAGGACACAACAGGAGAAATCCCCTGCTCTTCTTTGAAATAGTGCCCGTGGGATCTTTTACATCCACCGGAGTGCAGACGGGGCCTCGGTTTAACGTCTCATCCGATAGACGACACCTCCGGTGCTCACTCAGTACTGCACTGGTGTGTCAACCTAGATTGTTGTGCTCAAGTGTCTGCAGTGGGACTTGAAGTCACGAGCTTCTGACTCAGTCACACTGAGCCACGGCTGACATGTCATCACACGGTCAGTGACACTGAGCCTCGCTGACATAAGAACGTAAGAAATAGGAGCAGGAGTAGGCCATATGGCCCCTCGAGCCTGCTCCACCATTTAATACGATCATGGCTGATCCGATCATGGACTCAGCTCCACTTCCCTGCCCGCTCCCCATAACCCCTTATTCCCTTATCAGTTAAGAAACTGTCTATTTCTGTCTTAAATTTATTCAATGTCCCAGCTTCCACAGCTCTCTGAGGCAGCGAATTCCACAGATTTACAACCCTAAGAACTTTCTCATGTCAGTTTTAAATGGGCGGCCCCTTATTCTAAGATGATGCCCTCTAGTTCTAGTCTCCCCCATCAATGGGAACATCCTCTCTGCATCCACCTCGTCAAGCCCCCTCATAATCTTATACGTTTCGATAAGATCACCTCTCATTATTCTGAATTCCACTGAGTAGAGACCCAACCTCCTCAACCTTTCCTCACAAGGTCAACCCACTCATCTCCGGAATCAACCGAGTGAAGCTTCTCTGAACTGTCTCCAAAGCAAGTATATCCTTTCGTAAATAAGGAAACCAAAACTGTACGCAGTATTCCAGGTGTGGCCTCACCAATACCCGGTATAAGTGTCGCAAGATTTTTCCATCTGCCAAATTTTTGCCCACTCACTTAGCTTGTCTATGTCCTTTTGCAGATTTTGTGTCCCCTCCTCTCACATTGTTTTTCCTCCCATCTTTGTATAACGAGCAAACTTGGCTATGCTACACTCGGTCCCTTCTTCCAAGTCATTAATATAGATTGTAAATATGTCACCATACGGTCGGTCACACTGGGCCACGGCCGAGATGTCACCATACGGTCGGTCACACTGGGCCACGGCCAAGATGTCACCATACGGTCGGTCACACTGGGCCACGGCCGAGATGTCACCACACGGTCGGTCACACTGGGCCACGGCCGAGATGTCACCACACGGTCGGTCACACTGGGCCACGGCCGAGATGTCACCACTCGGTCGGTCACACTGAGCCACGGCCGAGATGTCACCATACGGTCGGTCACACTGGGCCATGGCCGAGATGTCACCACACGGTCGGTCACACTGGGCCACGGCCGAGATGTCACCACTCGGTCAGAGTGACACTGAGCCACGGCCGAGATGTCACCACTCGGTCGGTCACACTGGGCCACGGCCGAGATGTCACCACTCGGTCGGTCAGTGACACTGGGCCACGGCCGAGATGTCACCACACGGTCAGAGTGACACTGAGCCACGGCCGACAGGTCACCACACGGTCGGTCACACTGGGCCACGGCCGACAGGTCACCACACGGTCGGTCACACTGGGCCACGGCCGAGATGTCACCACACAGTCGGTCACACTGGGCCACGGCCGAGATGTCACCACACAGTCGGTCACACTGAACCACTGCCGAGATGTCACCACACGGTCGGTCACACTGAACCACGGCTGACAGGTCACCATACGGTCGGTCATGCCAGTAGAGATGAAGCCCAAGTCATTACCTGCCCTGCTTCAGGTGGAAACATAACCGTGTTGTGCTTCAACTGCTTGCGCTGCTGCAGCTCCAGGCGCTCCCTCTCCTTCTCTACCGTTCTCTGGGACTCTCGGAGGCGCTCCAGATCCTGCTGGTACTCCTGCCGGTGTCGCTCCAGTTCCCCCTGGTCTTGAGCCAGCCGCTCCCTCAGCTGCTGCAGGCCCTCTTCGCGCTCCTGCAGCCGAGCCTCCTGCAGGTTGAGCTCACGCAGCCGCCGCTCGCGGTCCCGCTCCCACCGCTGCTGCTCCTGCCGCACCTGGTTCTGCAGCTTCTGGACGTTGGCCCGCTCCTCCCGTTGCTTCTCGAAGTTGCGCTGCTTCTCCTGCTCCAGAAGCTGGCTCCCGCGCGAGCCCGGCGCTCGGTACTGCCTGTCCCGCTCCCCACTCGCGCCCGTGCACCGCTGCATCTCGATGTAGCTGTCCTGTTGGGTGATCATAACCTGAGGAAAGCACACAGGGTACAGGCCATAAACAACCAAAGCTGCTAAATACACAGGCATAGAATGTACAAGCACAGGAGGCGGCATTTCAGCCCATCGTGTCTGCCCCATTGCTAGCTCGTCAATTGGAGCTGTCTACGCTAATCTCTGTACCCCCAGATCCCTCTTCTCCTTCACACCATTAAGACATTTATTTTCCAAGGAGTACGTGGCCTCATTCTTCCTACAAAAACGTTCCATCTCACACTTCTCTACATTGAAGTCCAGTTGCCAATTACACACCCATTCTACGAGTTTATTAATGACTTCTTGTATTTTGTCGCAGACCTCCTCTATTAACTACACCGCCCAATTTGTTAATGTCTGCATTGTACCTCTGATTCCAGAGTCCAAAGTGTTTCGGTAAATGGAGAACAACAGCACCAATGCTTGCAGAACACCTCCCACCTTTTGCCAGTCTGAGTAACTGCCTTTAATCTCAGACTCTCTCTTTTGTTTAGTAGCCAGCTTGCTATCCATTCTGCTACTTGTCTCCTGACCCCACGTGTTCTGACTGTAGTCATGAGTCTACTATCATAGAAACATAGAAAATAGGTGCAGGAGTAGGCCATTCGGCCCGTCGAGCCTGCACCACCATTCAATAAGATCATGGCTGAACATCACTTCAGTACCCCTTTCCTGCTTTCTCTCCATACCTCTTGATCCCTTTAGCCGTAAGGGCCATATCTAACTCCCTCTTGAATATATCCAATGAACTGGCATCAACAACTCTCTGCGGCAGGGAATTCCACAGGTTAACAACTCTCTGAGTGAAGAAGTTTCTCCTCATCTCAGTCCTAAATGGCTTACCCCTTGTCCTAAGACTGTGTCCCCCTGGTTCTGGACTTCCCCAACATCGGGAACATTCTTCCCACATCTAACCTGTCCAGTCCCGTCAGAATCTTACACGTTTCTATGAGACCCCCTCTCATCCTTCTAAACACCAGTATATAAAGGCCCAGTTGATCCAGTCTCTCATGTGTCAGTCCAGCCATCCCTGGAATCAGTCTGGTGAACCTTCGCTGCACTCCCTCAATAGCAAGAACGTCCTTCCTCAGATTAGGAGACCAAAACTGTAAGAATATTCCAGGTGAGACCTCACCAAGACTCTGTACAACTGCAGTAAGACCTCACTGCTCCTATACTCAAATCCCCTCGCTATGAAGGCCAACATGCCATTTGCCTTCTTCACTGCCTGCTGTACCTGCATGCCAACTTTCAATGACTGATGAATCATGACACCCAGGTCTTGTTGCACCTCCCCTTTTCCTAATCTGCCGCCATCCAGATAATATTCTGCCTTCGTGTTTTTGCCACCAAAGTGGATAACCTCACATTTATCCACATTATACTGCATCTGCCATGCATTTGCCCACTCACCTAACCTGTCCAAGTCACCCTGCAGCCTCTTAGCGTCCTCCTCACAGCTCACACCGCCACCCAGCTTAGCGTCATCTGCAAACTTGGAGATATTGCACTCAATTCCTTCATCTAAATCATTAATGTATATTGTAAATAGCTGGGGTCCCAGCACTGAGCCCTGCAGCACTCCACTAGTCACTGCCCCCCATTCCGAAAAGGACCCATTTATCCCGAGTCTCTGCTTCCTGTCTGCCAACCAATTCTCTATCCACGCCAGTACATTACCCCCAATACCATGTGCTTTGATTTTGCACACCAATCTCTTATGTGGGACCTTGTCAAAGGCCTTTTGAAAATCCAAATACACCACATCCACTGGTTCTCCCTTGTCCACTCTACTAGTTACACCCTCAAAAAATTCCAGAAGATTTGTCAAGCATGATTTCCCTTTCACAAATCCAGTGACTTGGACCGATCCTGTCACTGCTTTTCACATGTGCTATTTCATCCTTAATAATTGATTCCAACATTTTCCCCATTACTGATGTCAGGCTAACCAGTCTATAAATACCCATTTTCTCTCTCCCTCCTTTTTTTAAAAAGTGGTGTTACATTAACTACCCTCCAGTCCATAGGAACTGTTTAGGTCAATAGACTGTTGGAAAATGATCACCAATGCATCCACTATTTCTAGGGCCACTTCCTTAAATACTCTGGGATACAGACAATCAGGCCCCGGAGATTTATCTGCCTTCAATCCCATCAATTTCCCCAACACAATTTCCCACCTAAAGGATATCCTTCAGTTCCTCCTTTTCACTAGACACTCGGCCCCCTAGTATTTCCAGAAGGTTATTTGTGTCTTCCTTCATGAAGCCAGAACCAAAGTATTTGGTCAATTGGTCTGCCATTTTTTTGTTCCCTATTATAAATTCACCTGAGTCCGACTGCAAGGGACCTACGTTTGTCTTCACTAATCTTTTTCTCTTCACATATCTATAGAAGCTTTTGCAGTCAGTTTTTGTTCCCTGCAAGCTTCCCCTCGTATTCTATTTCCCCCCTCCTAATTAAACCCTTTGTCCTCTTCTGCTGAATTCTAAATTCTCCCAGTCCTCAGGTTTGCTGCTTTTTCTGGCCAATTTATATGCCTCTTTCTTGGATCTAACACTATCCTTAATTTCCCTTGTTAGCCACGGTTGAGCGATCTTCCCCGTTTTATTTTTACTCCAGACAGGGATGTACAATTGTTGAAGTTCATCCACGTGATCTATAAATGTTTGCCATTGCCTATCCACCGTCAACCCTTTAAGTATCATTCGCCAGTACATCAAAACATTATCTCACTGAATCGTTTAAAATTCTGACAGGGCGCGTCAGGGTAGATGTAGGGAGGATGTTTCCTCTCGCTGAGGAGTCTAGAACCAGGGTCACGGTCTCAGAATAAAGGGTCAGCTATTTAGGAATGAGATGAGGAGAAACTTCTTCACTCAGAGGGTGGTGAATCTTTGGAATTCTCTACCCCAGAGGGTTATGGAAGCTGAGTCGTTGAGTATATTCAAGGCTGAGATCGATAGATTTTTGGACTCTAGGGGCATCATCACAAGATGGGGATAGTGCAGGAAAGCAGAGTTGAGGTAAAAGATCAGCCATGATCTTATTGAATGGCACAGCAGGCTCAAGGGGCCGAATCATAGAAGTTTACAGCACGAAAGGAGGCCATTTCGGCCTATCGTGTCCGTGTCAGCCAACAAGAGGCTATTCAACCTAATCCCACTTTCCAGCTCGATGTCCGTAACCCCGCAAGTTACGGCACTTCAAGTACACATCCTTTTAAATACGGTGAGCGTTTCTACCTCTACCACCCTTTCAGGCAATGAGTTCCAGACCCCATATAACCCTCTGGGTGAAGAAATTTCCCCTCAAATCCCCTCTAAACCTTCTGCCAATTACTTTAAATTTATGCCACCTGATTGTTGACCCCTCTGCTAAGGGAAATAGGCCCTTTCTATCCACTCTATCTAAGCCCCTCATAATTTTATACACCTCAATGAGATCTCCCCTCAGCCTCCTCTGTTCCAAGGAAAACAAACCCAGCCTATCCAATCTGTCCTCATCGCGAAGATTCTCCACTCCCAGCAACATCCTCGTAAATCTCCTCTGTACCCTCTCCAGTGCAATTAGAATGGCCTATGCCTGCTCCTAATTCTTTTGTTTTAAGCCTTTTAGAAATTTAAATATATTACATCTACTGCATTACATTTATCCATTCTTTCTGTTACTTCTTCAAAGTATTTAACTGTGTGAGTCAGACAAGGGGGCACAAAGTTCAACGTAGTGAATGGATATCAGCCAGTCTTTCATTCAAAGGGTGACTCTTGGATACAGTTGGGCCAGCAAAACCCTGAACTGATTTAGTTATCCCTTGATGCTGTGACAGAGTGGGGTGGGAGGATTACAGGTGCTCACTGGATGGATGTGCTATGATGGGGTGAATGCCCTTACTCATCTGTGTCCATGTTCTGACCTTGTTCTAGCAGAATTATGTTAAAACACTTACCTTCAGCTTGTACAGCAGATGAGTCAGCAACTGCACGCTCTGTGCCAACTAGAGAGAAAAACAGACATCTGTTAGAAAGACAAATTAGGTAAATTTCCTACATTGAGAACCTTACTGTTTAGATCAAAGTTTGCCTAAAGTGCTATTTTCCTGCGGGTCGGTTTTATTGCCAAGTCTGTACATTTTTCCACAGTCCCCTCTTGCTCCTCATAAGCTGCAAATGTATTGCCCAATACACCCTTCTTCCATCCTAAATGTGGTAAACCAGTGACTCAAATCGCTCATCTCCCACTTTAACATTCTTTCTCAAGACCTGAAAATCACAGATCTCCTCATTCCCCTCATCCATCCATCCCCTCACCCCAATCCATCCATCTTTCACCCCCCCCCCCCCAATCCATCCCTCCCCCCCCCCACTAATCAATCCAACCCCCCCCACTAATCAATCCAAACCCCCCACTAATCAATCCCCCCTCCATCTATCCCCCCCAAACCATCCCTTCTCACCTCTTCCCCCCCCCCCCCCATTCTATCCACCCCCCCCAGAGTTTTCTCTTCCTCCAACAGGCTTTTAAAACCCACGTTTGGTGACACCTCACCATTACTGCTTCATTTATTTCATCATCTCTCCTACTCTTTGCAAACTTGGTTGGATCCTGCCCAATGTTGCCTGTAACTTTGTTTGGCGTCACGCAGCCCTTTAAGGGGCTGTGCTGGCCATGCAAAGTACCCCGCACGCGCCGTTTGTCATTGAAAAGCCGGCTGCGTGCGGTTCCTGGAGCGCTGCGCAACTTACAGGGAATATTGGTCTTGCTATTATATTATAAAAAAAATATATATATTTAAATTCATTCACGGGATGTGGGCGTCACTGGAAAAGCTTATAACCCATCCCTTGAGAAGGTGGTGGTGAGCCGCCTCCTTGAACCGCTGCAGTCCGTGTGGTGAAGGTGCTCCCACAGTGCTGTTAGGGAGGGAGTTCCAGGATTTTGACCCAACGACCATGAAGGAACAGCCGATATATTTCCAAGTCAGGATGGCAGGGAACTTGGTGTTCCTAGGCACATGCTTCCCTTGTCCCTCTAGGTGGTGGAGGTCGTGGGTTTGGGAAGTGCTGCCAAAGAAGCCTTGGCGAGTTGCTGCAGTGCATCTTGTAGATGGTACACACTGCAGCCAGGGGGCGCCGGTGGTGGAGGGAGTGAACGTTTAGACCTACAGATACCCATTCTGAACAATTACAAAAATATCTTTCCTTTTATTATTTGAGTTTCAGATTCCATTGCCCTGTTTTATCAAACTTATTCACAAAAGAATCTTACCTCTGCATCATGCAGCACGCTGCTATTACTATTGCTGTACCACCGGGACAGGTCACTCTGAAAGAGAGGGAATGGAATCACCAAGTTAGACACTGTCAGAGAATGGCCAAATGGGGGCTTCTGTAATACCTGGTCAATTCGACATCTGCTCCGACCAGTGCAGTGGCAGGAAGACTTGCTGCAAAATCTTGCGGCTAATGCTGGCACCAAACGCCCGATATTTAAAACGTTAATCTCTCCGCGCAAAGGGGGTTGGAGTACAAGAGTAATGAAGTTTTACCCGTCTCCTGTGCACTGATGCTCGCGGATTAACCGCGTTTCCCCACTTTATACCTATGCCGACTAATTATGGAAGGAAAATCTGCCCCTCATTTCTACGTCTCAATGTGGGAGATATGATGGTCATTAAATTCTCATCAGTGGCAAAGCAATTAGGAGAATGAGTCACAATCCCATCTTTCGTTATTCTGTCCTGTCCCCAGATTTTAAATGATGCAGCCCCACCCTCTGATAAAATCATTACGAATCTGAACTAGTAATTTTGATCCTTTAGAGAAAAGAATACGAAGATAAGAAATAGGAGGAGTAGGCCATTCGGCCCCTCGAGCCTGCTCTGCCATTCAATGAGATCATGGCTGATCTTACTCCACTTATCCCCATATCCCTTGATTCCCCTAGAGTCCACAAATCCATCTATCTCAGCCTTGAATACACTTAATGACTGAGCAGCCACAGCCCTTTGGGGCAGAAGATTCACAAGCCTCTGAGTAAAGAAATTCCTCCTCATCTCAGACTTAGATTGCCGACCGCTTATCCCATGTTCTAGACTCTCCAGCCAAGGGAAACAACCTCTCAGCATCTATCCTGTCAATCCCCCTCAGAATCTTATATGTTTCAATGAGATCACCTCTCATCCTTCTAAAGTCGAGTGTAGGCCCAATCTACTCAATCTCTCCTCATAGGACAACTCTCTCATCCCGGGGATCAATCTAGTGAACCTTCATTGCATTGCTTCTAAGGCAATTATGTCCTTTCAGAGATAAGACCTAAACTATGCACAGTACTCCAGGTGTGGTCTCACCAAAGCCACGTAGAATTGTAGTAAGACTTCCTTACTCTTATGCTCCAACTCCCTTGCAATAAAGGCCAACATACCATTTGCCTTCCTGATTGCTTGCTGTACATGCATACTAACTCGTGTTTCCTGTACAAGGACACTCAGATCTCTCAATAGTTTCTCACCATTTGAAAAAATATTCTGTTTTTCTATTCTTCCTACCGAAGTGAGTAACCTAACAGTTCCTATCGTTATACTCCGTCTGCCACCTTATTGTCCACTCACTTAAACCTGTCTTTTTCCCTTTGCAGCCTCATTCTGTCCTCCTCACAGATTGCTTTCCCACCTAGCTTTGTATTGTCAGCAAACTTGGATATATTCTACTCGGTCCCTTAATCTGAATCATTAGTACAGATTGTAAATAGCCGAGATCCAAGCACTGATCCTTGCAGCATCCCACCAGTTACAGCCTGCCAAATGACCCGACTATTTTCTGTCCATTAACCAACCCTCTACCCATGCTAATATATTACCCCATAAGCCATGAGCCCTTTTCATTGAGGTCATCTCTCATTCTTCTAAACTCTGCTCAATCTCTCCTCATTAGGACAATCCTCCCCCTCCTAGGAATCAGTCTAGTGAACCTTTGTTGCACTCCCTCTAAGACAAGTATATCCTTTCTTTAGGTAAGGAGACTAAAACTGTACAACAGTACTCCAGGCGTGGGCTCACCAAGGCTCTATGGGCCCAAGTTCCCACATGATTTGCGCCTGATTTTTAGGAGCAACTGGTGGAGAACGGACTATCTTAGAAATCGCAATTCTCCACATTTTTTTTTCTGCAGTTCTAGTCAGGTAGAACAGTTCTACTTTGGAACAGAATTTTTTCTTCAAAAGGGGGAGTGTCCGGCCACTGACGCCTGATTTGAAAGTTTCCACAATGAAAACGTACTTCAAACTAAAGTAGAATGGAGCAAGTGAAGATTTTTGTAGAACTGAAAAAACCTGTTCTACACATTAAAAAAAATCTGGCGCAGGTTACAAATTAGGCGTCCAGAACGAGGTGGGGGGGGGAGGGGGAAAGGGAACTCATTAAATTCTACAATAAATCCTTACTTATACTTCTACAAATATTATACAAATAAATCCAACCTGAATAAACATTTATAAGCCAAGAAAAGATTAAATAAACCATCTTCCTACCTGTGTGAAAGTGCTTCAGCCAGGGAGAATTCTGCAGCCGTTCGTGTCGCTGAGTGGGAGGGAGAGGGGGAAGAGAGGGAGGGAGGGAGAGGGGGAAGAGAGGGAGGGAGGGAGAGGGGGAAGAGAGGGAGGGAAAGAGAGGGAGGGAAAGAGAGGGAGGGAAAGAGAGGGAGGGAAAGAGAGGGAGGGAGGGAGGGAGGGAGGGAGGGAGGGAGGGAGGGAGGGAGGGAGGGAGGGAGGGAGGGAGGGAGGGAGGGAGGGAGGGAGGGAGGGAGGGAGGGAGGGAGGGAGGGAGGGAGGGAGGGAGGGAGGGAGGGAGGGAGGGAGGGAGGGAGGGAGGGAGGGAGGGAGGGAGGGAGGGAGGGAGGGAGGGAGGGAGAGAGGGTGTCGGGTCGGGGGGCGGAGAGGAGCGGGTGTCGGGTCTGGTCGGGAGGGTTTGCGGGTGTCGGGTCTGGTCCGGAGGCAGGGGGGAGCGGGTGTCGGGTCCGGGGCGGGGGAGTAGGAGCTGGCCGTGGGAGGAGCCTCATTCACGCAGCCCCAGTGAGGCCATTCAGCCAGGGCTAGGGGCTGCGTGCTTCGGGCCCCTCCCACAGTTCAGCGCCTGGAGCTACTGCACTTGCATGCCCACTGTAGCGCATGTGCAGAGGTCCCGGCACTGTTTTCAGCACAGGGACCTGGCTCCGCCCCCCCACAGCTCGTGCTGGCTGCACCGAGGGCCAGAGGACCTGCAAGTAAGGTGGAGAATACCGAGGATTTTTTTAGGCGCCGTTTTAGGCACGAAAAACGGGCGCCCAGCTCGGAGGGGCGCTCGTTTTTTTTCTTGTGGAAACTTGGGCCCTATATATCTGCAATAAGACTTCTTCACTCTTGTACTCCAATCTTTTTGTAATAAAGGCCAACACACCATTTGCTTTCCTGCAGCCTCCCCTGCTGACTCAATCAGTAGCTGAGCCACACAGACACGCAAGTTCCTATGTCGAGTCCCTGGTATGCTCGGTTAGCTTATCTGAACTAAGATAGTGGCAGGGCTGCTACAATTGACTCTTACCCCTGATCAGGGAGGAGAAAAAAATAACAGTTATTGTTAGTGTTCAAAACATTGGGGCTGTTTTTGTTAGAACAGGAGGTTACGCAAGGTGATTTGATAGGTGTTTAAAATCATGACGGGATGGGACAGAGTAGAGAGAAACAGACTCTAGTGATGGAGGGGTCAATCACTCGGACAAGGGGCCATAGATACAAGATTAAATGCAGGAGGTTTAGGACAGAGCAGGAGGAACTGTTACACAGAGGGTTGTGGGGCGTTGGAATAAATTGGTGGAGTTAGTGACTGTCGCAGAGACAGAGTCAACATTTCAGAGTGGGTTAGATAGGTGGTTGAAGGAAAGGGAAATAAAGGGATATGGGAACAGGGCGGCGGCAACAACTTGTATTTAAATAGCACCTTTAATGTAGTAAAACATTCCAAGGCGCTTCACAGGAGTGTTAGAAGACAAAACAAATAAATTTGACACCGAGCCACATAAGAAATTACGGCAGGTGACCAAAAGCTTGGTCAAAGAGGTAGGTTATAAGGAGCGTCTTAAAAGGAGGAAAGAGAGGTAAAGAGCGGAGAGGTTTAGGGAGGGAGCTCCAGAGCTTGGGGCCTAGGCAGCTGAAGACACGGCCACCAATGGTGGAGCGATTAAAATCAGGGATGCTCAAGAGGGCAGAATTTGATGAAAGCAGACATCTCGGGGGTGGGGGGTGTGGGGTAGTGAGGCTGAAGGAGATTACAGAGATAGGGAGGGGTGAGGCCATGGAGTGATATGTAAACAAGGGTGAGAAATTTTGAAAACAAGGCGTTGCTCAACCGTGAGCCAATGAAGGTCAGCGAGCACAGGGGTGATGGGTGAGCAGGGCTTGCTGAGAGTTAGGACATGGGCTGCCGAGTTTTGGATGACCTCAAGTTTACGTAGGGTAGAATGTGGGAGGGCAGCCAGGAGTGCGGGGGCCACACGGGATTAGGCATAATGCTCACGTGGAGATTGACACCAAGACGGACTAGTTGGGCTGAATGGCCTATTGTAATTTCTATGCAATTCGTGATTTCTGTGATATACAGGATAATTACTATTTGCACCATTCATCAGCTAGGAAGGGGAATGCATTGACTGCCCGTCAAAGGTCAGCACAATAGAGCTTATTGTTGGGGAAGTAATGGGAAACATGGTGGACACGGGGATGAAAACTCAACGCTAAAGGCTCTTTAGGGTTACCATACCGTCTGTGCACTCTCGCTCTCGCTGCACATGTCCTGCAGTTGGGGATCGGAGTTCGCCCGAGAACCGGCCTTTTCCTTCACCTTCAGCTCGCTGCTAGAAGACAGAGTGTTCGACTTTTTCTTGATGGAGCCATCTGAGAGTGGAGAGAGAAGCCGAGAATGGGAAAACTGGAGACCTGAAACGAGAGACCACGCTGCAACTTCCACGGAGCCGCTGGCCACGGCCAGCCCAACTTACCTTTGCTCGGAACGGCGCAACTGCTGTCGTAGCCTCCGAAAGTCTCCGCTCGTCGTGGCAACCCCGAGGACCCCAAGCTGTCCTCCGACTGCCAGCTTATGCTGCTGGGCCGAGTGGCAATCAGGTTCTGAAGGTTCTCAACTGGAAGGGTGAAAGGTCATGCTCGTTATGCAGGACTTGGGAAAAGACCCCCCCCTCCCCCCTCCCCGACAGTCTGCGCTCACAGTGGCCAGTCCCCCGCCTTTCTAAACGCTGTAACATTTAGTGTGCATGAATAGCAAACAAAGACACTATTCACAAAGAATGCCTGCTGGCTTCTTTCTTGACTTGGCTCCACAACAGCCCCCCCCCCCCCCCCACCCCCAAGAGATATCTGTGCCCCTCTAATTCTGGTACCCTGAACATCCCTGATTTCCATCGCTCCACCATTGGCGGCCATGTCTTCACTGCCTGGGCCCCAAGCTCTGGATTTCCGACCCTAAACCTCTCTCTACTCCTCCTTCTTCTTTAAGGCGCTCCTTAAAACCTACCTCTTTGACCAAGCTTTTGGTCACCTGCCCTAATTTCTCTGCATGTGGCTCGATATCACATTTTGTTTTAGAACATTCCTATGAAGCGCTTTGGGACGGTTTACGATGTCAAAGGCACTATATAAATGCAAGTTGCTGTAGTTGGTTTTGTTTGCCTCCTCTGGGAGTTAACATTCCTAGTGTTTGGGGGAGAGGGAACAGTGTGTAAGGTTACACCACCCAACAGAGGGGCAGGGCAGGGAGGGGGGTATCACTGATAAGAAGAGACCATTAAGCTTTTTGTATGTTTCCTGAAAGGCGGGCTGCAACTTGTACAATGAATATACACAAGTGGACATGACTGGAAAAGGCATTCTCCTTTAAATGTTTGAAATTGGTCGCTGGAAAATATATGCAGGAGTCGGCCATTCAGTCTCTCTTCCACCACTCAGTTAGATCCTGGCTGACCTGAATTGGTGCTCACGCTACAGCAAACGCCCGCTATTAGAGACAGATTGCACTGGTCTAAGGCCAGTTCCTGGAGAGGAGACCCGCAATATCCACCTCCATGAATCGAGGGGAAGATTTTTTTTTTAAATTTAAACTTTTTAAAATTACAATTCAAGACATTTTAAAACACATTTCTGGGGGCTGGACAGAAAATCAATAGGATAGCCGAGCAGAGAGGCACTTGTTTTGTCAATTTCATGGGTAAAATGTAACGGGACAGACGTTTCGACAGTGAGGTTTTCACCTTCCGCTACTCTTGCTCGTCCAAGAGTTCAATATAAAAAAAAATAGCAAGCCCCCTCTCCAATGGCTCACGGGTAAACGCAGAGCTTGGTGAGGTACAGATCAAGGTTGGGTGCCAAGTCAGTGGCGAGTTAGCAGAACTTAGCCAGGGTGGCAGGAGGCAACAATTTGCCTCAGCGCACTGGGTTAAAAATGAGACCAAAGCCCGGTTTCAGTTGTGATGACCACCCACCCCCCCCGCCCCCCCCCCACCCCGACCCACCCCCCACCCATAGTCAAATAGTCTGCTAATGCCCACTTCCACATGAAGAATGGCCGTGCCAGAGTATCAATGCCTTTAGAATAGGAGTGGAGGAAAGGGGGGGTGGGGGAGCTGTGGGGATGGAGGATAAAACAAGGATTAGAGGACTGGCATTTGAGTGATGGCCTTTATTATTCAGGTACGCTGGGTGGAGGTCTGTGCAGAAGTCACTGACTAGCCTTGCAACTGCATTAACCAAAAGATAGGGTTCTTGTGACACAGCCGCCTTCTTAAAATCACTGACCCCAGTCCCGTTAGATCCGGACACAGCGCTCCCACTCACTCTCTTTCAGTACTGCAGTAAGGACGTCATCTCCCCGCTGAGACTCCAAGGTGTCGGCTCGAAGAAGCAAACGAGGCCTTGCCGTGTCCAGATAACCGTTGATTTCTGCTATATCGCTGTAAATCTCCAACTTTTCATTCAGGGCCCGCCTGACTACTTCGTCCTTCGTGCTCAGATGCTCTAGAAGTGGGACGGATGAGAACTCAGCAAGGAGCTGTTCACGTGAAACCGCCCCAATCACTTCGCCGGGTTACATAATGCTACGATCCAAAGCATGACACCCTCAAATTAACAAGATGGCAACTCCCCCGACCGGACTGCGTTTAAAGGAACCACCTGGCCAATGGGGAAGATATTTTTTTGGGGGTGCACGAGCCCTTTAACAGGCTGCGCATCCCACTCAAATCTCCATGCACGCGCGGTTTTTTTCCCCGTTGCAAAGCCGGCAAGCAGCCTGCGCAGGACCCCCAGACCTCTGCGCAGCTCGGCTGGAACATAAGAACATAAGAATTTGGAACAGGAGTAGGCCATCTAGCCCCTCAACAAGATCATGGCTGATCTGGCCGTGGACTCAGCTTCACTTACCCGCCCGCTCCCCATAACCATTAATTCCCTTATTGGTTAAAAATCTATCTGTGATTTGAATACATTCAATGAGCTAGCCTCAAACTGCTTCCCTGGGCAGAAAATTCCACAGATTCACAACCATCTGGGAGAAGAAATTCCCCCTCAACTCAGTTTTAAATTGGCGCCCCCGTATTTTGAGGCTGTGCCCCCTAGTTCTAGTCTCCCCGACCACTGGAAACAACCTCTCTGCCTCTATCTTGTCTATCCCTTTCATTATTTTAAATGTTTCTATAAGATCACCCCTCATCCTTCTGAACGAGTAAAGACCCAGTCTTATCAATCTATCATAAGGTAACCCCCTCATCTCCGGAATCAGCCTAGTGAATCGTCTCCGTACCCCACCCAAAGCTAGTATATCCTTCCTTAAGTAAGGTGACCAAAACTGCACGCAGTACTCCAGGTGTGGCTTCACCAATACCCTGTACAGTTGTAGCAGGACCTCCCTGCTTTTGTACTCCATCCCTCTCGCAATGAAGGCCAACATCCCATTCGCCTTCCTGATTACCCGCTGCACCTGCAAACTAACTTTTTGGGATTCATGCACCAGGAACAGTGCACCCAGTACAGCACTACGCCACACAGCCCGGGGTCAATCCCCCAGGTCTGTGCCCGAGATAGCTGATCCCAGGCGGCGAGCGGGAAGGGTGGTAACAGTTCAACAGTGGCCCTGAGCTAGAGAGAGGGAGGCTTCCACTCCTGAGCACTGTCCAGTGCTTCTCCCGTAGAAAGTGCACGCACGCAGTTATCGTGCAAGGACAGGACTGCGTTTGGCTGTGATGCCTCCCCACAGTAAAATACTGTATGAGGTGCTGGTACCTGTTCCCACCAGCATGGTTCAGTGCCCACAAATCTGGGTGCCTGAAGTGAAAGATGTTCTAAATTCCCCACCCCACAGACGACTTCACTTCAACGGGAGTTAGGAAAAGAAAAAGAACAGAACTATTTTGTATCAGAGCCCCAAGAGGCAGCTTCCCCGCAACATCATCTTACGTTGGAGCTCTTTGATTCGGGCTGCTCTTCTCTCATCCTGTTGTCGTTCTTCCTCTTGCTCACCAAGGGCCGCCGCCTCTTCCATCGGGTACCTGAGAGGGGGTGGGGGGGAAGCAGAAACAGAAGTCAGCAGGTCTTGTCTGCAGCTGCGGCAGGCATAGTTGCTGAGAGATGGCAGTTTCTGCCTTGTTAAAGAAATGTTTTAAAAAGACCCATTTATATAGCGACTTTCACGACCGACACCCTAAAGCACTTCACAGCCAACGAAATACTTTTGAAGTGTAGTTACTGTTGCAATGGAGTAGATTGGGCCGATACTCTGAAGTTAAGAAGAACGAGAGGTGATCTCATTGAAAGGGGATTGACAGGGTAGATGCCGAGAGGTTGTTTCCCCCTGGCCGGGGAGTCTCGAACTAGGGGACACAGTCTCAGGATAAGGGGTCGGCCTTTAAAGACAGAGATGAGGAATTTCTTCACTCAGAGGGTTGTGAATCATTGGAATTCTCTATCCCAAAGGGTATAGTCATTGAGTATATTCAAGGATGAGAGATAGATGGATTTTTGGACTCTCGGAGAATCAAGGGATATAGGGATCGGGTGGGAAAGTGGAGTTGAGGTCGATGATCAGCCATGATCTTATTGAATGGCGGAGCAGACTTGAGGGGCCGAATGGCCTACTCCTGCTCATAATTCTTATGTTCTTACGTAATGCAGGAAACGCGGCAAGCCAATCTGTGCTCGGCAAGTTGCCTCAAACAGCAACGTCAGAATATCCAGACAAGCTGTTCTAGTGATGTTGGTTGAGGGATAAATATTGGCCAGGGATCAATATATTGAGCGTTTGACACGGGCCCAACAGGTGAGAGGGGGGGGGGGGGAAGGGAGGGGGGAAACTCAACAGTTACATGGCCCTGATCCAGTGGGCGGGTGAGTGGAGGGGGAGCTAGGGGCAGCAACCCGAGCAAGTTAACAGTCCAAATGGCCAATTAAAGTAAAATTCATGTTTTAAGAGATACTATTTTGTGTGACAGGTGTAGGAAGAGATCAGCGATGGGGATTGCAAAGGGAGGTCCCCGTGGGTTGGCACCAATGTTCTCGAAGCTGTGCAGCCGCTCAGCGCTCCAGGGAACCCGCACCGCGGCATTTAAATACAAAAGCCGCGCACGTGCAGTATTTTGAATGGCCCCGCGCAGCCCCTTAAAGAGACCCTGCAGGACCAAACACACTTCGAGGGAACATTGGTTGGCACTGCTCTCCAATTAATGGTGTCACCAGAAAACAGAGGGAAAACTGCGGTCGGAAGGCTCCTTCGGTAGCGAACACCTCCAACCGGAAATTTCTTAATGAAAATACCCGGTGGTCCCGATAGGATTGCGGTCGGAGGCCTAGTTTCACAGTCCAGCGCACAGGAACAAGTCTTCCAGGTACGTGTCCATATCCTGGGATCACGTGGGCCTGGACCACAAATGAACATCTAGTATTCTCATTGATAATGGGAACTCCATTTGTACGAGCTCCCATTACTATCAATGAAAATACCCCCCAAAAACAAGAGACAGCACAATAAAAAAAAACACCTCACATTTAAAATGAACTGCAATTAAATGTTTTAGAAAAAAAAAAAAATTTTTTTTTGAATGGGGTTAAAACTAAACTTGCCTTAATGGACAGGGCTTTTAATATAAAAATTATTGATTAAATTAAAATTTTCAATGTTTTAAAACTCTTACGCTGGTAAAAGTAGGCTATACACCTGCTTTTACCAGGCGTGAGAGTTTGAAGGACGTTTGGTGGGCCAGAGTTGGGCAAATAGCTTGTACTCTGAGCGTGCGCATCGTGAGCAGAGAAACGCCATTTGCGAGGCCTCTTCGGGTGCACATGCACACATCGTACGCACCCGGAGAGACCACAATCTTTGGTCCAATACTTTCGCACCTCAGAATGGAAGCAGAGCTTGCAGGGCCGTGCTAACCTGTCTATTGCGTCCCTGATGACCACCATCCACATGTTGCGCTCCTCCTTCGAGTTGGTGTGGATCTCGTACATCTCGGGGCCCTCGTCGGAGGCACTGATGAGGAACATTCCCTTCTCCTCGTTGGCCACCTGCCGCACGATCAGCTTGTGCAGTGAGATGCCAGCCGGCTTCTGGTCCTGAGGGGTTGGGAGGTGCGGAGACCCGAGTTAGGGCGAGCGCAAAGAACAGAATAATTCGGAGCAGGAGTCGGCCATTCGGCCCCCTCGAGCCTGCTCGGACATTCAATGAGATCATGGCTGATCTACCTCAACTCCACTTTCCTGCACTGCCCCCATATCCCTTAATATCCAAAAATCTATCGATCTCAGCCTTGAATATACTCAAAGACTGAGCCTCCACAGCCCTCAGTGAAGTTTCTTCTCATCTCAGTCCTAATTGGCCAACCCCTTATTCTGAGACTGTGACCCCTGGTTCTAGACTCCTCAGCCAGGGGGAAAACATCCTCCCTGCATCTACCCTGTCAAGCCCTGTAAGAATTTTGTATGTTTCAATGAGATCGCCTCTCATTCTTCCAAACGTGAGAATATAGGCCTCGTCTACCCAATCTCTCCTCATAGGACAATCCCCCCATCCCAGGAGTCAGTCTGGTGAACCTTCGTTGCACTCCCTCTATGGCAAGTATATCCTTCCTTAGGTAAGAAGACTAAAACTGTACACAATACTCCAGGTGCGGTCTCACCAGGGCCCTATAATAATTGCAATAAGATGTCTACTTTTATTTTCAAATCCTCTTGCAATAAAGGCCAACATACCATTTGCTTTCTTAATTGCTTGCTGTACCTGTATGTTAACTCAAAACAGACAAGAAGCCAGTAACGGAAACTTAAAAAAAAAAAAAAATCCTTTTTTCCTACAATCTTCTGCCGCCCTCAGATTGCGGAGCGAGTAGCTGGCCTGCTGGCTCTCCTCCACCACTGCCCTCGAGCAAGACTCGAAGGTGTGCCAGGTTCGCCCTTGGTGACTCACCCTCAAGTACGGCCATTTTAACTGCCCGCCGAGCGCCCAGGGTTAGAATCGACCCTTCACTGTCGGGGCTTATCCAAGAGCAGGTGTGTGGACAAGATACTGGAGAACTGTCAGTACCCATGGAACAATACATACCCCAAGCATGACGGACTCAGCTCCTTCAAGGAGGAGAGGAAATACATTAGAAGTGCTGATGCCTTGGCACATATCCTCAGTCCACAAACAGGGAGAGAGAGCTCGGGCAGTCGGTTGCCCTTATCTATCTATCTCCCTCCCTCCCCTCCCCCCCACCTCACCCACCACCACTCAACACTTACCACTGTAGCGAACGTGAATTTCTGGTCCTTTTCCTGAAGTAGCAGAATCACATCTGACAAAACGAGGGCCAGAATATCTAAGGAGAGATGGCACAGAGAAATGGTTAATAAAATGTCGATTTTCCCCACACCCCGGCAAAAAAAACCCAGACAACCTGGTTTCTAATTTAGAACAGAAAATGGCAGAAATTGTTCTGGAATTTCAACCCCTCCCCAGTCCTGGGGGTCTCGAGCGTCTCTTCCAACTTCCCTCTTGCCAAGTTGTATCCCGTCCATGGAGCACATGTTCCCCATTTTTAATGCCACTATGCAGTATTAGTCCCCTATTAAACTTCATTTGCCATTAATCAGCCCAGGTACGAATTCTGTTGTGCTTTCTTTGTAAGATTTTGGCTCCTTTCGCGAGTCCATGCTCCCCCTTGCTTGCTGTTACCTGTCAATTGTCAGCTCACTGTGTAAAGAGATTGTGGGTTCAAGCCCCACTATGAATTTAACCATGTGACATAGGATGGAAGTAGTACAGAGGGAGTGCAGCATTATCAGAGATACTATCCTTCAGATGAGAAGTCATACCCAGACCCCCGTCTCTTTATTCAGGTGGACGGGAAAGGTCCCATCACTTTGGTGACTTGTCCAATATTTATTCCCAAACGACCACCAAAAACAGATCAGTTTTAAGGGAATGGTAACATAATGGTTATGTTACTTGACTAGTGATCCAGAGACCTGGACTAATGATCCAGAGACACAAGTTCAAATCCCTGGGGAATTTAAATTCAATTAAATAAATCAGGAATTTAAAAAAAAAGCTAGTTATCAGTAAAGAAGACGATGAAACTACTGGATTGTCGTAAAAACTCATTTGGTTCATTAATTTCCTTTAGGGAAGGAAATCGGACCTGGACCTTACCTGGTCTGATCTATATGTGACTCCAGACCCAAAGCAATTGTGGATGAGTTGTAACTGCTCTCTGAAATGGGCCAGCGAGCCACTTAGTTGTTCATGGGCAATAAATGCCAGCCTTGCCCACATCCGTGATCGAATAAAAAGTCCCATTTTCTGTTTGGAACCTTGCTGTGCATAAACTGCACCACTTTTGGATGGACTAACGATGGGAAAGCTGCTATATAAATGCAAGTTCTTTATTTCTTACTTTACAGAGATTACAATACCAGATAATTTATGTCCCAGCACAGTCTCCTGATGGAGCCCTGCTCACTATCCCCCCCCCACCCCTTATAACTACACCCTGCTTCTTCCCTTCAATTACCCAATTACAGTCTACGTCTCATCTCCGAAACCTACCAATCTCAGTTTGCACAGAAGCCACTCGTGCAGTACTTTTATCAAAGGCCTTCTTGGTACATTTTCTGATCAACATTATTTAACACTGGCAATAAACTTCTAAAACAAACAAGGTAACACTGGCGTTAAAATGCCAATTGGAAAATCTGGACTAATACACAATATGGCTTCCAAACATCAATTTGGAACCTGTCATTTATTACTCTTCCAGTTTTTTTTTATGGTTATTGATTTCATTACTTTCCCGATTATTGGGATCAAGAAACCGAGGCTGCAGCGACCAGGTCAGGTCCAGTCTCCCAATTGGATTTCACTCTTGTCGCAGTGTGTCATATAGGTTACCAATCCTGCCACGGAAAATGTTACAGTCGGCTGCCTTTGAACAGAAGTTGTAAATAGAAAGAGATTGCTACCTTTTAGCCGCCCAGACGCAGTCTTCCAGCAGACGACTCCTTCGTGTAAAAGTCTCCTCTTCGGTCGCAACATGTCCACTTTACGGAAGGTGTTCCCATTCTTGAGCTTGGCTATCGACTTGGGTTCCGTCCGATTCGCAATTTCCTTCAAACGCCGAGCTTTCTCGCACACGCTCACCTTCTCGTCCACCTCCGTTATCGTGTCCTTTATCAGAGCCAACGCCTTAACCAGCTCTTCGTGATCCTCTGAGCCAGCTTGGGAAAGACACAGGAGCACTCATCAGTTTGATTAAAGGCTGCGCACCATCCGGAATCTCCCAATTTGTGGGATGGAGATTCCCATTTATTTGCTTCGACCGGTGTTGCTCAGTAGCTCTTCATTTTTGGGCCACGAGCCCAGTGTCCTCTTTGAGGCTCCCAAGCAGGGATGCTGTGCACATTGCACCACAGAGCGATGCGCTGGAGGCCGGGGGGGGGGGGCGGGGGCGCAGGTCTGTGCCTGCGATTCCCCCACATAGTGAGCTTCTGATTTCAAGTCATACCACAGAGGATAGACAGCCCTTGGGTGGAGCCCGGGCACTTCCCCCACAGGGAGAGGGGAAAAACACTGCAGGACCAATGCTCCCTCCATTTCTTTTGGGCCACGGGGCCCCTTTAACAGGCTGTGCAGCAAATGCAAAATTCCGCTTATGTGCGTTTTTTTCCATTTAGAAGCTGGAGTGCCGGTTGCCCGGGACCTTGAGTGCTGCACGGCCAAGCACCTTAACATAATAGCAGAAATCGGCCCCTCGAGCCTGCTCCGCCATTTAATAAGATCATGGCCGATCTGATCTTGGCCACAAGTCCACTTCCCTCCTCGACTCATAGAAACATAGAAAATAGGTGCAGGAGTAGGCCATTCGGCCCTTCGAACCTGCACCATCATTCAATAAGATCATGGCTGATCATTCCCTCAGTACCCCTTTCTTGCTTTCTCTCCATAACCCTTGATCCCTTTAGCCGTAAGGACCACATCTAACTCCCTCTTGAATATATCTAACGAACTGGCCTCAACAACTTTCTGTGCTAGAGAATTCCACAGGTTCACAATTCTCTGAGTGAAGAAGTTTCTCCTCATCTCAGTCCTAAATGGCTTACCCCTTATCCTTAAGCCTGTAACCCCTGGTTCTGGACTTCCCCAACATCGGGAACATTCTACCTGCATCTAACCTGTCCCATCCCGTCAGAATCTTATATGTTTCTGTGAGATCCTCTCTCATCCTTCTAAACTCCAATGTATAAAGGCCCAGTTGATCCATTCTCTCCTCATATGTCAGTCCTGCCATCCCAGGAATCAGTCAGGTGAACCTTCGCTGCACTCCCTCAATAGCAAGAATGTCCTTCCTCAGATTAGGAGACCAAAACTGAACACAATATTCCAGGTGAGGCCTCACCAAGGCCCTGTACAACTGCAGTAAGAACTCCCTGCTCTTATACTCAAATCCCCTAGCTATGAAGGCCAACATACCATTTGCCTTCTTCACCACCTGCCGTACCTGCATGCCAACTTTCAATGACTGATGAACCATGACACCCAGGTCTCATTGCATCTCCCCTTTTCCTAATCTGCCGCCATTCAGATAATATTCTGCCTTCGTGTTTTTGCCCCCAATTTATCCACATTATACTGCATCTGCTATGCATTTGCCCACTCACCTAACCTGTCCAAGTCACCCTGCAGTCTCCTAGCGTCCCCCTCACAGCTCACACCGCCACCCAGTTTAGTGTCATCTGCAAACTTGGATATATTACACTCAATTCCTTCATCCAAATCACTGATGTATATTGTAAAGAGCTGGGGTCCCAGCACTGAGCCCTGCAGCACTCCACTAGTCACTTGCTGCCATTCTGAGTTCAAAAATTTGTCTATCTCCACCTTGAATATATTCAATGACCCAGCCTCCACAGTTCTCTGGGGCAGAGAATTCCACAGATTCACAACCCTCAGAAGAAATTCCTCCTCATCTCCATTTTAAATGCAAGCTAACTTTTTGTGTTTCATGTACAAGGACCCCCAGATCCCTGTGTACCTCAGCATTTTGTAGTCTCTCTCCACTTAAATAATAATTTTCTGTTTTATTCTTCCTACCAAAGTGGAGCATAGTTTTATGAAATAATTCCATTTTAATGAGACCTTTTCACTCGCAGTTTGGAGACTGGGATAACCCCAATGCCACTCCCTGTGGGCCAAAAAAGGAGAGGAAAAGGCATTGAATCCCAACTGGATCAGCGTCTCACAGGTGGACAGGCTGTGAATAGAGGTACAGGGATGGGTGGAGCAGCAAGGATCCTGGGAAAGAAGGAGTGAAGAGTAAGAAACAGTGCGGCACGTCTCGATTTCAGCACAACGCAGGGAGCAACAAGAGTTGAAGAATGGGCGTTTTGAAGCTGAAGGAGAACAAGGGATGAAAACTCAGGACCATAATGGTACCTATAAAGAGAGAGAGAGAGAGAGAGAGAGAGAGAGAGAGAGAGAGAGAGAAGGTTGCGATGGAGAAAGAGGATTTGGATTGTTGAGGTGTTTTGCACAAACACTACAACAACTTGAATTTATATAAGCGCCTTTAACCTAGTAAAACATCATAAGGCACTTCCACAGGAGTATAATAAGACAAACCAAATAAAGTTGGCACCGAGCCAAGAAAGAAGAAATTACAGCTGATGACCAAAAGCTTGGTCAAAGAGGTAGGTTTTAAGCAGCACCTTAAAAAGGAGGAAAGAGAGGTGGAGAGGTTTAGGGAGGGAGTTCCAGAGCTTGGGGCCCAGGCAACAGAAGGCACGGCCACCGATGGTGGTGCCTTTATAATCGGGGATGCTCAAGAGGGCAGAATTTCAGGAGCACAGACATCTCGGGGGTGGGGGGTTGGGGGGGGCTGAAGGAGATTACAGAGATAGGGAGGGGCGAGGCCATGGAGGGATTTGTAAACAAGGATGAGAATTTTGAAATCGAGGCGTTGCTTAACCAGGAGCCAATGTAGGTCAGCGAGCACAGGGGTGTTGGGTGAGCGGGACTTGGTGCGAGTTAGGACACGGGCAGCTGAGTTTTGGATGACCTCAAGTTCACGTAGGGTAGAATGTGGGAGGCCAGCCAGGAGTGCGTTGGAGTAGTCAGGTCTTGAGACGGGCGATGTTACGAAGGTGGAAATAGGCGGGTTTAGTCATGCCGCGAATGTGTTATGCAAGGTCGACATATCCCAAAGTAAAACAATGCAGTCTCCTATATAAAGAGGCGGAGTGATTACTCCTACACAATATTATACCTTCAGTATTCTGAATAATCCTCTCCACCAGAACAGGGTATTTAGTTATACGTTGAGTGACCAGTAAAATGCACTCCTGCACTCCAAGACGCCTCACCACAGAGTAATTATTTAATTTCTGGAAAAGAAAATATGCGATAGTGAGACGTGCCTTTTTAAAAAGCAATGTTTTTCCAGGGTAGGGTAAGTGGATGGTGGAGTGGGTTAAACGCTTCTTGCTGCTGTTTGTGTCTCTCTGCACATTACGCACCTTGATCAGGTTCTGAAACTTCTTGTTCTGCTGGTACAGCTCTTTGTAATAATTCACTGCCTCGCTGTGACCACCGCAGAAGTCCCCATAATGCGTTTTCATTTCATCGCCACATTCACCTGAAAACTGAGGCAAAATACATTTGTAAACGTCCCAAATTAAAAATTACTTCACAAGATTACATTGTCAACAACTCTGTTGAAACCTATTCCTTTTTTTTTTTAAAGTGAGAAGTTGCCAAGGAATGACAGTGCTGGGGAATGAGAAATCTTCTGCCTCAGCGTCAGGTACAGCGACGGGGTTAGATAGAGAGTAAAGCTCCCTCTACACTGTCCCATCAAACACTCCCAGGACAGGTACAACACAAATTTGATACAGAGCAAGGTTCCCTCTACGCTGTCCCAATGCGACTGAGGCTAGCTCATTGAATGTATTCAAATCACAGATAGATAGATTTTTAACCAATAAGGGAATTAAGGGTTATGGGGAGCGGGCGGGTAAGTGGAACTGAGTCCACGGCCAGATCAGCCATGATCTTGTTGAATGGCGGAGCAGGCTCGAGGGGCTAGATGGCCTACTCCTGTTCCTAATTCTTATGTTCTTATGTTCTCCAGTTGTCCTAGTTAATCCTTGTCACTGGACCAAGGCCTAGCTGTCAAGCCAAGCCCCGTGTGGTGGCTGGTGTGCAACGGCCACCACACGTTTAAAAAAATCCACGCACAGGCATCTTCCGCCCTTCAGGATGTAGCTCGGGTTCTTCTTTCGAAACACCTGTGAACTAGTCCTTTTTTTGGCGTGGAAGCAAGTCATCCTCGTTTCGAGGGACCGCCTGTGATGATGAAAGTTGAACTGAGCCAGCACAGACACTTAATGCTACCACATTCAGCAACAGTGCTCTACATAAACTTCCTTCTACAACTGCAGTGAGCCTAGTCATTGTTCTACTAACCTTAAAATACTTTTATTACTCAATAAAAGATACTACCATATTAACAGTACTGAACAGTGGTGGGGGAGTTATTTGCTCTGTTTTATTAACTCTTTTCACCCACCCCATTGGTCTCCTCTCCTGAAGGCACTGCCTCACACTAGGTTACAGTTCCATGGGGGACTAGCAGTTCTCTGCTGCCTTGCTCAAGTGGCTCACTACTTGTGAGCCCAGAGAGTAACTAACAACAAGTGTGTATTTATATAACGCCTTTAACGTAGTAAAAGGTCCCAAGGTGCTTCGCAGCAGTGTTAAAAAACAAAACCAGTAAATTTGACAACGAGCCACACAAGAAGAAATTACAGAGCTTGGTCGAAGAAGTAGGTTTTAAGGAGCGTCTTAAAGGAGGAAAGAGAGGTAGAGAGGCGGAGAGGTTTGAGTTCCAGAGCTTGGGGCCCAGGCAGCTGAAGGCACGGCCATTGATGGTTCAGCAGTTATAATGAGGGCTGCTCAAGAGGGCAGAACATCAGGAGCGCAGACATCTCATGGGGTTGAGAGGCTGAAGGAGATAGGGAATTATATCAGATATTATCAGCAGGTTATTGAACCATAGGGAAAGGTGCGTTATCAGGATCCCAAACATATCCTGGTGCCCATGCACACTGCGGCAAGGGTCAATGGATAGTGATCAGGAATGTGAAGTCCTGCTGATCTTTTCACTTCTTAACCCAGGAGTGTTGAACTGAATTTATACAGCGCCTTTCATGGCCTCGGTGTCAGGGCATCCCAAAGTGCTTTCCAGTCAATAAAGTTTGAACACCCTTAGAGGTGTCAATGACTAGGGCATAGATTGAAAGTAATTGGTCAAAGGATTAGAGGGGAGTTGAGGAGTGAGTGGGGGTCAGGAAATCGCTGCGTAGAAACCCACATCACATTTAACAAGTACTTGGATGTGCACTTGAAGTGCCATAACCTGCAGGGCTACGGACCCAGAGCTGGAAAGTGGGATTAGGCTGGGTAGCTCTTTGTCGGCCGGCGCGGACACAATGGGCCGAATGGCCTCCTTCCGTGCCGGAAATGTCTATGATAAGAAATGTCGTCACGGTTGTAATGTCGAGACCAATCTTAGCACCCCTACCGTTTGAGACGAGATAACTCGGCACAGATCGGTTGATTAAATGTTTCGGAAGTTATAATTTACTGACTGCACCTGGAGGGCAGGCAAACAGCAGCAGCTGCCCAACATCATGCAGCAGTCGGTGATTTTGGTCTCTGCTGCCACACCCAGGACTGGAAATGAAATGGCAGAAATTTACAGAACCAAAAAATACATCCCATTTACAGAAATGCATCACAGACAGGTAGATGTGTGCACTCTGATCGCCAGAAAATTATTTTAACTTCCTGTGGGAGTGTCAAAAAAAATGTTTATTTAAGTCAGAGTTGTACAAACACCAATAACGTGGTGCACTTCACTCTGTGGTATGGGTGGATTTAATGGTTTCTGTGATCGGAGAGAGGAGGGAGGTCACACCAGGCTCTCTTTACGAGGCACTAAATTTATATCACAGGACAATGACACCACCGTGAACTGCTCCAGATTAGTTACTGCTTATAACATTAGAACATAAGAACATAAGAACATAAGAATTAGGAGCAGGAGGAGGCCATTTCGGCCCCTTGAGCCTGCTCCGCCATTCAATAAGATCATGGCTGATCTTCAACCTCAATTCCGCTTTCCTGCCCTAACCCTGTTATCCCTGGATTCCCTTAACAGCCAAAAATCTATCGATCTCAGCCTTGAATATACTCAGCGACTGAGCCTGCACAGCCCTCTGGGGCAGAGAATTCCAAAGATTCACCACCCTCCGAGAGAAGTTGTTTCTCATCTCAATCCTAAATGGCCGACCCTTTATTCTGACACTGTGGCCCCTGGTTCTAGGCTCCTCAGCCAGGAGGAAACATCCTCCCTGCATCTATCCTGTCAAGCCCTGTAAGAATTTTGTATGTTTCAATGAGATCACCTCTCATTCTTCTAAACTCTAGAGAATATAGGCCTCATCTACTCAATCTCTCCTCATTAGACAATTCCTCCCCCCCCCCCCCCATCCCAGGAATCAGTCTGGTGAACCTACGTTGCACTCCCTGAATGGCAAGAACATCCTTCCTTAGGCAAGGAGACCAGAACTGTGCACAATACTCCAGGTGTGGTCTCACCAGGACCCTATATAATTGCAGCAAGACGTTTTTACTCTTATACTCAAATCCTCTTGTAATAAAGGCCAACATTCCATTTGCTTTTTTAATTGCCTAAGAGTATCGAGTGTATCTTCCAAAAAGTTACCCGCCCTGAAATATAATTCCCTGTTCCCACTATTCTCCATACAAAGCAATTGGAACACCCGATTACTGTCCTTTATTCATTCACAGGCACCCATCGTAGCATCAACCCCACGCTGAGGTACAGTTCCAAAAGTATCAGCCCTTAGCGCCTCGCCCATTCTTTATGCGCGACTCTTGACATGCTATTCAACCATGGGAGTCATCACTGCCGATGCCCATATCAATGTTCCCTTTAAGCGGTGCGGATGCGGAGCCCCCCTCCCCCTCCCCAAAAATACAATGACGGGGAACATTGGTCCACTCGTGCAGGATTTCCCAGGAGAAATCACGGGCGAACGATTGGAATCAGCTGATTACCATCCCCCCCCACCAGGGCCGCTGAGGCCAACAGTAATGCGTTCTTTCAGCCTCCCTTCCGCTAACTCAGTGCAGACTGAACCAAGGTCGCGCCGTTGCTCCCTACCTGTTGTATGAGGATATCCCCAATTCTCCGGATGAGGTAATTCCGTTCGCTTCCTTCCTCCAGGGAATCTTTCCTTCGCTCCTTCAGCCGGGAGAAGAAGAGTTTGTGGGTTTCCAGCAGCTGATGCAGTCCGGGAAAGATGCGGGAGACAATATGCCTGTCGCTGAACTGAAGCTCCTCCTTCATTCCCCGGCAGTACACCTGCAGCATGATTTTCAGAGTTCGGATGTGGTGCATCTCTGTCTGCATTAGCTCTGTGGAACAGAATTTTTTTTTTTTAAAAAAACAATGGAAGCAATCATGGGACAAATGTCAAATCAAGTGCGGGTGCATTTTATTCCTGTTGCAGTCAATCTGTTGTTTCTCCTGTCGCTAGTGCGAGCATTTTATTCAGCACTGGGTTTTAAAGTGCCGCGTGTTCTGTCTCTGTTTGCCCATCTAACCTTGCTCATACAGTCAAGAAGCATTGAGCTCTGATCCTCTCTCCCGGTGCTGAATAAAGGTAAGAGTCCAAAGGAGAAAAGACCTTCATTCATATAGCGCCTTTCACAACTACCGGGCGCCTCAAAGGGCTTTACAGCCAATGAAATAATTTTGGAGTGTAGTCATTGTTGTAATGTAGGAAACGCGGCAACCAATTTGCCAGAACTCCCAGAGACAGCAGAGAGATAATGACCAGATAAACTGTTTTAGTGATGTTGATTGAGGGATAAATATTGGCCAGGACACTGGGGATAAACCCCCTGCTCTTCTTTGAAATAGTGCCATGGGATCTTTTACTTCCACCCGAGAGAGCAGACGGGGCCTCGATTTAACGTCTCATCCGAAAGACGGCACCTCAGACAGTGCAGCGCTCCCTCAGCACCGCACTGGGAGTGTCAGCCTGGATTTTGTTGCTTAAGTCTCTGGAGTGGGTCTTGGAACGCACGACCTTCTGACTCGGAGGCGAGAGTGCTACCCACTGAGCCACAGTGGACACGAGCAAGAACCGCTAG
The DNA here is from genome assembly GCF_044704955.1 of Pristiophorus japonicus. Classification (NCBI taxonomy): domain Eukaryota; kingdom Metazoa; phylum Chordata; class Chondrichthyes; family Pristiophoridae; genus Pristiophorus; species Pristiophorus japonicus. Next base: position 292,071 of record NW_027254369.1, read on the forward strand.
TGAGTGGGGTGGAATAGAGCGAGTGTTCAATCAGCAGGAGGAGCGTTACTGAAAGTGCCAAAGTTGCTCGGTCACGTAAGAATTCTGCACGCTGCGACGGATCACGTGCGTTCGTTCAAAGTCACAGTGACAATGATGGATCATTAAATCGCATTATAACCATTGTGGAACTGAGCCGTGCACATGTGGTAGACCCAGGGCAGTTCTTGGTTGGGAGGGCAACAAAGGCGCTAGAATTAGCCTGTGTGCCTTTGAGCAGGGTGGGGCAGAAAGATCAGCCGGGTTTATCCACTCCTGATCCAGTCTAATGACTCCTGCTGGAAAGGGCATGGGAACATAGGAACAGGAGTAGGCCATTCAAGCCCTCGAGCCTGTTCTGCCAATGTATGAGATCATAGCTGACCTCTGAGCTAACTCCATATACCCGCCTTTGCCCCGTATCCCTTAATAGCTTTGGTTAACAAAAAATCAATCTCAGATTTAAAATTAATTGATCTAGCATCAATTGCCATTTGCAGAAGAGAGTTCCAAACTTCTACCATCCTTTGTGTGTAGAAGTGTTTCCTAATTTCACTCCTGAAAGGTCTGGCTCTAATGTTTAGACTATGCCCCCTAGTCCGAGACTCCCCAACCAGCGGGAATAGTCTCTCTCTATCGGTTCCCCTTAATACCCTGAAAACTTTCTGCAAATCACCTCTTAACTTTCTAAATTCTAGGGAATACATCGTTAATTTCAAACACTCCTCGTAACTTAACCCTTGGAGTCCGGGTACCATTCTGGTAAACCTACGCTGCACTCCCTCCAAGGCTAATATATCCTCCCTACAGTGTGGTGCCCAGAACCGCTCACAGTGCTCCACGTGTGGTCTAACCAGGGCTTTGTATAGCTGAAACGTAACTTCTGCCCCCTTGTACTCTCGATATAACAGCCAGCATTCCATTAGTGTGGATACAGACAGACATTGGGTGAGGACAGGGTCAAGCTTGGCTGTTATAAAAACTTGGCTAACAAATTGCTCGTTAACATTGCCCAAGCTCACACCTGAAGGATGGCCAGGTATTTGAAGGTGGGATGCTTGGTATCTGTGGAACTATATTGCAGCAAGAGTCAGTGCCTTCAGGACAGGGGGAGAAAACCAGGGCAAAAATATAATCAGTTATGTTTAAAATCTCTACATGTTGGGGTGATATCCCCCCCCAATGAAAGCCCTGTAAGAAATCGTGAATTGGAAGAAATAACGAGACCAAAAAGTCTCCTCAGACTGGTGTTAGAATTGAAGATTCATTCCACGGAACAGCTAAAGCAACTTGAACAGGATGAACATAAATAACTGATAACAGGCAGCTCCAAACATCCGAAGGCCAAGAACGGCATGTCCGACTCTGGGAGGATAAACAGGAAAGACATGTGATGGAGGTTTTCACCCAAGAGTTGATGTCAAATAACTCGACATATCACAGGTCCTGTCTATAACCTACATCAGGCCCACCCCTAAAAAGAGAATAATGACCAAGGCGGCGTTTCAGGGCAGACAGTAAAAATAAGAACTGTTCGTACCACCAACCGTCTGTCCGCTCAGGACTAACCCCAGCTGCTTGGCACGGTCATATGTCTATCCTGATTGTGTTTGAACTATCGTTCATTTAATAAAATGCCTGAAACTCCAAAGACCCTTCGGGTATCTCATGGAGCCCCGATCGGTGCCCAGCCTAATCATTTTAATCAACGGTAAACCATCAGGTGCGTGTGCGCAAAATCCTGATGTGGGCACCAGGCAGGAGAGCTCCACGCTGGGAGCGAGTGATCGTTAATTTAACCCTGGTGTGATACCGCAACTCGCCGAATCACGGTGACCCGTAGAAACAGCGTGCATTTATATAGCGCCTTTAACGTAGTGAAGGATCCCAAGGCGCTTCACAGGAGCATTATATGATAAAAATCTGACACCGAGCCACACAAGTAGAAATTAGCGGTGATCAAAAGCTTGGACAAAGTAGTAGGTTTTAAGGGGCGTCTTGAAGGAGGAAAGAGAGGTGGAGAGGTGGGGATGTTTAGGCAGGGAGTTCCAGAGCTTGGAGCCCAGGCAACAGAAGGCATGGCCACCGATGGTTGAGTGATTATAATCAGGGATGCTCAGGATTGCAGACATCTTGGGGGGGGGTTGTAGGGCTGGAGGAGCTTACAGAGATAGGGAGGGGGCGAGGCAATGGAGGGATTTGAAAATAAGGATGAGAATTTTGAAATCGAGGCATTGCTTAGCCGGGAGCCAGTGTAGGTCAGCGAGCACAGGGGGTGATGGGTGAGCGGGACTTGGTGCGAGTTTGGACACTGGCAGTCGAGTTTATTTAGGTAGGGCAGAATGTGGGAGGCCAGCCAGGAGTGCGTTGGAAGTGTCAAACCTCGAGGTAACAAAGGCAGGGATGAGGGCACGTTGGCCTTCTCGCCGGACTGTGAGCACGCTCTCACTCACTGAATAACACAACTGACGGAGGGACAGAGAGCGCGGACTAATGGGGTGATGAAGCTCTCACTTTTCTTACCATAAATCACATCCTGCCTTTTGATGACTTCTTTGCTCTGTGTCTTTGCATACACCTGGTCCACTGCAAGACTCCATGATTCGGCCTCAAGGTCCTGGCCGTCTGCCTCCAACTCCGCCTTCAGAGAGGCATAGATGGTGTCTGAACCACAACAGAGGGGGAAAAAATAGGTTAGCCACGACAGTTTGCTTCCCTTTCCCCCAGAACCATTTGGTGGAGAATGTGCTGCTTCCTGGTCTCAGCTGATGCTCTGTTACCAGTTACTGGAGCCCCACACAGCAGGCCACATCCGAGTTTCCAGTCTTCTTCCCCCTCCGCCCCCCCCCCCCACCCCACACCCACCAAGCCAACGGGCCCTGCCCAATACTCCCCCCACTCACCGGACCCAGAGTCCAATCCATAAGACTCTGACCTTCCCAATTTGCTGGAGTCAACAACGCTCGCCCTCATCTGCAGATCCTTCAATGGCCTCACTCAAGCCTCTCTCTGCCCCCAGTTCCCAGCTTCTGCCCTTTACCATTCAGAATTATTATTTTTTTTTTTTTTTACATGATTGATGCAATCAAGGTATTTTTTGTGGAGGCTTCGCCCCCGATATGGAATCTCACCCAATGGGAACACAGGTGGCACGAGGTTGTATCCCTTGCTCCAGCCCATGTGCGCACAATGACTGGAGTGGCTTTACACAACTGTGGCTGTACTAAACAGTCGGGATGCCCCAAACACTCCCTCATCGGCACAGCGCTCAGCGCGTCCCCTCACCTTCCGCCACTAGGGACTCGACGGACGACGAAACTAGACACTGGGATTCCTCGGGCCACGTTTTACCTCTTGGGATTCCGTTCTCCACCTCTTGCTCCATGTCCCCTGCAGTTACTCTAGACCATAAAATACAAGCACACACACGCATTAGAGCTCGACAGGCAAGGGGGCTACAGTACAAATTCTGTTCACCTCTGCAACCAAATCAAGCCTGAAGGATCCCTTATCTGCTGGCTAAATAAATGGGCCTGCGTGAAATGTGTGTGGCTAGTCTCAATCCAGTGCCTAATTATTTCAAATAAAAGTTATACATTTTCAATGCAGATTTTAACTTTTGCATCCTTGCTCTTTTGGCATCACTAATTTGCCTCATTTCTCAGCCTATTCTGTAGCCAATACTAAAATTGAACAGGTTAGATTCCAGCCTGTAACTCACTCCTGGATATAAGTTATTCTATATATAAACTCCCCCGAACCCCTCGATTAGATTCCAGCCTGTAACTCACTTCCGGGTATCTGTTATTCTCTCTTAAACCCCCCGAACCCCTCGATTAGATTCTAGCCTGTAACTCACTCCTAGGTATCTGTTATTCTATATATAAACACCCCGAACCCCGCGATTAGATTTTAGCCTGTAACTCACTCCTAGGTATCTGTTATTCTATATATAAACACCCCGAACCCCGCGATTAGATTCCAACCTGTAACTCACTCCCAACTCATGATTGGAAAATGATGTATAACTTCGATATGGTCAGTGTTATGCATGTGGGCCAGGCAAATGCTCAACATTCATATATCCTCCAGGGAAAGGCATTAAAGATGGTGGAGGCAGAAAGATATTTGGGCATTCTAGTGCATGCACCCTTAAAAAGGTACATGAGCAATGCCTTGCAGTGATAGCTAGAGCAAATAGGCTGTCGGGGTGTATCCATCGAACAACTGAGTATCAGATGAGGCGTACTGTTTTGTCCTAGTACAAGACCTTAGTCAGGCCACACTTGGAATAGAATGTCCAGTTTTGTTCTCACATGGTGGATGATATTGAGGCTCTGGAAAGGGTACAGAAGAGGGCCACTAGACTAATTCCAAGTCTAATGCATCTTAGTTATCAAGATAGACTAAAAGAGTTGGGGCTCTACCTTAGAGCAGCGCAGACTTAGGAGGGATCTGATTGAGGTTTATGATAATGAAGGGAATAGATAGTGTTCCAGCTGACCGTTTATTTCAATAGGGTAGGCAGGACCAGTGGTCACTAATTTAAATTGTATAAGGCTAGATCTAGGTTAGATGTCAGGTGGTGGGTTTTTTCCCCCCCACAGACAATAGTGGACCTCTAGAACAAGCTGCCCTTTCATGTGGTGGATGCAGATTCACTGAACTCCTTCAAGCAAAAGCTGGATTTGCTTCTGGCTGCGGCGGCGATGAACACTTACAGAAGGTAGGTAACTGCAGGGAATTTAATGGCCAGAATGATCTCCTGGACTATTTTCGATCACCTAGATGGGTCGGAAGGGAACTTCCCAGATGTTTTTCCCCCAAATTGGCCTGGGTTGTTTTAAATCTGATTTTTTGCCTCTCCCAGGAGATCACATGGTTTCGGGTGGGGGTGGAGTGTATATGTTGTGATACACAAAGTACTGCAATTGGGTGGGACAGCTTGATGGACCAAATGGTCTTTACCTGTCCATCATTGTTCGTATGTATCTGTTATTCTATATATAAATGCTCTCAAACCCCTTGATTAGATTCCAGCCTGCAACTCACTCCAGGATATGTTATTCTATATTTAAATCCCCCGAACCTCTCGATTAGATTCCAGTCTATAACTCACTCCCGGGTATTTATTATTCTATATATAAACCCCCCAGACGACCCCGCCACTGTCCGGAACATTACAAATTGCAGACGCGAAACCTGTATCACTGTATGGCCCGTGGTTTTGAGGTGGAGGTGACACAGGACAGGTGATGATATAAAATTTGGTGCAGAGGCCACGACAGGTGCTAAACGTTTTGACTGAGAGGTCAGAGTTACCAAGTCTACAGAAGCATCTTAATAAATTGGACACAATGCATTTCCGAATACCTGGGGCTTCACCAGTTATGCTGATGTGAGTGTATTCCAATACTAACCCGGGATTGGTGATGCTGCTAGCACTGGTTGAAGAGGGTTGGGAAGGTCGCCTCGGTGGAATGGTCATGCCGATACTGCGCACAGCGCCGGGCGTGCCATCCGCGACCACTGGTGCGCTCCGCGACTGCTCCTTCAACGAAGACGCTGCACCAACAAAGAGTGTTAGACGTTAGAAAGCACGTCCAGCACCACCCCTCCCCCGCCCACGCCGCCAGACCAGCCCCGGCCCCTCCCCCGCCTACACCTCCAGCCCACAGCCCTGCATATGGCTCCAGCCCCGCCCCTTCTCCGTCCCATGCCTCCAGCCCCGCCCCTTCTCCGTCCCATGCCTCCAGCCCCGCCCCATTTCCCGCGCACACCACCAGCCCCGCCCCTTCCCCGACCCACACCAACCCTGCCCCTTCACCCCATGCCTCCAGCTCCGTCCCTTCTCCACCCCATGCCTCCAGCTCCGCCCCTTCTCCATCCCTTGCCTCCAGCCCCGCCCCTTCTCCATCCCATGCCTCCAGCCCCGCCTCTTCAGCCCCGCCCCAGATTAAGCAGGTACCATTTGGCAGATTGTTCAAAAACAAATCGTCACTCATCCGTGAATGTGGAAAGGTGGAAAGAAATGGCCGTGTTGCATTGTCTCAGTTAGAAACGAGTTACTCTCCCTCCCCCTGGAGTGTTTTCACAGGGCACAGAAAGACTCACATTTACATAGCAACTTAACAGATCTCACAAATATCTCAGTGTTTCACACACAAAGATAACCTAATATAGGCTGTGCAGAGGGAGTGTTGCAACTGCTACGCTTTAGATAAGACATTAAACTCAAGCCCCATCTGTCTGTTTCAGTAGCTTTGGTGGACATTAAAGCTCCCAGGGCTTTATTCAGAGAGGAGCAGGGTCTTGGTCAGTTTTAAACCATCCTTCCAACAGGATTGAGCTTGGCTGTGAAACCAACGACAGTGGAACAGCCCGCTGACACTCACCATCTGGGATCCACATTAAGAATGGCCACAAGGGAACGGTAGCATAGTGGTTATGTTACTGGACTTGTAATCCAGAGACCTGGGCTAATAATCGGGAAACAAGAGTTCAAATCCCACCACGGCAGCTGGGGAAGTTAAATTCAAATAAATAAATCTGGATTAAAAGCCAGTATCAGTAATGGTGACCATGAAACCACTGTATTGGCATAAAATCCCATCCATGCTTTAGAGAAGAAAATCTGCCGTCCTTACCCGGTCTGGCCTACATGTGACTCCAGACCCACAAAGCAATGTGGTTGACTCTTAATTGCCCTCTGAAATGGCGGCTCACCACCACCACACCACCTTCTCGAGGGCAATTGGGGATGGGCAATAAATGCCGGCCTTGCTAGCAACGCCCACATCCCATGAACAAATAAATGTTATTTTAAAGTCAGGTTTGAGAGCAGAAGGCACATGGAATTGCACCTCAGCAAGAAGCAGTACCTCCAGGTGGGGGAGAGAGGAGAACAATTTGGGGGGTTTGGGGGGGGGAAACGGACGGTTTCAAATCCAGCCATGGGATCACTGGGTGGCAGGAGTCTGGAACTCACGGCCTGAAAGGGTGGTAGAGGCAGAAACCCTCACCACATTTAAAAAGTACCTGGATATGCACTATGGAGATGGAAGTGCCAAAACCTACAAGGCTACGGACCAAGAGCTGGAAGGTGGGATTAGGATGAATAGCTCTTTGTCGGTCGGCACGGATACAATGGGCCGAAATGGCCGCCTTTCGTGCTGTAAATTTCTACAATTCTATGAAGTGTCCTCTGTGTGTTGACTGCAAGGGTCCTATATAGGAATTTGGTCAGTCTCAGCCTAGTGAGCACAAAGCTGCGCCTAATTTGGCATTAATAGACAATCTCGCTCAGAGGCCGCAGGATGGCTTTTGTGGGAAATGGTAAAATACCACACAGATGCAGTAAGGTGATTGGCATTTAAGGTGATTGGCAAAGGAAACAAAGGCGACATGAGGAACCATTTTTTACACGGCAAGTGGTTAGGATCAGGAATGCACGGCCAGAGAGGGTGATGGAGGCAGATCCAATCGCGCCTTTCAAAAGGGAATTAGATAAGTACCTGAAGGAAAAAAAAATTGCAGGACCATGAAAGAAAGACTTGCATTTATAAAGCACCTTTCACGAGCACTGGACGTCGCAAAGTGCTTTACAGCCAACGAAGTACTTTTGGAGTGTAGTCACTGTTGTAATGTATGGAGGAAGGGCAGGGGAGTGGGACTAGCTGAGGTGCTCTTGGAGAGAGCCGGCACGGGCTCAATGGGCCGAATGGCATCTTTCTGTGGTGTAACCCTTCTAGGATTCTAATAGGGGCTCAGTCACATCGTTTGGCCAGACTGAAGGGAGCTTTACTCTGCGTCTAAACCCCACCTGCGATCGCCTGATGCCCCTACTGGGTGCCTGGAATTGGAGAGTAAACATCCTCACCTTGACAGGCAAAAAAAACAAAAATCCATCCTTACTGTTTGATCCAGTAATCAGACGGGGCAGCACAACCCGGGACTGTCTCGAATCGAGATGTAATATGCCTCTTTAATCAGTGCTGGCTGACGGCTGTTAGGCTGCAACCCAGCTCCATTAATATTACAGCCTCCGTGACAATTTAAAGAGCAGGGTGACCTGGACAATCTGACCTCCGAGGAGCATGAGTGATGCACGAAATACCGCAACCAGTTACAGTTAGGCAATTTCAGAAACTCAATCTTAAATCAGCCAATGTTCTCATTTTAGGACAAAACACAAGATCATTCAACTAACATTTAACAACACTGGTCTGCAACAGGGACACTCCCTGCAAATTAGCACTCCTCAGCTGTACATTTTAATATAGCACACTTCAAAATCTATAAAGCAATGGGACATTCAGACAGGAAAGGTGCTGTAGAAATCCAAACATAATTCCTAACTCAAGAAGCTCGACACCATCCAGGACAATGCAGCCGGCTTGATTGACACCCCATCCACCACCTTCAACATTCACTCCCTCCACCACCGGCGCCCCCTGGCTGCAGTGTGTACCATCTACAAGATGCACTGCAGCAACTCGCCAAGGCTTCTTCGACAGCACCTCCCAAACCCGCGACCTCTACCGCCTAGAAGGACAAGGGTAGAAGGACAAGGGCAGCAGGCGCATGGAGACACCACCACCACCGCCTACGTTCCCCTCCAAGTCACACACCATCCTGACTTGGAAATATATCGCCCGTTCCTTCATCGTCACTGGGTCAAAAATCCTGGAACTCCCTCCCCAACAGCACTGTGGGAGCACCTTCACCACACAGACTGCAGCGGTTCAAGGCGGCGGCTCACCACCACCTTCTCAAGGGGCAATTAGGGATGGGCAATAAATGCCGGCCTTGCCAGCGACACCCACATCCCTTGAATGAATTTTAAAATATATATTTCATCAGTGGGCTGTCCCATGGCATTGCCCACAGAGAGTCAGAATGAAGTGATTTCCCCTCCGGGTCCATTAGTGACACTGTCGGTGTAGCTATGAGGACCTGCAGCTCCGGGAGCTTGCAAAAAGCTCCATCTAATGGTGGAAGTGCACATCTCCAGACATGACAGACACAGAATAATGATGCCCAAATAAGGGGTTGTTACACACATCGAAAATTTGATATATTACAGATTTTAAACCATCTCTTCAAACTGCTGTATAATGTGGAACATGCCACACATTCAATCGGGGCAAGTGTTTTTACAAAATAAAGCTTGCTCGCGTCTGCAAAGCTTCCAAGTTATATCTCTGTCTAGGTTTCTCTTCCTGAATTATGCTGTAGTCCAGCTCTAAGAGAGCGTATCAGCAATGTGTCCGGTCATTTTTTTTTTTGCGCACGGGCCCTTTAAGGGGATGCGCGGCTCCATCACATTTTAGCGTTGCAAAACCGGCAAGCGGCCAGCGCAAGACCTCCAGACCTCTGCGTGGCTCAGCAGGAAAGTTGCATTCCAGCTCACTGACCGTCAGCCAACAGGCCACTCTTCCGTGTGGGAGTCGAGCGTGGAACTGAGCCACAAAGACGAGGGAGCTCCCAACTGGCAATGTCCCTTCTATGCTGCGCGTGTGTGTAGCGATCTGCAAGGTACCACGCAGGCTGCCCACAAGCTTTTACATACGAAATACTGCGGGTGCGCAAAAACTTAAAAGGGCCGTGTACAACAAGAACAATTTAGAGGGAATGTGGGTCCCACGTCCAATCCTTGGTCTGAGCGGAGATGAACCGATCACAGCTAGGGTGGGAGAAGGGGTTCTGCAAAAGGGCTTTCGTTGGCCTTGACTAGGGAGGTTTCTGGCCAATATTTATCCCTCAACAAACATCACTTTAAAAAAAAACACAGATTAATCTGGTCATTAGAGTCCTGTTTGTGGGAGCTTGCGGTGCGCAAATTGGCTGCCCCGTTTCCGACAGTGACTACACTTCAAAAAGTACTTCATTGGCTGTAAAATGCTTTGGGACATCCCAGGGTTGTGCAAGGCGCTCTACAAATGCAAGTCTTTCTTTTCACATGTGAAGATGGACCATCTGGACGAGTTATAAGATGGCACCCGGTGTCTGTGGACCTACACCACATAGGGCAGGACAGAAATTTGAAGGTGGTAAAACATTTTGGTGGGGGGGGGGGGGTTAGGGTGGCCATTCTATCCTCAGTTTTATTCTGATCCTCCTGGACTACAGAGGGCTAAACACAATCTCTGCCCACAGCTTGCCAACACTCACTGTCTTGGTGCAGCCTTGAAAAATAACCAGTGGTTGAGTGAGGCACAGAGAGGTTGCTGCCATCTTTTGGAACCATATCCAGATCATTGATCTGGGTGAGGACGTCAGAGGAACTGCCCGCATCATCACACAAGTGATATAGATATGTGCTGGTGTTAGATAAGCAAAAGGAAGAGATTGCAGGCAGAACTAGATGCGATAGGGAAATAAGTTTGCATCTTGGCCTGGCTTTCAATATAGGTAACTGGAGAGTAATGTATTGGCTAGGGGTAACTTCCAAGCATGGGTGCGTTACGTGTAAGATTATGAGGGGGGCTTGACAGGGTAGATGCAAAGAGAATGTTTCCCCTCGTGGGGGAATCTAGAACTAGTTTCAGAATAAGGGGTTGCCCATTTAAAACAGATATGAGGAGGAATTTCTTCTCTTGAGGGTCATGAATCTGTGGAATTCTCTACCCCAGAGAGCTGTGGGGGCTGGATATATGCAAGGTGGAGGTTGACAGATTTTTGCACCATAAGGGAGTCAAGGGTTATGGGGAGCGGGCAGGGAAGTGGAGCTGAGGCCAAGATCAGATCAGCCATGATTTTATTGAAAGCTGGAGCAGGATCGAGCAGCTGAATAACCGACTCCTGCTCTTATTTCTTAATTTCTTATGCAGTAATGTATGCTCAAGGCTGCTGAGTGGGAAAAGGACATCTGCGTTATAGTGTACGTGAATTAAGGTCCACAACCTGGGTGTCCTTGTATACAAATCACAAAGTTAACAGGCAGGTACAGCAAGCAATTAAGAAAGCAAATGGTATGTTGGCCTTTATTACAAGAGGATTTGAGTATGAGTAAAGACAACTTACTGCAATTATAAAGGGCCCTGGGGAGACCACACCTGGGAGTATGGTATACAATTTGTGTTCCTAAGGAAGGATATATTTGCCATAGAGGTTCACCGGACTGATTCCCGAGATGGGGGAGGGGGGGTGAATTGTCCTATCAGGAGAGATTGAGTAGACTGGGCCTATATTCTCTGGAGTTCAGAAGAATGAGGGGTGATCTCATTGAAATATACAACATTTTTACAGGGCTTGACAGGGTAGATGCAGGGAGGATGTTTCCTCTGGCTGAGGAGTCTAGAACCAGGGGTCAGTCTCAGAATAAGGGGTCGGCCACTTAGGACTGAGATGAGGAGGGATTTCTTCACTCAGAGGGTGGTGAATCCTCTACCCCACAGGGCTGTGGAGGCTCAGTCATTGAGTATATTTCAGGCAGAGATCAATAGATTGTTGGATACAAAGGGAATTGAGGGATATGGGGATAGTGCGGGAAGGGGGAGGGGAGGCTGAAAATTAGCTGAATGGGGGAGTAGGCTCGAAGGGCCGAATGGCCTACTCCTGCTCCTATTTCTTATGATGTGGTCTTTAAAATAGTGAAAGGATTAGACTTGTTTCAAGTGGATAGGCTCTTTTGAGAGATCAGGGAGGACATGGGGACATGATTACAAGTTAGACAGACAGAGAACTGGGTTAGATGCCAGGAAACACCACTGTTAACAGAGTCACGACCCCTGGAAGAAATTGCCTGCATGTACAGCAAACGGCAAGCTAGGATTAGCTGCTTGCTTGACGGGTTCGAAAGTGGCTGATATAACTGCACGTAGAAAGTAGATGGGTACTATAGGGATGTCACTGTGGGCTCCTGGAACTTGCTTGATTGCCTTCAGGGGCTGAAGAATCTCATGGAGTTTTTCCCTGAAATAGTCAACGTTTGTTTGCAGCTCCAGAAGACTGCGTGGCTGTGTGGGGAGAGGGGTGGATAATGCGTGGAAGTTACCGCACGCTGGCATAGGACAGGCTCGGCGGACCAACTGCTCTGCACCAGTCCTTTCTCGTACGCTCATGAGATGTGGGGAGAACAGTCGGGAGATTAAAAATCACCGTCTCCCACGTTACACCAACATAAAATGATAGAAGAACTCACCGTGCCGGGTTATGCTCTGCGGACTTCTAGTATACTTCTGCGGGGAGTCCTTCTGCTGTGGAAACAAGGAATAAATGGTCGTCTATACATGGCATCAATTTCCAAAATGGGTCCCAGGACCCTAGGAAGTCGACTGCGTCATTAGGTACCTGTACGTTAACTTTCCAGTACATTATTCCTGTTACCATAGACCAATAAATGAGTTTTGTAACAGTAGCACGGCTTTTCTATGGGTCATCAGCATAGACAGACTTGCGTCCACTCCTGAAGTGAGCTCTTTGGTGGCTGAACAGTCCAATAAAAGAGCCACAGACTCGGTCACAGGTAGGACAGATAGTCGTTGAGGGGAGGGGTGGATGGGGCTGGTTTGCCACTGTCTGCACTTGATTTCTGCATGCTCTCAGCGATGAGACTTGAGGTGCTCAGCACCCTCTTGGATGCATTTCCTCCACTTAGGGCGGCCTTGTGCCAGGGACTCCCAGGTGTCAGTGGGGATGTCGCACTTTATCAGGGAGGCTTTGAGGGTGTCCTTGTGGTGTTTCCGCTGCCCACCTTTGGCTTGTTTGCCGTGAAGGAGCTCAGAGTAGAGCACTTGCTTTGGGAGTCAGTGTCTGCCAATGTGGACTATGTGGCCTGCCCAGCGGAGCTGATCGAGTGTGGTCAGTGCTTCGAGGCTGGCCTGGTCGAGGACGCCAACGTTGGTGCGTCTGTCCTCCCAGGGGATTTGTAGGATCTTGCGGAGACATCATTGGTGATATTTCTCCAGCGACTTGGTGTCTACTGCACTTGGTCCATGTCTCAGCCATACAGAAGGGTGGGTATTACTAGTACATGGGACTGTCAACATTTACTGGGAATCTCCAGGAGCACATCAATATTTACTGGGAATCTCCAGGAGCACATCAATATTTACTGGGAATCTCCGGGAGCTCGTCAACATTTACTGGGAATCTCTAGGGAGTGTCCCTCACAGAAAAATTTGAAACCATGTTTTGGGGGAAAATAGTGATGAAGGGTCGTACAGCCAGAGAACGAGGAGAGCATTTAGGAGAAACATCTTTATGCGGAGTTGTTGGGAGCATAGAATGCTTTGCTACAGGCAGCAGTTGAGGCAGAGATTATTGCATTTTTTTTTTAAAAAAAGGAAATACTTGAAGCAGAAGACACAGGAGTACGAGGAGAGTGCGGGGCAGAGAGGCTAGTTTCAAATTACTCTAGCAAAGTGCTGGCACAGGCACGATGGCCCAAATGGTATTCCTTCTGTGGTGTAAACTGCTCCGACTGAATGACAAGCTGAGGGAATGCACAAGGAAAACGGCAGTGCTGGGACCCTCGCCCTGTGAAACATTCTGCCCTGCAATCATTTCTGAGAGTTCACGGGTCTATAAATGTCCACACTTCATCAGAACACTGAGCAGTAAATTTAGAAGCAAGGAAGTTATGAACCACCTGTATAAAACACTGGTTCGACCTCAACTGGTGTATTATGTCCAATTCTGAGCACCGCACTTCAGAGAGGGTGCAGAAAAAATTTACGTGAATGATTCCAGGGGTGAGGAACTTCAGTTACACGGATAGATTGGAGAGGTTGGGGTTCTTCTCCTCGGAGCAGATGAGGTTAGCATAGGCAGTCCCTCGGAATCGAGGAAGACTTGCTTCCACTCCCAAAGTGAGTCCTTTGGTGGCTGAACAGTCCAATGCGAGAGCCACAGACCCTGTCACAGGTGGGACAGACATTCGTCAGGGGAAAGGGGGAGGGGGAACTGATTTGCCGCACGCTCCTTCCGCTGCCTGCACCTGACCTCTTCACGCTCGCTGCGTTGAGATTCGAAGAGCTCAACGCCCTCCTGGATGCACTTTCTCCACCTAGGGCAGTCTTCGGCCAGGGACTCCCAGGTGTCAGTGGTAATGTCGTACTTACCAGGGAGGCTTTGAGGGTGTCTTTGTAACATTTCCGCTGCCCACCTTTGGCTCGTTTGCCATAAAGGAGCTCCGCATAGAGCAATTGCTTAGGGAGCCTTATGTCTGGCATGATGAAGTTAAGGGGAGATTTAATAGGTGTTCAAAATCATGAGGGGTTGGGACAGAGTAGAGAGAGAGAGAGAGAGAGAGAGAGAGAGAGAGAGAAATAGAAACTGTTCCCATTGGCAGAAGGGTCGAGAACCAGAGGGCACAGATTTAAGGTGATTGGAAGAACCAAAGGTGATACAAGGAGAAACTTTTTTGCGCAGCGAGTGGTTAGGATCTGGAATGCGCTGCCTGAGAGGGTAGTGGAGGCAGACTCAATCGTGGCTTTCAAAAGGGAGTTGGATAAGTACCTGAAGGAAATATACTTGGGAGGGTTACGGGGAAAGGGCGGGGGAGTGGGACTAGCTGAGGTGGTCTTGGAGAGCCGGCACGGGCTCGACGGGCTGAATGGCCTCCTACTGCACTGTAACCGTTCTATAATTCAAGAGAATCACTTTGCAGCTAGTAGCTCCACCCAATGTTATCTTATTCTGAAAGACTGCAGTTTGCAGTATATACAGCTGGGTGCACACAGAACACTGTGTCCAGGGAAAGGCCGTGACTAATGCTGCACTCACTTGCAAATGCCTCAGGCTCGATTCCTGGTCTGTACTTGAGGAAATTATTGAGGGGGGGGGCTACGAATGGTTTCAATGACCCCTGGTCTGGGCAAGGAGGGCAGAGAACATAAAATCAACCACGGATGTTGCAACTGAACATTACTTGACGGGCCAGACTTCAGGAAAGAAACGGTGATGGTTGTGATGCACACCACAGTGGAATAGCAGACTTTTCCTGCCGAGGATGAAGACTGACCAATTTGATGTGGTACCAGGAACTCTTTCTTCCTCTTCAACAACCCCCCCCCCACCCCCCCATTTACCCAGGACAGAAGGCAAGTTTTTTTTTAATAAAGTGTGGATAAAACCTCCTAGCAGTTGTAAATTAAGTTTTTCTCTTCAAGATACTTGTCCAATTTGGCCATGAAGAGATCTAAACTACTTCCCACACAGCTGGAGTTAGCAAGCTGTTCCAAAAACCCATCACCCTCTCAAGTGTCCTGCAAGACTGAGGGGATTAAAGTCTCCTCTCCCTGCTAGCTCTGGAGAGAGTTGGGAACCACATTAATTTAAGCCAGTCTCAATCCATTTCCTACTGGATTTCAGCCCACACCACAAGTCTCCCCAGAATTCAGCACGAGATGGCCGACTCGCAGAGAAAGGCTTGCGCGAGAGGGGAACGTAATCACACAGCTGGAGTTGGGACTGCTGCATTGCAGGTTTTCGTTTATTCGTTCACAGGATGTGGGCATCACTGGTAAGGCCGGCATTTATTGCCTATCCCCAAATGCCCTTGAGAAGGTGGTGGTGAGCTGCCGTCTTGAACCGCTGCAGTCCGTGTGGTGAAGGTGCTCTCAGTGCTGTTAGGGAGGGAGTTCCAGGATTTTGAACCGTCAGGATGGTGTGCGACTTGGAGGGGAACGTGGAGGTGATGGTGTTCCCATGCGTCTGCTGCCTTTGTTCATCTACGCGGTCGAGGTCGTGGGTTTGGGAGGTTAGGGATAATCATCAGCATAGGCAGTCCCTCGGAATCGAGGAAGACTTGCTTCCACTCTAAAAAATGTGTACACAGTCCAATACGGGAATTAGTCTCTGTCACAGGTGGGACAGACAGTCGTTCAGGGAAAGGGAGGGTGGGACAGGTTTGCCGCACGCTCTTTCCGCTGCCTGTGCTTGGTTTCTGCATGCTCTCGGCGACGGGACTCGAGGTGCTCAGCGCCCTCCCGGATGCACCCCCTCCACTTAGGGCGGTCTTTGGCCAGGGACTCCCAGGTGTCGGTGGGGATGTTGCAGTTTATCAGGGAGGCTTTGAGGGTTAAGGATAAGCCGCAGCAATGGGAGCTTTAGTCTGCATTGAACCCACGGCAGCTTCTGACCTGGGAGTGCTCAACACCATCTGGACAAGCAGCACAGTTGACCCGGTTGGATTGGCTCGAGCCGAGGGGGAGCTCCCCTGGACTGTGGCAACCACTTCCAATCTCTCAGCACTCTGGCGAGCAATTAATCTTTTGAACATTAACAGACTTAATCTAAAGCAGCAGCTGTGTGTGTGTGCGTGTGTCTGTGGGTGTGTACGGTTCTCTCCAAGTACAGCGTGATTAAAGTTGAAAGGGAGAGAGGGGGCGGGGGAACGCGGCAAATCAGATAATGAGTGTTATCAGAGGATTTTAAGTGCATGTAAATAACCGGACTGCGTTCAGAGTCACTTCTGGGCCATCCTGCAGCACTTTAAAGTCTTGACTGCGTCGGCTAATCTGAATTACGGAGGCATCACGCTGATCAAGTGGTGTTGACACTTTGGCACGCCTCATTGGACTGGACCTTCAGGGGGGGGGGGGCGGGGGGAAAGAGGGCCAAAGCCACTGCCATGGTTACAGAAACCCGCTGGCACACCCAGGGCTCATGTTGCATTTACATTACAATGCTGCCACTGGTGCCCAGCCCCGACGGTGCAAACGAGGCAGTAGAGCTGGAGCAATATGAAATCCCAACGGCTGCTACTGTCTGGCCATCGCCCGCCATTTTATTGCATTTATTTTAAACGGCCAACCTGAGCAGGGTGGGGGCGGGGGGGGTTCTCTTCCATGAAAGCCAGAGACGCCTTTCCAACCCATCCCAGGGACACATGCAGCCATGAAAGGAAGTCACAACTCATGACCTTCAACACACAGGACAGGAGGCGGCCATTCAGCCCCTCAAGTCTGTTCCGCCATTCAATGAGAGCATGGCTGACCTGTGACCTAACCCCATATTCCAAACCACTCAGATTTAAAATGAACAACTGCGGAAGCGAGTTCCAAACTTCTACCACCCTTTGTATGTGGAAGTGTTTCCTAATTTCACTCCTGAAAGGTCTGGCTCTAATGTTTAGACTATGCCCCCTAGTCCTAGACTCCCCAACCAGCGGGAATAGTTTCTCTCTATCTACCCTGTCTGTTCCCCTTAATATCATGAAAACTTTGTTCAAATCACCCCTTAACTTTCTAAATTCTAGGGAATATAACCCTAATTTCAAATACTCCTTGTAACTTAACCCTGGAGTCCGGGTATCATTCTGGTAAACCTACGCTTAAAACCTTAAATCCAATCGCCCCTTAAACTTATGAATAATGTAAACCAATTCAGACCACCCAAGTTGGACACGTTACATAATGCGCTGTGTGCGTTCCGACCTTCAAAGCCAAAATTTTTCAGACATTAATGAGGATCCCAATGGCCCTAAATTCTGTCTTCTAAACAGCTAGAGGAGCCAAATCTGGATTTGAATATCCCTTTAAGCAAACAAAGGCTGGAACATAGAGGCAACACCCTCTCCATTTCTGAAACTTTGGTGGGTGTCGAGCAACAGGATGTAACATCATCAGGCTCGTATTTAAATATTGTGCCTTTCAATCACCCAGCATTGCCCACAAAGATCGCTCAGTAAAACAAGACAGGAAATGCCTAACTTACGGAAAAATCGTATTTTTGAACATGTCAGTGCACAATCCCCCAGCTCCTGAATTTCTGATGCTGTAGATGGCCACAGGAAATGGTGCTGGAGGGCTTCCCAGGATACACCTGGAGACCCCCTCAGTTGGTGTTTAGTTTAATTCTCACAGACACATGGTTATACTTGGGTTACGGAGATGATGCCAGAACACTAAGCAACGTAACCGACATTTTAGAAACTGCCATGCCACCTGCATTCTTTCAGCTGGGGTGCAGTACTGGTGGGTACAGATCTGTCACTGTATAATGCTGGGGTACAGTACTCGTGGGTACAGGTCTGTCACTGTACAACACTGGGGTACAGTACTGGTGGGTACAGGTCTGTCACTGTATAACACGGATACAGTACTGGTGGGTACAGGTCTGTCACTGTACAACACTGGGGTACAGTACTGGTGGGTACAGGTCTGTCACTGTATAACACGGATACAGTACTGGTGGGTACAGGTCTGTCACTGTATAACACTGGGGTACAGTACTGGTGGGTACAGGTCTGTCACTGTATAACACTGGGGTACAGTACTGGTGGGTACAGGTCACTGCATAACATGGGTACAGTACTGGTGGATACAAGTCTGTCACTGTATAACACTGGGGTACAGTACTGGGAGATACAGGTCTGAGCAGCTCCCGGCCTGCGAGCACCAGTGGAGCAGGCCGGGGAGCGGAAGGAGCAGTGCGGCGACATACCACACCACTCCAGGGAGCAGCACGTGCTGGAGCAGGAGAGCAACGGCAGTGAAAAGGGACATCACCAAGGTCCAGGTCGGTGGCTGGAGCGTGGGCAGGTACAGCAGGAGCGGCGAGGTCGGGGCGAAGGAGCGGTGAGAGATTGTAGGGGGACGTGATCGGGGCCCAGGGGAGGCGCGAGTTCAGGGCCCAGGGGAGGCGCGAGTTCAGGGCCCAGAAGAGGCGAGGGCCCAGGGGCAGCACGGACCCAGCCCACACTGCGATATGTATGCGCACTAGGTCCGTGCAGCAGAGCAGGTCTCCAGTCATCTTAGTTAATCCTTGCTATTGGACCAAGACCTAACTCCGTCAAGCCCGTGTGGTGGCTGGTGTGCAACGGTCTCCACACGTTAAAAAATCCACGCACAGGCATCTTCCACCCTTCAAGATTTAGTTCGGACCTGAACTTTTAGGTCCATCATTGAAACACCCGTGAACTTTTTGACGTGGAAGCAAGTCATCCTCGGTTCGAGGGACTGCCTATGATGACAGTACTGGTGGGCACAGGTCTGGCACAGTATAACACTGAGGTACAGTACTGGTGGGTACAGGTCTGTCACTGTATAACCCTGGGGTACAGTACTGGTGGGTACAGGTCTGTCACAGTAAAACACTGGGGTACAGTACTGGTGGGCACAGGTCTGTCACTGTATAACACAGGGGTACAGTACTGGTGGACACAGGTCTGTCACTGTATAACACTGGGGTACAGTACTGGTGGACACAGGTCTGTCACTGTATAACACTGGGTTACAGTACTGGTGGGCATGGGTCTGTTACTGTATAACACTGGGGTACAGTACTGGTGGGTACAGGTCTGTCACTGTATAACACTGGGGTACAGTACTGGTGGGCACAGGTCTGTCACTGTATAACACTGGGGTACAGTACTGGTGGGCACAGGTCTGTCACTGTATAACACTGGGGTACAGTACTGGTGGGCACAGGTCTGTCACTGTATAACACTGGGGTACAGTACTGGTGGGCACAGGTCTGTCACTGTATAACACTGGGGTACAGTACTGGTGGGTACAGGTCTGTCACTGTATAACACTGGGTTACAGTACTGGTGGGCACGGGTCTGTTACTGTATAACACTGGGGTACAGTACTGGTGGGTACAGGTCTGTCACTGTATAACACTGGGGTACAGTACTGGTGGGCACAGGTCTGTCACTGTATAACACTGGGGTACAGTACTGGTAGGCACAAGTCTGTCACTGGGATGGGATCAATTTAAGGGAATGAATTAAAGGCTTCACACAAGGAGCATATCCCAAAATGTTAACGTGAGCTAGCTTCGATTAGACCTTTCCTGGTGCAGACACTTAAATTGGTAAACTTTGGAGAGAGGCCAAGGTCCACAGTGGTCGACATGAACAAGGTCGAGGGGAACAAAATGGAGAACCTCGATAAGCAAGAGGCAATGCCAAGCTTGGGTTGGGAAAGCCTGTAGCTGCTCAAAGGAAGGAGACTACGGGAGGTGAAGAGCTCGATCATTTCAAGGCCCAGGAAAAGAATGAGCTAGACGGTGGGCTGTGCCAGTGAGGATGCTATCTGCGAACAGACATAACCCCAAGCTAAAGCCATACAGCTTATCTGCAGAGAGCACTGGTCAGCTTCCTGCTGCTTATCTCATTTGGAACGTCCTGCACGTTAGGTGTGTTGGCTTGCACTGGGAGGTATCCTCAGCCCTCAGACAGATCTATACCTCTCCAGGGCCCAGCAATGAGCCAAGCCATCTGCTCAATCACAACAGCGCCCTGGAGTAGTGTGACCCAGCCTGGCTCGGGTCTCGATTGCCCAGTATGCCATGAAGCATTGACTTGGTTCTAGTTCCCCACCATTAGGCGCGTCACCACGGATCGAGCTCGACCTCCACAAAGTGCTTTCCTCTCTCCCAGAAGAGAAGTCTCGCTGTTAAATAATACAACAACCGATATGCCAGTGATAACGACGCAATACCGTATATTCAAGTATATTCCAGGAGGAGATGGATAGAGTTTTGGAATCTCGGGGAATCAAGAGATATGGGGATCGGGCAGGAAAATGGAGTTGAGGTCGATGATCAGCCATGATCTTCCTGAATGGCGGAGCAGGTTCCAGGGGCCGTATGGCCTGTTCCTGCTCCTAATTCTTGTTTTTATGATAAACACCAACACAGACACAGCACACGGACACACTAACCTTGCCCTTGGAGGTGCTGCATTCAGCTAGAAGGGTCCTGCAATTCTTGTGTACGTTCACTGCACAGTCTGTAAAGAAACACACATACTTCAACAGAACTGATCCCACCGTAATCAGCTGGCGCATTGCTGGCCATCTGCAACAACCACCTCAAGTGGCCCTTACAGCCATTTAGTCCCTTAAAGAGTAAAACATCAATGAATGTAAACCATTTGCCACAAAGCAACTCAACTGCAATGTTCACTCTTACCCCCTTCTCCCCCCACGAGTGAAGTCTAGACAGCGAGTGTCAGCAGCCTACTGGAAAGTGGGGTTGGGGGTGAACGGGACTTGGTGCGCGTTAGGATATAGGCAGCAGCGTTTTGGATGAACTCAAAGTTTGTGGAGTAAAATCAAAGTGCGAGAAATACTCAGCAGGTCAGGCAGCAACTGTGGAGAGAGAAACCTTTCAGGTCAATGAACTTTCATCATAAATGGAAAAGTTAGAGATATAACAAGGTTTTAAGCAAGTGCAGAGGCAGGGAAAAGGGGAGGATAGAACAAAAAGGGAAGGTTTGTGATAGGATGGAAGGCAGGAAAGATCAAAATGACAAAAGGATATGATTGAACGAGGCAAAAGGAGATGACGATGGGACCAATAAAGAAGCAAAAAGATGGGTCTTGCGGAGGTGTAAATGGGAATGGCAGAATCAACAGTTACTGTCCGGAAAAAAAATGGGAGCAGAGGTTGTTGAGCCCAGAAGGTTGTAAAAAAAAAAATGAGGTGCTGTTCCTTGAGCTTAGGCCGAGCTTTGTTGGAACAGTGTAGGAGGCTGGGGACGGAGAGATCAGAGTGGGAGTGGGGCGGAGAATTAGCAACAGGCAACCGGAAGCTCGGGGTCACACGTGCGGACTGAACGGAGGTGCTCCGCAAAGCGGTCACCCAACCTGCGTTTTGGTCTCCCCAATGAAGAGGAGAAAGAAAGGCTTGGATTTATATAGCGCCTTTCACAGCCACCGGATGTCTCAAGGCGCTTTATAACCATATGGCGAGCATGAATACAGTATACTAAATTGTAAGAAGCACGTAGTCAGGTGCCCACTTAGCCAATTGGCGCTCTGTCAATGCACTGCATTGTCCGCCAGGAGCGACTGTGGAGCAGTGAGCAGCAGCAGGGATCTAGGTTACATAGAAAATAGGTGCAGGAGTAGGCTATTCGGCTCTTTGAGCCTGCACCACCATTCAATATGATCACGGCTGATGATGCACTTCAGTACCCCATTCCTGCTTTCTCTCCATATCCCTTTAGCAGTAAGGACAACATCTAACTCCCTTTTGAATATATTTAGTGAATTGGCCTCAACAACTTTCTGTGGTATAGAATTCCACAGGTTCACAATTCTCTCAGTGAAGAAGTTTCTCCTCATTTCAGTCCAAAATGGCTTACTCCTTATCCTTAGACGGTGACCCCTGTGACATCCCCAACATCGGGAACATTCTTCCTGCATCTAACCTGTCCAATCCCGTCAGAATTTTATATGTTTCTATGAGATCCTCTCTCATTCTTCTAAGTTCCAGTGAATACAAGCCTAGTCGATCCAGTCTTTCTTCATGTCAGTCCTGCCATCCCAGGAATCAATCTGGTGAACCTTCGCTGCACTCCCTCAATAGCAAGAATGTTCTTCCTCAGATTAGAAGACCAAAACTATACGCAATATTCAAGGTGTGGCCTCACTAATGCCCTGTACAACTGCAGTAAGACCTCC
Organism: Pristiophorus japonicus; assembly: GCF_044704955.1. NCBI lineage: Eukaryota > Metazoa > Chordata > Chondrichthyes > Pristiophoridae > Pristiophorus > Pristiophorus japonicus. Next base: position 314,453 of record NW_027254369.1, read on the forward strand.
CTGCTCCTATACTCAAATACTCTCGCTATGAAGGCCGACATGCCATGCGCCTTCTTCACCGCCTGCTGTACCTGCATGCCAACTTTCAATGACTGATGTACCATGACACCCAGGTCTCATTGAACCGCACCTTTTACTGGGAGAAATTTAGAGCTCGGCGGAGGAGGACAAAGGGTTTGATTAGGGCAGGGGAAATGGAGTACGAGAAGAAGCTTGCAGGGAACATCAAGACGGATTGCAAAAGTTTCTATAGATATGTAAAGAGAAAAAGGTTAGTAAAGACAAACGTAGGTCCCCTGCAGTCAGAATCAGGGGAAGTCATAATGGGAAACAAAGAAATGGCGGACCAATTGAACAAGTACTTTGATTCGGTATTCACTAAGGAGGACACAAACAACCTTCCAGATATAAAAGGGGTCAGAGGGTCTAGTAAGGAGGAGGAACTGAGGGAAATCCTTGTTAGTCAGGAAATTGTGTTGGGGAAATTGATGGGATTGAAGGCCGATAAATCCCCAGGGCCGGATGGACTGTATCCCAGAGTACTTAAGGAGGTGGCCTTGGAAATAGCAGATGCATTGACAGTCATTTTCCAACATTCCATTGACTCTGGATCAGTTCCTATCGAGTGGAGGGTAGCCAATGTAACCCCACTTTTTAAAAAAAGGAGGGAGAGAAAACAGGGAATTATAGACCGGTCAGCCTAACATCAGTAATGGGTAAAATGATGGAATCAATTATTAAGGATGTCATAGCAGCGCATTTGGAAAGAGGTGACACGATAGGTCCAAGTCAGCATGGATTTGTGAAAGGGAGATCATGCTCGACAAATCTTCTGGAATTTTTTGAGGATGTTTCCAGTAGAGTGGACAAGGGAGAACCAGTTGATGTGGTATATTTGGACTTTCAGAAGGCTTTCGACAAGGTCCCACACAAGAGATTAATGTGCAAAGTTAAAGCACATGGGATTGGGGGTAGAGTGCTGACATGGATTGAGAACTGGTTGGCAGACAGGAAGCAAAGAGTAGGAGTAAATGGGGACTTTTCAGAATGGCAGGCAGTGACTAGTGGGGTACCGCAAGGTTCTGTGCTGGGGCCCCAGCTGTTTACACTGTACATTAATGATTTAGGCGAGGGGATTAAATGTAGTATCTCCAAATTTGCGGATGACACTAAGTTGGGTGGCAGTGTGAGCTGCGAGGAGGATGCTATGAGGCTGCAGAGAGACTTGGATAGGTTAGGTGAGTGGGCAAATGCATGGCAGATGAAGTATAATGTGGATAAATGTGAGGTTATCCACTTGGGTGGTAAAAACAGAAAGACAGACTATTATCTGAATGGTGACAGATTAGGAAAAGGGGAGGTGCAACGAGACCTGGGTGTCATGGTACATCAATCATTGAAGGTTGGCATGCAGGTACAGCAGGCGGTTAAGAAAGCAAATGGCATGTTGGCCTTCATAACGAGGGGATTAGAGTACGGGGCAGGGATGTGTTACTACAGTTGTATAGGGCCTTGGTGAGGCCACACCTGGAGTATTGTGTACAGTTTTGGTCTCCTAACCTGAGGAAGGACATTCTTGCTATTGAGTGCAGCGAAGGTTCATCAGACTGATTCCCGGGATGGCGGGATTGACCTATCAAGAAAGACTGGATCAACTCGGCTTGTATTCACTGGAGTCCAGAAGAATGAGAGGGGATCTCATAGAAACGTTTAAAATTCTGATGGGTTGACAGGTGAGATGCAGGAAGAATGTTCCCAATGTTGGGGAAGTCCAGAACCAGGGGTCACAGTCTAAGGGGTAAGCTATTTAGGACCGAGATGAGGAGAAACTTCTTCACCCAGAGAGTGGTGAACCTGTGGAATTCTCTACCACAGAAAGTTGTTGCGGCCAATTCACTAAATATATTCAAAAAGGAGTTAGATGAAGTCCTTACTACTAGGGGGATCAAGGGGTATGGCGAGAAAGCAGGAATGGGGTACTGAAGTTGCATGTTCAGCCATGAACTCATTGAATGGCGGTGCAGGCTAGAAGGGCCGAATGGCCTACTCCTGCACCTATTTTCTATGTTTACTAATCTGTCACCATGCAGATAATAATCTGCCTTCCTGTTTTTACCAAAGTGGATAACCTCACATTTATCTACATTATACTGCATCTGCCATGCATTTGCCCATTCACTTAATCTGTCCAAGTCACCCTGCAGCCTCTTAGCGTCCTCCTCACAGATCACACCGCCACCCAGCTTAGTGTCATCTGCAAACTTGGGAGATATTACACTCAATTCCTTCATCTAAACCATTAATGTATATTGTAAATAGCTCGAGTTTTCTCCTCCCCAATTCCAGGGGCACAGACAAGTACAACAGTGATTGCACTCCAAAAGTACTTCATTGGCTGTGCAGGGCTTTAAGACGTCCGGTGGTCATGAAAGGTGCTATATAAATGTAAGTGTCTCTTTTCTTTCTTGTCCTACCAGCCTGAGATAAAATCTGGCAGCTTTGAGCTGTCGGGCTGATACCTGCTCTCCACACCCCCCCCACTCCCACCCCATACAGTGACAGACCTGTACCGACCAGTACTGCACCCCAGTGTTATGCATTGCACCACAAAGCCACCAAGTAGATGAATTTTAAAGATGGAAAATTCAAAGCTTTACACCAGCAACAAAACAACAATGCTCCATTCGCGCACAGCTGGATTCTCCGAGCAAATGGCCACCGGCAGCGATAGGCACGTGCATCTCTGTTTTATCAGCTGATCCGCATACTACACAGTTATGGGCAGAGAGGAGATGGGAGCGAACACAAGCGAGCAGCTGGCGTTTGATTCACCTACCAAATCTAATTACAAACTCCCAACAGATCCCATTGACACAACAAAGATCAAAGGACACCCAGAATTAAAGCTTTAAGAAGCACGGATGGTGCATAGTTCGAGCGAATATTGCGTCACATGAATGCTAAAGGCATGGAAACATCTCTCTGGCTGTTGTTGATAGTATTTCTAGATTAAGGAATCTCACTTGTCTGAGCCACTTTGCCCTGTTCAGCTCGCCTCTCGCTATGCTACCAAGGGGATTCACTTGGGCCCAACTGATGGCTTCCAACCTTGGACTTCATCTCGAACTCTTGGCCCAGAATGTGTCACCACCAGAGTACCTGCTCACCAGCTTTTACATTGTAAATACCGCAGCGCGCACGAGCAAAGATTTGAATGGGCCATGCATTCGGGCAGGCACTGAGGTAGTGCAGCTCACGGGGCCACTGGTCACCACCTTTCCAGTCAGGAGAAACCAGGCAAAATGCCTGGGCCTGAAAGCGGTGGTAAACGTGGAGGTTCGCCTCCGTAATACAAGCGACAGAGTGATCATAAGAACATCAGAAAAAGGAGGAGTAGGCCATACGGCCCCTCGAGCCTGCTCCGCCATTCAATAAGATCATGGCTGATCTGATCATGGACTCAGCTCCACTTCCCTTCCCGCTCCCCATAACCCTTGACTCCCCAAAAATCTGTCTATCTCCGCCTTAAATATATTCAATGACCCAGCCTCCACAGCTCTCTGGGGCAGAGAATTCCATAGATTTACAACCCTCAGAAGAAATTTCTCCTCATCTCAGTTTTAAATGGGCGGCCCCTTATTCGGAGACCATGTCCCCTAGTTTTAGTTTCCAGTGTGGAAATATCCTCTCCGCATCCACCTTGTCGAGCCCCAATAGCATTGTCGTAGAATACATGCTTTACAGCATGTACTGAGTTCTGCGGACAATATCAAAAAACAGAAAGACTGCTGTAATTTTTGCAATAACACCAATAGTCAGCTTAGCCCAGTCGCACAAGGTTAGAGATTTAAGCCCCACTCCAGCATGAAATCTAGGCCGACACCTCAGTGCAGTACAGAGGGAGTGCTGCACTGTCAGAGGTTCTGCCTTTCGGATAAGACGCCAAACCGAGGTACCAGTCTGCCCATTCAGCTCTACGCAAAACACCTCATGGCACATTTCAAAGAGGAGCAAGGAGATCTCCCAGTGCCTCACAACCACAAACTCGTCATTTATCTCATTTGTCGGGACTTGCTGAGTGCAAATTGGCCGTTGCCCACCAAACAGTGAATGCTCTTCAAAAGTAATTCATAGAGTGTAAAGGGCCTAGGAAGGATGCGATCTATGAACACACGTAATCTTAGCAAAATTTAAAAAAAAACTCAACAGTGCACTTTGAGCCTGTATAAAGCCGCTCGCCACCGATCTTTCATTTAAATGGTTTATTGCTGATAAATTGTGGTCCAAAGGCAGCCTTAATGAATCTTCGAACTGAAAGTACCAAGAGTCGCCAAGAGCCAAACACAATAATGCCGAAGAAGTAAATATTTAGTTAAATCACTGGCTGCTGTCAGCTCCGTCTCTTCATGGAAAGGTAATCCCAGCTCACTCTTAGCAGTGCCTCGATAATGATTATTCTGCCAGAGTACTGACCGTTTGCAAACGGTGGTGAGTGCGGGCATGGTACCACTGAACTTCGAACGGAGGATACATGGCACTCCTGTTAGAAGTAGGCAGCCGGGGCAGATTTTAGGCATTATTTAAGATGTATTTTGAATGGCAAATATAATAATCTAACACTACATGAACAAACGATAAATCATGACTTTATTCGAGCCTGAAAAAGAGTGCAGATTTAATAACATTCAAAAGAGAATTGGATAAATACTTGAAAGGGGGAAAAAAAGAGACATGGGGAAAGAGCGGGCGTGTGGTGTGGGATTAACTAGCTAGCTCTACCAAAGAGCTAGCACAGGCACGATGGGCCGAATGGTCCCCTTCTGTGCTGTATCATTCTTGGATTCTGTGTGAGCATTTCTAACTCTTTCTCCTAGAGTTGGGATGCGGTTAGTCTGTAAGCTTCAGGGATTACTAATGGGATGAGGGAGAGAACATGGATGAGGGTGAGGGGTGCTCCACCTGCCCCTTCATAGGTCAGTTTGGCTCAGTTGATAGCATTCGCCACACTGAGTCAGAAGGTTGTGGGTTCAAGTCCCACTCCAGTACGGAGGGCGATGCTACATGGTCAAAAAAAGAAAAAGAAAAACTTGGATTTATAAAGTGCCTTCCACAACCACCGGATGTCTCAAAGCGCTTTACAGCCAATGAAGTACTTTTGGAGTGTAGTCACTGCTGTAGTGTGGGAAAGAGCACAAAAACACAGAACGTCCATCAGAAAAGACGTCTGACACAAAGAATGTTGCACGTGATTATTTAAAATGCAGTACGTATGTTATTGCTACACACACCCCACCAACGCGGCAGAGTGGTGACGTGCGGCCAGCTGACTGGCCCCTACAGTCACAGACCTGCATCATTTCTGAAGCAGAATGTGACGGATATTATGCTTCAATACTTGAGATGTGGGCATCGCTGGCAAGGCCAGCATTTATTGCCCTACCTTAGTGACTTGACAGACTGCTTTAGAGGGCAGTTAGGAGTCAACCACATTGGCGTGGAACGAGTCACATATAGGCTCAGACTGGGAAACCACAGCTGGTTTCCTTTGCTAAAGTGAACCAGGTGGGTTTTTGATGACAATCCGACAGCTTCAGGGTCATTTTTACCAACACCAGTATTTTATTTGCAGAATTTAAAAAAAAAACTCAATTTGCTACAATGGGATTTGAACTCGCGTTCTATGGATTATGAACCCAGGTCTCTAGATTGCAAGTCCAGTATCATAACCATTACACTACCGTATCTTCCTTGGATGCAGAATGTTTCCCCCCCCTGCCAACCACTGACTTGTACCCATGCTGCCCCCTAGTTTTTTTTTAATCCATTCACGGGATGTCAAGGCCGGCATTTATTGCCCATCACTAATTGCCCTCGAGATGGTGGTGGTGAGCCGCCTTCTTGAACCGCTGCAGTCCGTGTGGTGAAGGTGCTCCCACAGTGCTGTTAGGGAGGGAGTTCCAAGATTTTGACCCAGCAACGCTGAAGGAACGGCTGATATATTTCCAAGTCAGCATGGTGTGTGACTGGGAGGGGAACGTGGAGGTGGTGGTGTTCCCATGCGCCTGCTGCCCTTGTCCTTCTAGGCGGTAGAGGTCGCGGGTTTGGGAGGTGCTGTCGAAGAAGCCTTGGCGAGTTGCTGCAGTGCGTCTTGTAGATGGTACACACTGCAGCCACGGTGCGCCGGTGGTGGAGGGAGTGAGTGTTTAAGGTGGTGGATGGGGTGCCGATCAAGTGGGCTGTTTTGTCCTGGATGGTGTCGAGCTTCTTGACTCTTGCCGAGTTACTGGACTTAGCCACGTTGCTGGCAATGCCAAGTTGCAGACTCCAAGTGCCAGAGGGGGTGCTTCGGAGTGGTTTACCAGCTCATGGAGTCCCAATAAAACCGAAACAACTTCCGTGGACCTGATGGAGAAGTCTGCTCCGAAAGCTCTGCAAATGGCTTTTGCTTTTTAGCTTCGGGGGACAGAGTAAACTATGGAGGTCGAACTATCCCAGCATCCATACCAGTAGTGAAAGCAATCAATTAAAAGTACATGGCTCATGATTGAAAGACTGGCCCCTGGGATCTTTCCCGGATTAACAGCTCTGGTGTTGACCAACTTAGAAAATGAGCCAATGCTACATCACCATGCCACGCGTTAAGCCCACCACTGCAGACTGTTTGCCAGGATCTAGATCCACCGTGTCACATCCACACCCTGACTCCTTCCCTCACCAATACTCAATCGCCTGGTAAGATATCTCACCGTGTTAAAATGTGGTAGACAAGAGGAAGAGGGTAAAGAAAGACTTATATTTATATAGCACCTTTCATGACCACTGGGCGTCCCAAAGCCAATTAAGTACTTTGAGTGTAGTTACTGTCGCAATGTGGGAAACATGGCAGCCAATTTGCACACAGCAAGCTCCCACACACAGCAATTTGATAATGACCAGATAATGTTTTTGTCGTGTTGATTGCGGGATAAATATTGCCCCAGGACACCGGGGATAACGCCCCTGCTCTTCTTTGAAAAGTGCCGTGGGATCTTTCAACAGGGCGGACTCAGTTTAACGCCTCATCCAAAAGACGGCACCTCTGACAGTGCAGCACTCCCTTACTCTGCACTGGGAGAATCAGCCTAGATTTATGTGCTCAAGTTCCTGGAGTGGGAGATTTAAGCTGTTTTTCTAACTCAGCAAACTGTACTAAAATGAAGTAACAGAGTACAGATGGAGTTTGAAATCCCCAGGGGAGTGGGGTCGAAAGCAGTAGATTCTGTCTTGGTCTAACTCGCACACCAAACAGAACAGACTGTTCAATACAGGCCACGAAACCCAAAGGGAAAGCACTACATTGCCAGGTCACTCGAGCATAGAGGGGCAGCACGAGTACCGCAGGCCCTATTCAGACCCAACGTGCGCACACAAGTATTTTCCACCAGGGATCAATGGAATAGGAACCGGAGGAAGCCATTTAGTCCCTCGAGCTTGTTGCTCTATTCGATTATGAGGAAAGGTTGAGTAGTTTGGGCTTATACACCTTGGAGTTGAGAAGAATGAGAGGTGATCTTATTTGAAACATAAGATAATGAGGGGGCTCAACAAGGTGGATGTAGAGAGGATATGTCCACTCATAGGGGAAACTAAAACTAGGGGGCATAGTCTCAGAATAAGGGGTTGCCCATTTAAAACAGAGATGAGGAAGAATTTCTTCTGAGGGTTGTAAATCTGTGGAATTCTCTGTCCCAGAGAGTTGTGGAGGCTGGGTCACTGAATATATTTAAGGCGAAGACAGACAGATTTTTGAGCGATAAGGGAGTAAAGGGGGTTATGGGGAGCAGGCAGGGAAGTGGAGGTGAGTCCATGATCAGATCAGCCATGATCTTATTGAATGGCGGAGCAGGCTCGAGGGGCCAAATGGCCTACTTATGTTCTTATATTATGAGATCATGGGTGATCTGTATCTCAACACCATTTTAGGAGCGGGAACCCTGCCTTAATTTTCCCCTCTCCTGCGCAACCCCCAGCTGCGATTTGCCAACTGAACACAGGCAGGGGATTAAAACGTTCGATAAATCAGGCAAGTCTTCCCCCGCTCCCCCCATCGTACACAGCAGTCTGACCCTCACTCCCATGAATTGAGGAACAGGTGCGAGGGACTGAATGGCTTCCTCCAGTTCCTATTCCATTGATCCCCAATAGAAAATGCTTGTGCGCACAAGTTGGGTCTGAATAGGGCCTGCGGTACTCGTGCTGCCCTCTGTGCGCGAGTGACCTGGCAATGTAGTGCTTTCCCTTTGGATGGCGTGGCCTGTATTGAACAGTCTGTTTCAGGGGCCATGTGGCCCACTCCTAATTCTTATGTACTCCCCAAATAGAACCAATGAAGGACAAGGTAATATCATAGGTTGTCGTTCAAACGAGGATGACTTGCTTCCACAAGAGTTCGCAGATGTTTCAATGAAGGACCCGATGTTCCAGTCCTGAACTCCAGTTGAGGGGGTGGAAGATGCCTGTGCGTGGATTTATTTAATGTGTGACGACCATTACACACCAGCCACCACACGGGCTAGGTCTTGGTCCAGTGACAAGGGTTAACCAGGATGACTGGAGACCAGCTCTGCTGCACGGGCCTAGTGCGCACACATCGCAGTGTGGGCTGGCCCGTGCTGCCCCTGGGCCCTCGGCTCTTCTGGGCCCCGTGCCCTCATTCGCCGCACCTTCGCCCACGTACCAACTATTGCCAGAGTCTGGGGCTGTACTGCCATAGACCATACAAAGAAACTGCAAAACAACTTAACTACCACTGGCAATCTCTTCTGCGTGCAGAACGGCGGTTGTGTGTTGAGCGCACTTCAAGCAAACTACCAGCAAGTGACCGAGACACCCTTGTTTAAAACTGCTCATGTCCAGACACTGTTTGCTCAGCCTCCCGAGTATGAGAGCGCTTGTTCCTGTGTAAATGAACATTACTCAATAGATTCCGTTGGGCAGTACACAGGCAAATAAAAATGTTCATTAAAAATATGTTTAGCTCCGCACCTAGCAACCAGGGAGTCTCTAGATGGTGGCAATATAAACCCCCGGTAGCATTGGTGGGTTCCACTAAAGTGTACTGGTGTGTGTGTGTGTGCACGTGCGCGCGAGCGAGAGAGAAATGTTCACACTGCGTCCACTGTGCAGGGAGGCTCACGAGCAGTCCAATACTGGATTCAGACCGGCCAAACTTGCGGGTGTTTCTCGAGAGTATTTGAGCTCACATCAATTGGAGTCGATGAATCGAGTGTTTTACATATTAAAACACGGAGCCTCAGACAATGAGGGGCACCCAGCAAATATTGACACATTCGCGAGGATCCCTTGCAATAATCGACCGCGCTGTCAAAGACCCAATACAAACACATTCCTGGGGACATCCTGCAAATACTGACACATTCTGTTGGGCCGAGAGACATCTGCAGATTTTAAATACACTCTTGGGATCCCCCCCAAGGATATTAACACATGCTCAAGGACCCCTCCCCGAACATATCAACACACCATTTGGGATCCCCGGAGGATATTAACACACTCTCAGGCACACCCAGAGGATATTAGCACACTCTCGGGTACTCCTGCAGATGATGAAATACCCCCAGGGACCCTCTAAATATCAACAGGCTCTTTAATTTCCAAACAACGTCAGCCAACCCAACAGAAAACAGCGCTGGCGTTGCAGGAACAACGTGTTAGATATTCAACAAATACAGAAATCGGATGACTCCCCGGGAATCCCCTTTAGGCCCCAGTTAGAAAACATACTGTTCTAGTGTGATTTTTTTCTGCCTTCCAGTATGGGCACTGCACAGGATGTGCTAAATGCATCTAACAATACTGGGCGAGTGCTGCACTGATATTTACTACTGATGGGTCAACAAGGTCAACGCTGGCTCCCCAGCCAGCTCTGGATTGAACCACCTCTGGGTTTGTTTTGCCGTGATTTGCACCAACAACGGACAGCCCAATGCGGTGAACGTCGTCAGTTCTGCACTTGCAGTTCTGCACAAAAAAAAAATCAAGGCTGACACTCCCAGTATGGTATTGAGGGAGTGTCGCACTGTCGGAGGTGCCGTCTTTTGGATGAGACGTTAAACCGAGGCCCCGTCTGCTTTCAGGTGGACGCAAAAGATCACACAGCACTATTTCGAAGAGCAGAGGAGTTCTCCCCAGTGTCCTGGGCCAATATTCATCCTCAACCAACATCGCCATAACAGATTATCTGGCCATCATCACATTGCTGTTTGTGGGAGCTTGCTGTGCGCAAATTAGCTGCTGCGTTTCCTACATTACAACAGTGACTACGCTTCTGGGGCCCAGAACAGGCGAGGGCCCAGGGGCAGCACGGGGCCAGCCCACACTGCGATATGTGTGCGCACTAGGTCCGTACAGCAGAGCAGGTCTCCAGTCGTCTTGGCTAATCCTTGCTACTGGACCAAGACCTAGCTCTGTCAAGAACAGTGTGGTGGCTGGTGTGCAACGGCCACCCCACGTTAAAAAAAATCCACGCACAGGCATCAATGAAGGACCTGGAATTTTAGGTCCTTCATTGAAACACCTGTGAACTTTTTGACGTGGAAGCAAGTCATCCTCGATTCGAGGGACTGCCTATGATGATGACACCTCAAAAAGTACTTCATTGGCTGTAAAGTGCTTTGGGACATCCGGTGGCCGTGAAAGGCGCTATATAAATGCCCGTCTTTCTTTCCTTTTCCCAGCAGAGAGGAGCACTCGAACATTTCTGGGTGCTGAGAGTTGCTGTGAGGCAGCGTGAAACAATGGGCCCCAATTGGTGGCACAGCGCACTAAACTATCAGAGCAGTGGGACTCCTAACACCGGTGCTCTTCACTGGAGTAAGGACGGTGTAGGTGCAGCAGATTGTAGGCTGCATGATATCGAGTCGCCCTGGGTACCTGAATGATCAGTATTCAACAGAAGCACTTGCAGACACCGAGGGCAGGGTCACTGGGAACAATGAATGTGTCTCGCCCGACGTCACTCATACGCTTGACTCCCTTCCACAGAACGGGCAGCTTCCCAAACTACAGCAGACAGAAATTACTACACTATCCCAATGAACACAGGTTTACAACATGTCTTTAACGTAGCACCTTAATAAGCAGGAAAGGAGGCAGCGGCTCCGGTGAGGCACTGCAAGCGAGAACAGCGAATTCTGCACAGACCAAGCTTCAAAGCAAAACTGGAGTGTCGGGACGCTTGCGCTGGTAACTGCTGTTTGATACCAGACTGTTGCTGCTCCCAGTGCCAAAACTGCGAGCTCAAATCAAACATCAATTAACAAAATGACTATTGATTGCCTGTCATTAACATAGCTTTGCATCAACTGCTGCTCCGTCTGACAATCGCTGTGCAGAATGCGATCCTACCCGAGGCGGTCCTATAGGTAATGCCATCGCCCCTTGTGAACAAAGCACTGGATTGCGGTACCGTCTAATTATCTGGCGTTTACACTGAAGGACGCAGGCCCGGTACTGTGCAAGAGCAGGGCAAGTTGGGGGGGAGTACAAGTTCACAGGACAATAAAGGCAGCACCTCAGGTTGATAAGTCTAAAAAAAAAAAGCATTCTAGGCAACATTCACTAAGCATCGCGGCCGCATTGTTCTCTGCCAGTCCCGAGCAGCCCCTTAAAGAGGCCGCAAACCCCCAAAAAAATCAGGGGAACATTGATCTAGGTTTTATCGCAAGCAGTGTAGAATATAAAAGCCAAGAAATAACGGTGAGCCTATATAAAACCAGAAATAAGACCCGAGCACTACATGTAGTATCGTGCGCCGGACTATAGCAAGGGTATTGAGGGCACAGAGCAAATTCACTGATACAGTGAGAGAAAACACAAAGACTTGAAAATGTGGGTCTTTTTTTTTTATATTACCACTTAATCTGCGTGGTTCTATGACAGAAGTGTCTAAAATTATGAAAAGATGGAGACAGGGAAGATAGAAGCAGACTTTCCAGTAGTTGAGGGGTAAACAACTTGTATTTATATAGGGCTTTTAACGCAGTGAAACGTTCCAAGACGCTACACAGGACTGTTATAAGACAAGAATTTTTTTTCTGACACCGAGCCAGATAAGAAGAAATTAGGCCACAAGCTTGGTCAAAGAGGTAGGTTTTAAGGAACGTCTTGAAGGAGGAAAGAGGCGCGGAGAGGTTTAGGGAGGGAATTCCAGAGCTTGGGGCCCAGGCAGCTGAAGGCACGGCCGCTGAGCGATTATAATCAGGGATGCTCAAGGCAGATTTTGAGGAGCGCAGATAACTTCGGGCGGGTTAAAGAATAAGTGGCTACAAACACGATTAAAGGCAAGAGATTTAGAACGGAGGGCAAGAGAAACTGCCACACAGAGTTGTGAGCCACGTGTCGCGCTGCAGTCTGGAGGTCCCGCGCAGGAAGCTCACCTGCTTTTATAAAGAAACCGCGCACACACATTTGAATGGAAATGAGGGGAAACATTGGTTGTAGTTAAGGCAGAAACTATCGGGATTCGGTTAGAGAGGTGGATAAAGGGATTGAAGGGATATGGGAACAGAGCAGGTAAATGTGCGGAGGACTATTTGCTCGAGCAGTGGGTAAACACCAACAGAGACTGGTTGGGCCGTATGGCCTCTTCCCATGTTCCATCTTTTCTATGTATTTCTATTCTTCAGCTGTACAGATGAGAAGGTCCCGGGTTCGATTCCCTCGTGTGCTGATCTCAGCTGGAGTTGGGGGCTCGGCATTACGGAGCGGGGAGGACAACCGGATTCAGTGGTGCAAAATAATCCAAGCTAGCGACTCTGTCAGCCGTGGCTCAGTGGGCAGCACTCTCGCCTCGGAGTCAGAAGGTTGTGGGTGCAAGTCCCACTCCAGGGACTTGAGCATGTAAATCCAGGCCGACACTCCCAGTGCAGTGCTGAGGGAGCGCCGCACTGTTGGAGGTGCCGTCTTTCAGAGGAGACGTTAAACCGAGGCCCCGTCTGCTCTCTCAGGTGGACGTGAAAGATCCCATGGCACTATTTCGATGAAGAGCAGGGGAGTTTTTGGGACTAATATTTATCCCTCAACCAATATCTGGTCATCACATTGCTGTTTGTGGGAGCTCGCTGTGCGCAAATTCGTTGCTGCGTTTCGCACATTACAACAGTGACTACACTTCAAAAAGTACTTCATTGGCTGTAAAGCGCTTTGGGACGTCCGATGGTTGTGAAAGGCACTATATAAATCCAAGTCTTTCTTATCAATATCCTGCAGGAAAGAGAGTATTGTATGGGCAGGATCGGGTAAGCCCCCCGGTGCTAGACGGAACCCCAGCAGCCAAGAAGAGAGACGTGAAAAGAAACAAAACCAGCAAGATTTTACCTTCAAAGGAAATGGGACATCTTTAAAAAATAAATAAATAAAACTCACCTCCTTCCCAAAACCCTCGACTCATACTGGGGTAGACGTTCAAGGATTGGAAATAAACAAACAAGGAGCGTACAAATGTGAAGCAAGATCTGACAAGGTGCAACAGTTCTTTAAAGACTCCAGCTAAAAGAATAATTTGTCCAAGTGACCTCCTGCCAGCTCCGAGCCCAGACTGAACCGCAACAGGAGAGAATATTTATTCCTGAGCAAGGTTGTAGAAAGGTGACCCCAATAACATTTTCCTTAATAAATGCACGCTCCATTCTGCCCTCAGGCAAGCATTGACATGCAAAGAGCATTCTGCCCAACCTGTGTCACACTGAGCAGTGATCAGTGTGGAGGGGCTGTGCGGGGGGGGGGGGGGGGGGAAGAGGGGGGGTTAAAAAGTTGGAGGAGGGCAGTCGGAAGGTCAAAATCTTTCACTGAAGTCTCAGTCCACAACTTTCAAGCCCATAGGCTTTGAAGGATGCAATGCTGAAACAAATCTGGGTTGTCTGGGTGAAGTGTTTTAGAAATACACGGGAGACAGGGAGCAATTACTAATCTATAGCTGTGCGGACGCTTGCCTTAACTGGTATATTGGGGCTAAAACTAACCAGCTGAACCGATGACTGCAAGGATCTGCCCCAACACTTTTCTTTTGCTGTTAATGTATCCTCTCAAATTGCTCCTTGCACCAGTGAGAGATCTGCACTCGTGTTATACAGTGACAGACCTGTGCCCACCAGTACTGTACCCCAGTGTTATACAGTGACAGACCTTACCCCCCAGTACTGTACCCCAGTGTTAGTGACAGACCTGTACCCACCAGTACTGTACCCCAGTGTTAGTGACAGACCTGTACCCACCAGTACTGTACCCCAGAGTTAGTGACAGACCTGTACCCACCAGTACTGTACCCCAGTGTTAGTGACAGACCTGCACCCACCAGTACTGTACCCGTTATACAGTGACAGACCTGTATCCACCAGTACTGTACCCGTTATAGTGACAGACCTGTACCCACCAGTACTGTACCCCAGTGTTATACACTGACAGACCTGCACCCACCAATACTGTGCCCCAGTGTTAGTGACAGACCTGCACCCACCAGTACTGTAACTGTTATACAGAGTCAGACCTGTACTGTACCCCAGTGATAAAGTAACAGACTTGTACCCACCAGAGTGTGGCAGGGGAGATGGACGCTGGCTACTCTGGCTGGCCCCTGGACTGACTCTCGGAGTGAGTCAGTATTTGCAGGGGTCCCTGAGAATCATCCCCTCAAAGAAAAACAGTGCCATCAAAGAATAATACAAACATGCTCGACAACAAATATAGAAATCCAACAGGTGTAGAGGACCCCCCCCCAACCCCATGCTCCGACATCACATGGACCGCCCCCCGCCCCCCCCAGGGAACCGTATCACAGTGGGAGAAGGGTGAACTGAAAAGCTGATGGAGTGGGGTTGTAAATGAGCCACTTAGCAATTTGTATTTATATAACACCTTTAACATAGTAAAACATCCCAAGCTGCTTCACAGGAATGATTAAACAGAATTGGACACCAAGCCACACAAGGCGAACTTAGGTCAGATGACCAAAAAGCTTGGTCAAAGAGGTAGGTTTTAAGGAGCGTCTTAAAAGGAGAGCAGGAGAGAGGTTTAGGAAGGGAATTTCAGAGTTTAGGACCCAGGCAGCTGAAGGCATGGCCGCCAATGGTGGAGCGATTAAACTCAGGGATGCTCAAGACCAAAAACACCTCCTTCCTCCTCCTCCTCCTCCTCCTCCTCATTTCAGCAGAGGAACAGACAGAATTATTTCTACTGCTTATGGCACACGAGTTTGCTCGCCAGAAGCAAAGGAGAAGCCTTTGGCTTGAATAGCCGTGCTTCCCAAATAAGCATCAGTTTCTCTCAAGCTGCTTTTCTGTTGCTGGAGATGCCAGAGTCTCAGCTTTGACTCCTCAATCGCTGACCTTAGCAAATCCTGGCGGGTCTCTCTTGTGGGGGGGGGGTGGTGGGAAGCAGCTTCACTCAACCTTGTTCAAGCCTGTGACTACAGCCTTCTGGAGCTGCGCGTTCCTGCAATCTCGCCACAGATTCGCCCACTCCAGAGGGCACGGCCCACGAGATTCAGAAACCCGTCAGCAGCTTCCGAGCACCGCGCACTCTCACGGCCAAAGTATTTATTTTTTTCGCTTTCCCCCCGCAAAACAGTATATTTTGGAGGCGCTCGGTTGCGCCAGCGTCTGAGCCTCTGCGTAAACAAGGTCCAGCGAATGTTTATACCAACAGCTCTGAAGTAAAAGGCCAGCTTTAAATGCAGACATTTATTGAAGGAGTTTGCCGTCTTGACACGATTGGCGATGTCAATTCTGTTCAGCTGCACTGCAGCCGTGTTTTCGTTGCTCGAGTGTTTGTTCGGGCAGCAGCCAAAATCTAGTCACACAACATTTATTTAAAAAGGGGGATGGGGGCGGAGAGATTTTAAATCGCACTCCACCAAATACAACCACCGAAATATTGTTGCATCCTGAAAGGCGGCGGGCATCAAACACCGATTACAATAGCGCTTGGCGAGGCGATCTGCTATTTACATTCCAGAGGAGGCGCCCATATCGAAGAGGAGATGGTCAGGCCAGTCACTGCAAGGCTCTGCACCAACCTTTCCAGGCACTGATTCATCAAAGCAAGAGTTCAAAAAAAAAAACTTATTTCAGGCAGGAGAGTACACCAAGGATGAGTGTCCGAGAGACCCGGTTATTTGCTGCTCGTGCCTCAGCAGAGACTCTGATTATTCACTCACGCAGGCCCCGTCAATGTTTCCACCGCACGAGTAAATGGGCCTCAAGTCTAAAGCGTTTGGATGGAGACTCCCGTGTCTGAACATGTCCACCCACAGGTGTGCGATGGGCGGTAGCTGCATGAACACACCTTAAGACTGGTTTCAAAAAATTTGAGCGATTGGCCCATCCATCAAGCAGTCAAACTGGATTCCATTACAGGCCACTGAAACGTTGTTAAAGCCAACCGAAAAGTTTGCTGTACAACACGAGCGGGCAATTCCTTTTGTAACCTCCTTCCTCCCCCTTCCCTCCACACCGCCCCGCCACCGTCGTTAGAGGCACTGAACTCAGTCAACCCTCAAGCAATCCTGTCCAGCTATTCGACTGAGAGGGGCATCATCATATCCAGTGGATAGAGAGCAAGCGTTTCCTGCTTCGGGGTTCTGAACGCTGCAGCCTGTCCGTCACAGAGAGCACCTCTGCCTCTACAATGCTGCCTGCCTTATGCCCCTAACCCACACCTCCGCCACAGAAAGTCTTCCATCAGAGCCCAGCACCAGCAGTGGTCGGGAGACAACGATGTGGGACTGTCCAGTCCCTCTTCTCGCGACTGACAGAACCAACGTGTTTCACTTGAAATTTCTGCTTTAATTTCATCTGCTGCCCTTGCAGCTCTTCCCCTGCCCCTCATCATTCAGTTGTACGCCCCTCTCGTGTCCTCTACACCTCCACACTCTATTTGCACATTCTTTCACGCTTTCCACATTTTCATTATCTCACTAATGATCTGATGAAAGTTCATTAACCTGAAACATTAACTGTTTCTCTCTCCACAGATGCTGCTTGACCTGCTGAGTATTTCCAGCATTTTGTTCCGATTTCCAGCACCAGCAGTGTTTTATACCATGTTCCCATTTTCTAGTAAGCAGTTTACAAGTCATTTGATCTATTAACCAACTCTGCGCTCGGTGTATCCTTTCCCTCTCTCCTTCTCTCTCCATTTTAACCTGTTAGCCTTCAACTAAGAAGAAATAAACACAGCCGATGCTGGAAAAACCAGAAAACGATGGAATCATACAGCAGTGTTTACCAGTGATGAAAAAAAACGCAGAATGTCTGTTCTCCCCACAACTGCTGGACTGTTGTGTGTTCCAAGATTTTGTGTTTTCATTTCAGATTTCCAAAATATGCCACCTTCCTTTTTATTTCAAGTTTTTATTATGTGTTAGCTCAGTGTAGCGCACTCATCTGAGCCAGCAGGTTGTGGGTTCAAGTCCCACTCCAGGGTCTTGAGCACAAAAATCTCGACTGACACTCCCAGTGCAGTGCTGAGGGAGTGCTGCACTGTCAGAGGTGTCGTCTTTCAGATGAGGCGTTAAACAGAGGCCCCGTCTGCTCTCAGGCGGATGTAAAAGATCCCGTGGTGCTATTTCAAAGAAGAGCAGGAGTTATCCCCAGTGTCCTGGCCAATATTGATCACTCAATCAACATAAAAACAGATTATCTGGTCATTATCACATTGCTGCTTGTGGGAGCTTGCTGTGCACAATATGGCTGCCACGTTTCCCACATTACAATAGTGGCTACACTCCAAGTATTTCATTGCTCAACACCATCGAGGACAAAGCAGCCCCGCTTGATTTGCCCCCCCACCGCTCACCATCTTAAACATTCACTCCCTCCACCACCGGCACACCGTGGCTGCAGTGTGCACCATCTACAAGACGCACTGCAGCAACTCGCCAAGGCTTCTTCGGCAGCACCTCCCAAACCCGCGACCTCTACCCCCTAGAAGGACAAGGGCAGCACGTTCCCCTCCAAGTCACACCATCCTGACTTGGAAATACATCGCCATTTCTTCATCGTCGCTGGGTCACAATCCTGGAACTCCTTCCCGAACAGCACTGTGGGAGCACCTTCACCACACATAGGGCCCAAGTTTCCACAAGAAAAAAAACGGGCGCCCCTCCGAGCTGGGCGCCCGTTTTTTGCGCCTAAAAAAATCCTCGGTATTCTCCACCTACTTACAGGTCGTCTGGCCCTCGGTGCAGCCAGCACAAGCTGTGGGAGGGGGGGGGGGGGCGGAGCCAGGTCCCGGCGCTGAAAACAGTGCCGGGACCTCTGCACATGCGCGCTACAGTCGGCACGCAAGTGCAGTAGCTCCAGGCGCCGAACAGTGTGGGAGGGGCCCGAAGCACGCAGCCCCTAGCCCTGGCCCAATGGCCTCACTGGGGCTGCGTGAATGAGGCTCTTCCCACGGCCAGCTCCTTCTCCCCCCCCCCGACCAGACTTGACCCGACACCACCCCCCCACCCCCCCGCCCTGCCCCGAGACCCGCTCCCCCCCCACCCCGCGACCCGCTCCCGCCCTCTCTTTCTCTCTGCGGCACGAACGGCTGCAGAAGCACTTTCACACAGGTGGGAAGATGGTTTATTTAATCTTTTCTTGGCTTATAAATGTTTATTCAGGTTGGATTTATTTGTATAATATTTGTAGAAGTATAAATAAGGATTTATTGTCGAATTTAATGAGTTCCCTTCCCCCCCCCACCCCCTCGTTCTGGACGCCTAATTTGTAACCTGCGCCTGATTTTTTAATGTGTGGAACAGGTTTTTTCAGTTCTACAAAAATCTTCACTGGCTCCATTCTACTTTAGTTTGGAGTACATTTTCACTGTGGAAACTTTCA
Organism: Pristiophorus japonicus; assembly: GCF_044704955.1. NCBI lineage: Eukaryota > Metazoa > Chordata > Chondrichthyes > Pristiophoridae > Pristiophorus > Pristiophorus japonicus. The sequence goes on from NW_027254369.1 coordinate 333,334, forward strand.
AATCAGGCGTCAGTGGCCGGACACGCTCCCTTTTGAAGAAAAAATTCTGTTCTAAACTAGAACTGTTCTACCTGACTAGAACTGCAGAAAAAAGAAATGTGGAGAATTGCGATTTCTAAAATAGTCCGTTCTCCACCAGTTGCTCCTAAAAATCAGGCGCGAATCATGTGGAAACTTGGGTCCATTGAAACACAGAAAATAGGTGCAGGAGTAGGCCATTCGGTCCTTCGAGCCTGCACCGCCATTCAATAAGATCATGGCTGATCATTCACCTCGGTAACCCTTTCCTGCTTTCTCTCCATACCCCTTGATCCCTTTAGCCGTAAGGGCCATATCTAACTCCCCTCTTGAATATATCCAATGAACTGGGATCGACAACTCTCTGTGGCAGGGAATTCCACAGATTAACAACTCTCTGAGTGAAGAAGTTTCTCCTCATCTCAGTCCTAAATGGCTTACCCCTTATCCTTAGACTATGTCCCCTGGTTCTGGACTTCCCCAACATAGGGAACATTCTTCCTGCATCTAACCTATCCAGTCCCGTCAGGATGTTATATGTTTCTGTGAGATCCCCTCATCCTTCTAAACTCGTGAATACAGGCCCAGTCGATCCAGTCTCTCCTCATATGTCAGTCCTGCCATCCCGGGAATCAGGCTGGTGAACCTTCGCTGCACTCCCTCAATAGCAAGAATGTCCTTGCTCAGATTAAGAGACCAAAACTGAACACAATATTCCAGGTGAGGCCTCACCAAGGCCCTGTACAACTGCAGTAAGACCTCCCTGCTCCTATACTCAAATCCCCTAGCTATGAAGGCCAACATACCATTTGCCTTCTTCACCGCCTGCTGTACCTGCATGCCAACTTTCAATGACTGATGTACCATGACACCAAGGTCTCGTTGCACTTCCTTTTCCTAATCTGTCGCCATTCAGATAATATTCTGCCCTCGTGTTTTTGCCACCAAAGTGGATAAACTCACAGTTATTCACATTATACTGCATCTGCCATGCATTTTTACATTCACCTAACCTGCCCAAGTCACCTTGCAGCCTCTTAGCATTCTCCTCACAGCTCACACCGCCACCTAGCTTAGTGTCATCTGCAAACTTGGAGATATTACACTCAATTCCTTCATCTAAATCATTAATGTATACTGTAAATAGCTGGGGTCCCAGCACTGAGTCCTGCGGCACCCCACTAGTCACTGCCTGCCATTCTGAAAAGGACCCGTTTATCCCGACTCTCTGCTTCCTGGCTGCCAACCAGTTCTCTATCCACGTCAGTACATTACCCCCAATACCATGTGCTTTAATTTTGCACACCAATCTCTTGTGTGGGACCTTGTCAAAAGCCTTTTGAAAGTCCAAACATACCACATCCACTGGTTCTCCCCTGTCCACTCTACTAGTTACATCCTCAAAAAATTCCAGAAGATTTGTCAAGCATGATTTCCCTTTCATAATCCATGCTGACTTGGACTGATCCAGTCACTGCTTTCCAAATGCGCTGCTATTTCATCTTTAATAATTGATTCCAACATTTTCCCCACTACTGATGTCAGACTAACCGGTCTATAATTACCCGTTTTCTCTCTCCCTCCTTTCTTAAAAAGTGGTGTTACATTAGCTACCCTCCAGTCCAGAGGAACTGACCCAGAGTCGATAGACTGTTGGAAAATGATCACCAATGCATCCACTATTTCTAGGGCCACTTCCTCAAGTACTCTGGGATGCAGACCATCAGGCCCCGGGGATTTATCGGCCTTCAATCCCATCAATTTCCCCAACACAATTTCCCACCCAATAAGGATATCTTTCAGTTCTTCCTCCTCACTCGACCCTCGGTCCCCTAGTATTTCCAGAATGTTATTTGTGTCTTCCTTCGTGAAGACAGAACCAAAGTATTTGTTCAACTGGTCTGCCATTTTTGTTCCCCATTATAAATTCATCTGAATCTGACTGCAAGGGACCTACATTTGTCTTCACTAATCCTTTTCTCTGGACTGCAGCGGTTCCAGAAGGCGGCTCACCATCACCTTCTCAAGGGCAATTAGGGATGGGCAATAAATGCTGGCTTTGCCAGCGATGCCCACATCCCAGGAACGAATAATTTTAAAAATTGGTCATGAGGCGCCTTGGGACGTTCGGTGATCACGAAAGGCATTATAGAAATGCAAGCCTTTCTTTTTACAGTCAATCCCTTCTGTACTGCTGCTTACCAATGTAAAAACACAGCTGGAATCAAGATTACTGGTGTCAGTCTGGCTCAGTGACAGCACGCTCACCTCGGAGAGAGAAGGCTGTGAGTTCGAGTCCCATTCTAGGAGTGCAGCACAAAATCTAGGCCGACACTCCAGCGCAGTGCTGAGGGAGTGCTGCTGCTCTGTTGGAAGGGATGTGGGATCACACTGGAAACCCACCAGCATGTTTGAGGGAGATCCCATGGCACTATTTGAAGAGCAGGGTGTCCTGGCCAACATTCCTCCCACAGCCATCTGGCCACCTCAAATCAGAAAATACTATTTTGAGATACAGTATACGAGTAATTAGAGACATGGCGTGTGGTGAGTGTAGCGCATTTGGGAGGAACAGGTGACTTTGGACTAATGTTTCCCCTTTTTTTTTTTGGTTGCGCTTCCCTTTAATAGGATGCGTTAGCGGCACGCACAAAACTTCACGACACGAAAGCTGGCCCCGGGGCCTGCGTGGGACCGGCAGACGAGAGAGGACATTGCCTTGGACCCATGGTTCCCAAAGTTCTCCACTAGTGGGGGTTTTCCTCGCCTCATGCCTGGGTCTGTTGTAGACTGCTGCGATTGGTCAGCAACTTCATTATCGTTGCATCGTGCGACCACCGGGAGGTGGAAGGCGAAATGGATCAACCTTGGTCTTTTTTCGTCCCGTGATTCCCATCTTCCTATCTCACTGACAGCACCTGACGGAGTAAAATGGCTGCCGCATTTACTCCCATGATGACAGCAATTGCACGATTTAGTTCACTGTATGGGAAGCACTTTGGGGCATTTATGAAAGCCCTGAAGTTCTACACAAGTACAAGCCTTTTTTAAAAACCAGATTCTAGGGGCTTTGGTCTCCGTATCTTGCGCTGGTGCCCAGTCAACCCAGAGTGCAGAACCTGACAACAAACACGCGAGGGAGAGAGCAGCACACGGAATCACGGAAATAGAGGAGTAAATGTGTCGGCAGAGCGCAGAGATTCCCAGGCACCGCTCTCTGGTGACCTGTGTCGATGACCCAGTACACTGGATCGGGCAGCGCCGACCGGATTAATTCTGTTGCTCTCAGCTGTGCTTACTGCTAACTAAATCTTCCTCAGGGTCTTAGAACGGTGGCAATCCTCCCTTTTGTGCTGCGCCAAGATCCTTCCCGCGGTGGCAGCCGACAGGCGGGTCCGCTCGCTCGCTGCCCTCATGACCCCAAAGAGGGTTCGCCAGAGCCGGAAACTGGGAACAGCTGCCAAGCATGGTGGCTGAACCTGGACAGCGAGTGCCTGCAGGCTATTTAACCATGGGGGAATCACAGCTAATCCCAATCCTGCCTTAAGGTCCACACAAATGCAGACAGCACACATCACAGGGGAGCGCCCGCGACCAGCGCACCCGGGAGCATTTATATAGTGCCTTTTGCAAAGAATAAATTCACAAGAGCAAAAATCAAACATTATACACAGTCAGTGAATGCCAGACAGCAGCAGTGACCACAGGCTGCGTAGATCATACAGAGGGAGTGTACGTCATACTGTGTCCTCAAGAAAATGGAAAATTCTGCTCAAGCATCCAGCTGAATCTACACCAACACCGTTGCTACTTGGCACAGTAACAAATTAAAGATCTCAGCCGTGGCTCAGTGGGCAGCACCCTCGTCCGAGTTATAAGGCTGTGGGTTCAAGTCTCACTCCAGATACTTGAGCACAAAATCTAGGCTGATGCCCGGGTACAGTACTGAAGGAGTGCTGCACTGTCAGAGGTGCCGCCTTTCAGATGACACATTAAACTGAGGCACATGTGCTCTCTCAGATGGATGTAGAGCAGGGGAGTTATCCCCGGTGTCCTGGGGCCAATATCTATTCCTCAATCAACATCACAAACAGATTATCTGGTCATTATCACATTGCAGTTTGTGGGAGCTTGCTGTGCACAAATTAGAAGCACAGAACGGTCACAGCACAGGAGGCCGCCATTCGGCCCGTCGAGCCCGTGCCAGCTCTCTGCAAGAGCACTTCAGCCGGTCCCACCCCCCGCCTCCCCATCCCCCACCCTTTCCCCGTAGCCCTGAATCTCTTTTTCCTTCAGGTACTTATCTAATCCCCTTTGAATGCCACGATTGAGTCTGCCTCCACCACCCTTTCAAGCCGTGCATTCCAGAATTAAACCACTCACAGCGTAAAAAGGTTTTGCATGTCGCCTTTGGTTGTTCTGCCAATCACCTTAAATGTGTGCTCTGGTTCTCGACCCTTCTGCCAATCAGAACAGTTTCTCTCGCTCTACTCTGTCTAGACCCCTCAATTTTGAACTCCTCAATCAAATCTCCTCTGCTCAAAGGAGAACAACCCCAACTTCTTCAGTCTCTCATCCCTGGAATAATTCTCGTAAATCTTTTCTGCACCCTCTCGAAGGCCTTCATATCCTTCCTAAAGTGTGGTGCCCAGAATTGGACACAAAGGGCCCAAGTTTCCACGAGAAAAAAAACGGGCGCCCCTCCGAGCTGGGCGCCCATTTCTCACGCCTAAAACGGCGCCTAAAAAAATCCTCGGTATTCTCCACCGACTTACAGGTCCTCTGGCACTCGACGCAGCCAGCACGAGCTGTGGGGGGGGCGGAGCCAGGTCCCGGTGCTGAAAACCGTGCTGGGACCTCTGCACATGCGCGCTACAGTCGGCACGCAAGTGCAGTAGCTCCAGGCGCCGAACTGTGTGGGAGGGGCCCGAAGCACGCAGCCCCTAGCCCTGGCCCAATGGCCTCACTGGGGCTGCGTGAATGAGGCTCCTCCCACGGCCAGCTCCTACTCTCCCCCCCCCCCCCCCCCCCGACCATACCTGACCCGACACCACTCCCCCCACCCCCGACCCCCGCTCCGCCCCGGGACCCGCTCTCCCTCCCCCCCGACCCCCGCTTCTCCCCCCACCCCCTGCTCCCACCCTCTCTTTTTCTCTCTCTCTCTGCGGCACGAACGGCTGCAGAAGCACTTTCACAGGTGGGAAGATGGTTTATTTAATCTTTTCTTGGCTTATAAATGTTTATTCAGGTTGGATTTATTTGTATAATATTTGTAGAAGTATAAATAAGGATTTATTGTCAAATTTAATGAGTTCCCTTCCCCCCCCCCCCACCTCGTTCTGGACGCCTAATTTGTAACCTGCGCCTGATTTTTTAATGTGTAGAACAGGTTTTTTCAGTTCTACAAAAATCTTCACTGGCTCCATTCTACTTTAGTTTGGAGTACATTTTCACTGTGGAAACTTTCAAATCAGGCGTCAGTGGCCGGACACGCTCCCTTTTGAAGAAAAAATTCTGTTCTAAACTAGAACTGTTCTACCTGACTAGAACTGCAGAAAAAAGAAATGTGGAGAATTGCGATTTCTAAAATAGTCCGTTCTCCACCAGTTGCTCCTAAAAATCAGGCGCGAATCATGTGGAAACTTGGGTCCATTGAAACACAGAAAATAGGTGCAGGAGTAGGCCATTCGGTCCTTCGAGCCTGCACCGCCATTCAATAAGATCATGGCTGATCATTCACCTCGGTAACCCTTTCCTGCTTTCTCTCCATAACCGGTCTATAATTACCCGTTTTCTCTCTCCCTCCTTTCTTAAAAAGTGGTGTTACATTAGTTACCCTCCAGTCCAGAGGAACTGACCCAGAGTCGATAGACTGTTGGAAAATGATCACCAATGCATCCACTATTTCTAGGGCCACTTCCTCAAGTACTCTGGGATGCAGACCATCAGGCCTCGGGGATTTATCGGCCTTCAATCCCATCAATTTCCCCAACACAATTTCCCACCCAATAAGGATATCTTTCAGTTCTTCCTCCTCACTCGACCCTCGGTCCCCTAGTATTTCCAGAATGTTATTTGTGTCTTCCTTCGTGAAGACAGAACCAAAGTATTTGTTCAACTGGTCTGCCATTTTTGTTCCCCATTATAAATTCATCTGAATCTGACTGCAAGGGACCTACATTTGTCTTCACTAATCCTTTTCTCTGGACTGCAGCGGTTCCAGAAGGCGGCTCACCATCACCTTCTCAAGGGCAATTAGGGATGGGCAATAAATGCTGGCTTTGCCAGCGATGCCCACATCCCAGGAACGAATAATTTTAAAAATTGGTCATGAGGCGCCTTGGGACGGTCGGTGATCACGAAAGGCATTATAGAAATGCAAGCCTTTCTTTTTACAGTCAATCCCTTCTGTACTGCTGCTTACCAATGTAAAAACACAGCTGGAATCAAGATTACTGGTGTCAGTCTGGCTCAGTGACAGCACGCTCACCTCGGAGAGAGAAGGCTGTGGGTTCGAGTCCCATTCTAGGAGTGCAGCACAAAATCTAGGCCGACACTCCAGCGCAGTGCTGAGGGAGTGCTGCTGCTCTGTTGGAAGGGATGTGGGATCACACTGGAAACCCACCAGCATGTTTGAGGGAGATCCCATGGCACTATTTGAAGAGCAGGGTGTCCTGGCCAACATTCCTCCCACAGCCATCTGGCCACCTCAAATCAGAAAATACTATTTTGAGATACAGTATACGAGTAATTAGAGACATGGCGTGTGGTGAGTGTAGCGCATTTGGGAGGAACAGGTGACTTTGGACTAATGTTTCCCCTTTTTTTTTTTGGTTGCGCTTCCCTTTAATAGGATGCGTTAGCGGCACGCACAAAACTTCACGACACGAAAGCTGGCCCCGGGGCCTGCGTGGGACCGGCAGACGAGAGAGGACATTGCCTTGGACCCATGGTTCCCAAAGTTCTCCACTAGTGGGGGTTTTCCTCGCCTCGTGCCTGGGTCTGTTGTAGACTGCTGCGATTGGTCAGCAACTTCATTATCGTTGCATCGTGCGACCACCGGGAGGTGGAAGGCGAAATGGATCAACCTTGGTCTTTTTCCGTCCCGTGATTCCCATCTTCCTATCTCACTGACAGCACCTGACGGAGTAAAATGGCTGCCGCATTTACTCCCATGATGACAGCAATTGCACGATTTAGTTCACTGTATGGGAAGCACTTTGGGGCATTTATGAAAGCCCTGAAGTTCTACACAAGTACAAGCCTTTTTTAAAAACCAGATTCCAGGGGCTTTGGTCTCCGTATCTTGCGCTGGTGCCCAGTCGACCCAGAGTGCAGAACCTGACAACAAACACGCGAGGGAGAGAGCAGCACACAGAATCACGGAAATATAGAGGAGTAAATGTGTCGGCAGAGCGCAAAGATTCCCAGGCACCGCTCTCCGGTGACCTGTGTCGATGACCCAGTACACTGGATCGGGCAGCGCCGACCGGATTAATTCTGTTGCTCTCAGCTGTGCTTACTGCTAACTAAATCTTCCTCAGGGTCTTAGAACGGTGGCAATCCTCCCTTTTGTGCTGCGCCAAGATCCTTCCCGCGGTGGCAGCCGACAGGCGGGTCCGCTCGCTCGCTGCCCTCATGACCCCAAAGAGGGTTCGCCAGAGCCGGAAACTGGGAACAGCTGCCAAGCATGGTGGCTGAACCTGGACAGCGAGTGCCTGCAGGCTATTTAACCATGGGGGAATCACAGCTAATCCCAATCCTGCCTTAAGGTCCACACAAATGCAGACAGCACACATCACAGGGGAGCGCCCGCGACCAGCGCTCCCGGGAGCATTTATATAGTGCCTTTTGCAAAGAATAAATTCACAAGAGCAAAAATCAAACATTATACACAGTCAGTGAATGCCAGACAGCAGCAGTGACCACAGGCTGCGTAGATCATACAGAGGGAGTGTACGTCATACTGTGTCCTCTCAAGAAAATGGAAAATTCTGCTCAAGCATCCAGCTGAATCTACACCAACACCGTTGCTACTTGGCACAGTAACAAATTAAAGATCTCAGCCGTGGCTCAGTGGGCAGCACCCTCGTCCGAGTTATAAGGCTGTGGGTTCAAGTCTCACTCCAGATACTTGAGCACAAAATTTAGGCTGATGCCTGGGTACAGTACTGAGGGAGTGCTGCACTGTCAGAGGTGCCGCCTTTCAGATGACACATTAAACTGAGGCACATGTGCTCTCTCAGATGGATGTAGAGCAGGGGAGTTATCCCCGGTGTCCTGGGGCCAATATCTATTCCTCAATCAACATCACAAACACAGATTATCTGGTCATTATCACATTGCAGTTTGTGGGAGCTTGCTGTGCACAAATTAGAAGCACAGAACGGTCACAGCACAGGAGGCCGCCATTCGGCCCGTCGAGCCCGTGCCAGCTCTCTGCAAGAGCACTTCAGCCGGTCCCACCCCCCGCCTCCCCACCCCCCACCCTTTCCCCGTAGCCCTGAATTTCTTTTTCCTTCAGGTACTTATCTAATCCCCTTTGAATGCCACGATTGAGTCAGCCTCCACCACCCTTTCAAGCCGTGCATTCCAGAATTAAACCACTCGCAGCGTAAAAAGGTTTTGCATGTCGCCTTTGGTTGTTCTGCCAATCACCTTAAATGTGTGCTCTGGTTCTCGACCCTTCTGCCAATCGGAACAGTTTCTCTCTCTCTACTCTGTCTAGACCCCTCAATTTTGAACTCCTCAAATCAAATCTCCTCTGCTCTAAGGAGAACAACCCCAACTTCTTCAGTCTCTCATCCCTGGAATAATTCTCGTAAATCTTTTCTGCACCCTCTCGAAGGCCTTCATATCCTTCCTAAAGTGTGGTGCCCAGAATTGGACACAAAGGGCCCAAGTTTCCACAAGAAAAAAAACGGGCGCCCCTCCGAGCTGGGCGCCCGTTTTTCACGCCTAAAACGGCGCCTAAAAAAATCCTCGGTATTCTCCACCGACTTACAGGTCCTGTGGCACTCGGCGCAGCCGGCACGAGCTGTGGGGGGGGCGGAGCCAGGTCTCTGCGCTGAAAACAGTGCCGGGACTTCTGCACATGCACGCTACAGTCGGCACACAAGTGCAGTAGCTCCAGGCGCCGAACTGTGTGGGAGGGGCCCGAAGCACGCAGCCCCTAGCCCTGGCCCAATGGCCTCACTGGGGCTGCGTGAATGAGGCTCCTCCCACGGCCAGCTCCTGCTCCCCGCCCGACCAGACCCCGACACTCGCTCCCCCCGCTCCTGTTCCCCGACCCCTCCCTTCTCTTCTCTTCTCTTCTCTTCTCTTCTCTTCTCTTCTCTTCTCTTCTCTTCTCTTCTCTTCTCTTCTCTTCTCTTCTCTTCTCTTCTCTTCTCTTCTCTTCTCTTCTCTTCTCTTCTCTCCCTCCCTCGCTCAGCGGCACGAATAGCTGCAGAATTCTCCTTGGCTGAAGCACTTTCACACAGGTAGGAAGATGGTTTATTTAATCTTTTCTTGGCTTATAAATGTTTATTCAGGTTGGATTTATTTGTATAATATTTGTAGAAGTATAAATAAGGATTTATTGTCGAATTTAATGACTTCCCTTCTCCCCCCCCCACCTCGTTCTGGACGCCTAATTTGTAACCTGCGCCTGATTTTTTAATGTGTAGAACAGGTTTTTTCAGTTCTACAAAAATCTTCACTTGCTCCATTCTACTTTAGTTTGGAGTACATTTTCACTGTGGAAACTTTCAAATCAGGCGTCAGTGGTCGGACACGCCCCCTTTTGAAGAAAAAATTCTGTTCTAAACTAGAACTGTTCTACCTAACTAGAACTGCAGAAAAAAAAATGTGGAGAATTGCGATTTCTAAAATAGTCCGTTCTCCACCAGTTGCTCCTAAAAATCAGGCGCGAATCATGTGGAAACTTGGGCCCAATACTCCAGTTGAGGCCAAACTAGTGTTTCACAAAGGTTCGTGATAACTTCCATGTTTTAGTCCTCTATGCCTATGAATAGTCATGAAGCCCAGGATCCCGTATGCTTTAACCGCTTTCTCAACCTGCCCACTTCCAACAATTTGCACATGTATACCCCCAGGCCTCTCTGTTCCTGCACCCCCTTTAGGATTGTACCCTTTAGTCTATATTGCCTCTCTTCATTCTTCCTACCAAAATGTATCACTTCGCACTTTTCTGTGTTAAATTTCATCTGCCACGTGTCTGCCCATTCCACCAGCCTGTCTGTGTCTTCCTGAAGTCTATCACCATCCTCCTCACTGTTCTTCCAAGTTTTGTGTTATCTGCAAATTTTGAAATTATGCCCTGCACACCAAGTCCAAGTCATTAATACATATTAAGAAAAGCAGTGTCCCAGTACCGACCCCTAGGGACCACCACTGTATACCTTCCTCCAGTCCGAACAACAACCATTCACCACTACTCTCTGTTTCCTGTCACTTAGCCAATTCCGTATCCGGCTGCCACTGTCCCTTTTATTCCACTGGCTTCAACTTTGCTGGCAAGCCTATTATGTGGCACTCTATCAAACACCTTTTGGAAATCCATGTACACCACGTCAACCGCATTGCTATCAACCCTATCTGCTACTCATCAAAAAACTCGTCAAGTTAGTTAAACACAATTTGTCTTCAACAAATCCTTGCTGACTTCCCGTAATTAATCCACACTTGTCCAAGTGACTTAACTTTGTCCCTGATTATTGCCACTACCAAAGTTAAACTGACTGGCCTGTAGTTGCTGGGTTCATCCTTACACCCTTTTTTGAACAAGGGTGTAACAATTACAATTCTCCAGTCCCCTGGCACCACCACACCCCCCCCCCCCCCCCCCCCCACCCCTCCCTATCGATGGAAGATTATGGTCAGTAGCCCCGCGATTTCCTCCTTAACTTCCCACAGCATCCTCGGATGTATCCCAGCCGAGTGACTTATCCACTTTAAGTAGTCAGCCTTTCTAGTACCTCCTCTAATTTTTAATCTCAACTACCTCCTTTCACTCATCACCATAAGTGGTCCCTCGAACGAGGATGACTTGCTTCCACACCAAAAGAGATGAGTTCACAAATGTTTCAATGAAGGACCCGATGTTCCAGTCCTGAACTCCAATTGAGGGGGTGCAAGATGCCTGTGCGTGGATTTTTTTAACATGTGGTGACCGTTACACACCAGCCACCACACGGGCTTGACAGAGCTCGGCCTTTCTCCAGTGGCAAGGGTTAACCAGGACGACTGGAGATCTGCTCTGCTGCACGGACCTAGTGCGCACACATATCGCAGTGTGGGCTGGCCCGTGCTGCCCCTGGGCCCCCGACTCTTCTGGGCCCCGTACCCTCATTTGCCGCACCTCATCTACAATCTTCCCGCTCCTCCGCTGTGCCTGGGCCCTGCCGATGTTCCTGCCCACGCTCTAACCGGCGACCTGGGCCTTGATGATGTTACCCAGTCGCCCACCTCAAAGTCGTCACTATGACTTTGGCAGCATCTTCTTCCGTGGTGAAGACAGATGCAAAGTGCTCATTTAGTCCCTCAGCATGCCCTTTACTGTCATGCGTAGGACTCCATTTTGGTCCCTAATTGGCCCCACCACTCCTCTTACTAACCATTTATTATTTATATGCCTGTAGAAGACTTTTGTATTCCCTTTTATGTTAGCTGCCAATCTATTCTCGTACTCTCTCTTTGCCCCTCTTATTTCCTTTTTCACTTCCCCTCTGAACTTTCTAGATTCAGCCTGGTCCTCACTTGTATCCTCAACATAGAAACATAGAAAATAGGTGCAGGAGCAGGCCATTCAGCCCTTCTAGCCTGCACCGCCATTCAATGAGTTCATGGCTGAACATGAAACTTCAGTACCCCATTCCTGCTTTCTCGCCATAACCCTTGATCCCCCGAGTAGTAAGGACTTCATCTAACTCCCTTTTGAATATATTTAGTGAATTGGCCTCAACTACTTTCTGTGGTAGAGAATTCCACAGGTTCACCACTCTCTGGGTGAAGAAGTTTCTCCTCATCTCGGTCCTAAATGGCTTATCCTCAGACTGTGACCCCTGGTTCTGGACTTCCCCAACATTGGGAACATTCTTCCTGCATCTAACCTGTCTAAACCCGTCAGAATTTTAAATGTTTCTATGAGGTCCCCTCTCATTCTTCTGAACTCCAGTGAATACAAGTCCAGTTGATCCAGTCTTTCTTGATAGGTCAGTCCCACCATCCCGGGAATCAGTCTGGTGAATCTTCGCTGCACTCCCTCAATAGCAAGAATGTCCTTCCTCAAGTTAGGAGACCAAAACTGTACACAATACTCCAGGTGTGGCCTCACCAAGGCCCTGTACAACTGTAGCAACACCTCCCTGCCCCTGTATTCAAATCCCCTCGCTATGAAGGCCAACATGCCATTTGCTTTCTTAACCGCCTGCTGTACCTGCATGCTAACCTTCAATGACTGATGTACCATGACATCCAGGTCTCGTTGCACCTTCCCTTTTCCTAATCTGTCACCATTCAGATAATAGTCGGTCTCTCTGTTTTTACCACCAAAGTGGATAACCTCACATTTATCCACATTATACTTCATCTGCCATGCATTTGCCCACTCACCTAACCTATCCAAGTCACTCTGCAGCCTAATAGCATCCTCCTCGCAGCTCACACTGCCACCCAACTTAGTGTCATCCGCAAATTTGGAGATACTGCATTTAATCCCCTCGTCTAAATCATTAATGTACAATGTAAACAGCTGGGGCCCCAGCACAGAACCTTGCGGCACCCCACTAGTCACTGCCTGCCATTCTGAAACGTACCCATTTACTCCTACTCTTTGCTTCCTGTCTGACAACCAGTTCTCAATCCACGTCAACTGGTTCTCCCTTGTCCACTCTACTGGAAACATCCTCAAAAAATTCCAGAAGATTTGTCAAGCATGATTTCCCTTTCACAAATCCATGCTGACTTGGACCTATCATGTCACCTCTTTCCAAATGCGCTGCTATGACATCCTTAATAATTGATTCCATCATTTTACCCACTACCGATGTCAGGCTGACCGGTCTATAATTCCCTGTTTTCTCTCTCCCTCCTTTTTTTTTTAAAAAGTGGGGTTACATTGGCTACCCTCCACTCCATAGGAACTGATCCAGAGTCAATGGAATGTTGGAAAATGACTGTCAATGCATCCGCTATTTCCAAGGCCACCTCCTTAAGTACTCTGGGATGCAGTCCATCAGGCCCTAGTGATTTATCGGCCTTCAATCCCATCAATTTCCCCAACACAATTTCCCGACTAATAAAGATTTCCCTCAGTTCCCCTCCTTACTAGACCCTCATACTCACTCCTTTTCTACTGCATCGTACTCTATCTCTTTCGTCATCCAGGGAGCTCTGGCTTTAGTTGCCCTACCTTTCCCTCTCATGGGAATGTACCTCGACTGTACCCGAACCATCTCTTTAAAGGCAAGCTACCACCAAGCTGTAGTAACACCCGCCCTCCTGTACGGATCAGACGATGTACAGAAGACACATCAAGTCGCTGGAGATATATCACCAACGATGTCTCCGCAAGATCCTGCAAATCCCCTGGGAGGACAGACGCACCAACATCAGTGTCCTCACCCAGGCTAACATTCCCAGCATTGAAGCACTAACCACACTCGATCAGCTTCGCTGGGCAGGCCACTTAGTTCGCATGCCAAACAAGAGACTCCCTAACCAATTGCTCTATGCAAAGCTCCTTCACGGCAAACGAGGCAAAGGTGGACAGCGGAAACATTACAAGGACACCCTCAACGCCTCCCTGGTGAAGTGTGACAGCTCCACTGACACCTGGGAGACACTGGCCGAAGACTGCCCTAGGTGGAGAAAGTGCATCCGGGAGGGCGTTGAGCTCTTCGAAACTCAACGCCGCAAGCGTGAAGAGGTCAGGCGCAGACAGCGGAAGGAGCGTGTGGTGAATCAGACCCACCCACCCCTTCCGCCGACGTATGTCTGTCCCACCTGTGACAGGGACTGTGGCTCTCTTATTGGACTGTTCAGCCACCAAAGAACTCATTTTATAAGTGGAAGCAAGTCTTCCTCGATTCTGAGGGACTGCCTATGAATGAATTAAAGGCAGCCCATTGTTCGATGTCAGTTTTGCCCGCCAATCTTTGATTCCAATTTACCCGGGCTGGATCTGTTCTCAACCCACTGAAACATGCCTTCCGACAATTAAATATTTTTACTCTGGATTGCTCCCTGTCCTTTTCCACAGCTAATCTACACCTTGTAATAGCATGATCACTGGTCCCTAAATGTTCCATATTGAACGTACTGAAGAAGACAGTTCTCCTAAGCACACCAGAAATTCTTCCCCCCCCCCCCTCTGCCCTTTACACTATTACTATCCCAGTCTATGTTCGGATATAGTTCTTACTCTCTAATTTCCTTGCAAATTTGCTCCTCTATCTTTCCCACGAGTAGAAGGCCTGTAGAATACATACAGTAGTGTAATGGCACCTCTATTGTTTCTTAACTCTAAATAGATTCTGTCCTCGATCTCGCCAGGACATCCTCTCCCTCCAGCACTGTAGCAGTCACCGGAACCAACACTGCCACCCCAACTCCTTTCCTTCCTTTTCTATCTTTCCTGGACACCTTTTTGAGTCAGGTCTCCGTTATCACCACAAAATCATATTCCCATGTGGGTATATGTGCCTGCAGCTCGCCAACCTTATTTACGTTTGTGCGTTCACACACAGACATAGAAACCCCATTCCTGCTTTCTCGCCATACCCCTTGATCCTCCTAGTAGTAAGGGCTACATCGAACTCCTTTTTGAATATATTTAGTGAATTGGCCTCAACAACTTTCTGTGGTAGAGAATTCCACAGGTTCACCACTCTCTGGGTGAAGAAGTTTCTCCTCATCTCGGTCCTAAATGGCTTACCCCTTATCCTTAGACTGTGACCCCTGGTTCTGGACTTCCCCAACATTGGGAACATTCTTCCTGCATCTAACCTGTCTAAACCCGTCAGAATTTTAAACGTCTCGATGAGATCCCCTCTCATTCTTCTGAACTCCAGTGAATACAAGCCCAGTTGATCCAGTCTTTCTTGATATGTCAGTCCCGCCAACCCGGGAATCAGTCTGGTGAACCTTCGCTGCACTCCCTCAATAGCAAGAATGTCCTTCCTCAAGTTAGGAGACCAAAACTGTACACAATACTCCAGGTGTCGCCTCACCAAGGCCCTGTACAACTGTAGTAACACCTCCCTGCCCCTGTACTCAAATCCCCTCGCTATGAAGGCCAACATGCCATTTGCTTTCTTAACCACCTGCTGTACCTTCATGCCAACCTTCAATGACTGATGTACCATGACACCCAGGTCTCGTTGCACCTTCCCTTTTCCTAATCGGTCACCATTCAGATAATAGTCTGTCTCTCTGTTTTTACCACCAAAGTGGATAACCTCACATTTATCCACATTATACTTCATCTGCCATGCATTTGCCCACTCACCTAACCTATCCAAGTCACTCTGCAGCCTCATTGCATCCTCCTCGTAGCTCACACTGCCACCCAACTTAGTGTCATCCGCAAATTTGGAGATGCTACATTTAATCCACTTGTCTAAATCATTAATGTACAGTGTAAACAGCTGGAGCCCCAGCACAGAACCTTGCGGTACCCCACTAGTCACTGCCTGCCATTCTGAAAAGTACCCATTTACTCCTACTCATTGCTTCCTGTCTGCCAACCAGTTCTCAAACACTACCCCCAATCCCATGTGCTTTAACTTTGCACATTAATCTCTTGTGTGGGACCATGTCGAGAGCCTTCTGAAAGTCCAAATACACCACATCAACTGGTTCTCCCTTGTCCACTCTACTGGAAACATCCTCAAAAAATTCCAGAAGATTTGTCAAGCATGATTTCCCTTTCACAAATCCATGCTGACTTGGACCTATCATGTCACCTCTTTCCAAATGCGCTGCTATGACATCCTTAATAATTGATTCCATCATTTTACCCACTACCGATGTCAGGCTGACCGGTCTATAATTCCCTGTTTTCTCTCTCCCTCCTTTTTTTTTTAAAAAGTGGGGTTACATTGGCTACCCTCCACTCCATAGGAACTGATCCAGAGTCAATGGAATGTTGGAAAAATGACTGTCAATGCATCCGCTATTTCCAAGGCCACCTCAAGTACTCTGGGATGCAGTCCATCAGGCCCTGAGGATTTATCGGCCTTCAATCCCATCAATTTCCCCAATACAATTTCCCGACTAATAAGGATTTCCCTCAGTTCCTCCTTCTTACTAGACCCCCTGACCCCTTTTATATCCGGACGGTTGTTTGTGTCCTCCTTAGTGAATACCGAATCAAAGTACTTGTTCAATTGGTCTGCCATTTCTTTGTTCCCCATTATGACTTCCCCTGATTCTGACTGTAGGGGACCTAAGTTTGTCTTTACTAACCTTTTTCTCTTTACATATCTATAGAAGCTTTTGCAGTCTGTCTTAATGTTCCCTGCAAGCTTCCTCTCGTACTCTATTTTCCTTGCCCTAATCAAACCCTTTGTCCTCCTCTGCTGAGTTCTAAATTTCTCCCAGTTCCTGGGTTCGCTGCTATTTCTGGCCAATTTGTATGCCACTTCCTTGGATTTAATACTATCCCCAATTTCCCTTGATAGCCAAGGTTGAGCCACCTTCCCTTTTTTATTTTTACGCCAGACAGGAATGCACAATTGTTGTAGTTCATCCATGCGGTCTCTAAATGTCTGCCATTGCCCATCCACTGTCAACCCCTTAAGTATCATTTGCCAATCTATCCTAGCCAATTCACACCTCATACCTTCAAAGTTACCCTTCGTTAAGTTCTGGACCATGGTCTCTGAATTAACTGTTTCCTTCTCCATCCTAATGTAGAATTCCACCATATTATGGTCACTCTTCCCCAAAGGGCCTCGCACAACGAGATTGCTAATTAATCCTCTCTCATTACATAACACCCAGTCTAAGTACTGCACTGTAAACCTTAGATCTTCTTGTATTTTCTCTTAGTACGGTAGGGTCAGACTATCTGTCTCTCCCAAACCTGTGTGCATTTTGTTTCTCCTTGTTAATGCTGCATCCTGGTGCTCATTCCATTGCCAAATTAATTTAAACCCTCCCCAACAGCACGAGCAAACATCACCCCACCCTCATGAGGAAATTGGGCTGTGGCGTTTCCCACACTACAACAGTGACGGCACTTCAAAAAGGTACTTCATTGGCTGTAAAGCACTTTGGGACGTCCGGTGGCCGTGACAGGCGCTATAGAAATGTACAGCTTGGGTACTGCGTACAGTTCTGGTCACCACAGTACAGGAAAGATGTGATTGCACTAGAGAGGGTACAGAGGAGGTTCATGTGGATGTTGCCAGGACGGGAGAATTCTAGCTATGAGGAAAGATTGGATAGGCTGGGGTTATTTTCTTTGGAACAGAGAAGGCTGAGGGAGACCTTATTGAGGAGACATAATTAAAATTATGAGGGGCCCTGATAGAGTGGATAGAAAAGTCATATTTCCCCTAGTAGAGGGGTAAATAACCAGTAGGCATAGACTTAAAATAATTGGTAGACGGTTTAGAGGGGAGTTGAGGAAACATTTTTCATCCAGAGGGTGGTGGGCATCTGGAACTCACGGCCTGAAAGGGTGGTAGAGGCAGAAACCCTCACCACATTTAAAAAGTACTTGGATGTGCACTTGAAGTGCTGTAACCTACAGGGCTATGGACCAAAAGTTGGAAAGTGGGGTTAGGCTGGGTAGCTTATTTTTTTAGCCGGCACAGACAGGATGGCCACCTTCAGTACCATGAATTTCTATGATTCTCTTTGGCCCAAGGCAGTGGGGAGAATACCCAGATCTTGTATGTCCACCTGAGAGGGGTTTAACGACTCATCTGAAAGATAGCTCCTCCGACAGTGCAGCACTCCCTCAGTGCTGCACTGGAGCGTCAGCCGAGACTTTTGTGCTCAAGTTTCTGGTGTGGGGTTTGAACCCACAATTTACCGACTCATTGTAAGAGTGCTACCCACTGAGCCCCGGCTGCTTTAGTGATGTTGAGG